>NC_057809.1:13956410-14310609 GCF_018294505.1 Triticum aestivum | reverse complement strand
AACTGGTTTGGCATCTGCTTCCAAATTTATTTTATGTTGACATAGAGTGGGACTAATGCCCTTAAGATCATCAAGAGTATATCCAATAGCATCACGGTGCTTCTTCAAAGTTTTCAATAATCTTTCTTCTTCATGCTCTGAAAGGTTAGCACTAATAATAACATGATATATCTTCTTTTCATCAAGATAAGCATATTTAAGATTATCAGGCAATGGTTTAAGCTCAAACACGGGATCACCCTTTGGTGGAGGAGGATCCCCTAGGATTTCAATAGGCAAATTGTGTTTCAGCATAGGTTCCTGCTTAAAGAATACTTCATCTATTTTCCTTCTTTCATTCATAAACATATCATTCTCATGGTCTAGCAAATATTGTTCTAAAGGATCACTAGGAGGTACGGCAATAGAAGCAAGACCAATAATTTCATCCTTACTAGGCAATTCTTCTTAACGGTGTTGTTTACTAAATTTAGAGAAATTAAATTCATGAGTCATATCATCTAAGCCGACAGTAACAACATCCCTTGTGCAATCTATGGTAGCATTAGCAGTATTTAAGAAGGGTCTACCAAATATAATGGGACAAAAGCTATCTTGTGGGGAACCAAGAACAAGAAAATCAGTAGGATATTTAGTTTTCCCACACAAGACTTCAACCTCTCTAACAATTCCCATTGGTGAAATAGTATCTCTATTAGCAAGTTTAATAGTGACATCAATATCTTCTAACTCAATAGGTGCAATGTCATGCATAATTTCGTTGTATAAGTCAATAGGTATTGCACTAGCACTAGCACCCATATCACATAAGCCATGATAACAATGATCTGCTATTTTAACAGAAATAACAGGCTTGCCTATCACAGGTCTAGGTTTATTTGTATCACGGGGTTTAGCAATTCTAGCAGTTTCATCATAGAAATAAATAACATGCCCATCTATATTATCAAACAAGCGATCTTTAACAATAGCAATATTAGGTTCAACTTTATCTTGCTCAGGAGGTGTATATGTTTTAATATTGCTTTTACGAACCACAGTTGAAGCTTTAGCATGATCCTTTATCCTAATAGGGAAAGGTGGTTTCTCAACATAGGAAGTAGGAACAATAGGATCATTATAAGTGATAGTATTTTCTTCAACTTTAATAGGTGCAACTACTTTTACTTCTATGGGAGGATGATATTTAAACCACTTCTCCTTAGGGAGATCAACATAAGTAGCAAAAGATTCAAAGAAAGAAGCTACTATCTCAGAATCAAGTCCATATTTAGTGCTAAACTTACGGAAAATATCGGTATCCATAAAAGATTTGACACAATCAAACTTAGGTGTCATACCTGACTCCTTACCTTTGTCGAGATCCCAATCTTCAGAGTTGCGTTTAATTCTATCCAATAAATCCCATCTAAATCCAATAGTCTTCATCATAAAAGAGTCAGCACAAGAAGTATCGAGCATGGTGCGATTATTTTCAGAAAGCCGAGCATAATTTTTTTAAAGAATTGTTTCTCTTGGGAGCTCATGATTGGGGCATGAATATAACATTGATTTAAGCCTCCCCCAAGCTTGAGCGTTGCTTTCTCCTTCGCGAGGCCAAAAACTATATTTATAATTGCGATCACGATGAACAAGATGCATAGGGTAATACTTTTGATGAAATTCCAATTTCAATCTTCTATAGTTCCATGATCTTGTATCATCACATAGCCTATACCATATCAATGCGTCTCCCTCCAAAGATAAAGGGAAGACCTTCTTCTTAGCAACATCATCAGATATACCTGCAAGCTTAAATAATCCACAAACTTCATCCACATATATTAGGTGTTCATCAGGATGCTTTGTTCCATCTCCTATAAAAGGATTAGCTAGCAGTTTTTCTATTATACCCGAAGGAAACTCATAAGGAATTTCATCTTCAATAGGTTCAGTAGGTTGAGGAGAAACTCTTTGCTCTACTGGTCGGGGTCAAGATACTCCGAACAAGCCCCTCAGAGGATTACTTTCCATAGTAACAAGTGATAGTAAATTTCAGCACACTATATAAATTTTTCCTTACCAAATTCCACCTACCAAAGGCGCTTCACTCCCAGGCAATGGCACCAGAAAAAAGTCTTGATGACCCACAAGTATAGGGGATCTATCATAGTCCTTTCGATAAGTAAGAGTGTCGAACCTAACGAGGAGCAGAAGGAAATGATAAGCGGTTTTCAGCAAGGTATTCTCTGCAAGTACTGAAATAAGTGGTACCAAATAGTTTTGTGATAAGATAATTTGTAACGAGCAACAAATAACAAAAGTAAATAAAGTGCAGCAAGGTGGCCCAATCCTTTTTGTAGCAAAGGACAAGTCTGGACAAACTCTTATATAAGGAAAAGCGCTCCCGAGGACACATGGGAATATCGTCAAGCTAGTTTTCATCACATTCATATTATTCGCGTTCGGTACTTTGATAATTTGACATGTGGGTGGACCGGTGCTTGGGTGCTGTTCTTACTTGAACAAGCATCCCACTTATGATTAACCTCTATTGCAAGCATCCGCAACTACAACAAAAGTATTAAGGTAAACCTAACCATAGCATGAAACATATGGATCCAAATCAGCCCCTTACGAAGCAACGCATAAACTAGGGTTTAAGCTTCTGTCACTCTAGCAACCCATCATCTACTTATTACTTCCCAATGCCTTCCTCTAGGCCCAAATAATGGTGAAGTGTTATGTAGTCGACGTTCACATAACACCACTAGAGGCTAGACTGTTGGGGAACATAGTAATTTCAAAATTTTCCTACGCACACGCAAGATCATGGTGATGCATAGCAACGAGAGGGGAGAGTGTGATCTACGTACCCTTGTAGATCAACAGCGGAAGCGTTGACGCAACGTAGAGGAAGTAGTCGTACGTCTTCTCGATCCGACCGATCCAAGCACCGTTACTCCGGTGCCTCCGAGTTCTTAGCACACGTACAGCTCGATGACGCTCCCCGGGCTCCGATCCAGCAAAGCTTCGGGGATGAGTTCCGTCAGCACAACGGCGTGGTGACGATGATGATGTTCCACCGACGCAGGGCTTCGCCTAAGCACTACAACGATATGACCGAGGTGGAATATGGTGGAAGGGGGCACCGCACACGGCTAAGGAACAATCACGAGGATCAACTTGTGTGTCCTAGGGTGCCCCCTTGCCTCCGTATATAAAGGATCCAAGGGGGGGGGTGCGGACGGCCCTATGGAGGCGCGCAGGAGGAGTCCTACTCCTACCGGGAGTAGGACTCCCCTCCCTTTTCCTTGTCCAAGTAGGAGAGGTGGAAGGAGAATAGGAAAGGGGGGGGGGCGCCGCCCCTCCCTCCTTGTCCAATTCGTACTAGGGGGAGAGGGGGCGCCCGGCCTGCCCTGGCAGCCCCTTCCTCTTCTCCACTTTAGGCCCATGAGGCCCATTAACCCCCCGGGGGGTTCCGGTAACCCCCCGGTGCTCCGGTTTTATCCGAAACTTCCCCGGAACGCTTCCGGTGTCCGAATATAGTCATCCAATATATTAATCTTTATGTCTCGACCATTTCGAGACTCCTTGTCATGTCCGTGATCACATCCGGGACTCCGAAATAACTTCGGTACATCAAAAATGCATAAACTCATAATAACTGTCATCGTAACGTTAAGCGTGCGGACCCTACGGTTCGAGAACAATGTAGACATGACTGAGACACATCTCCGGTCAATAACCAATAGCGGGACTTGGATGCCCATATTGGCTCCTACATATTCTACGAAGATCTTTATCTGTCAGACCGCATAACAACATATGTTGTTCCCTTTGTCATCAGTATGTTACTTGCCCGAGATTCGATCGTTGGTATCCAATACCTAGTTCAATCTCGTTACCGGCAAGTCTCTTTACTCGTTCCGTAATACATCATCTCACAATTAACTCATTAGTTGCAATGCTTGCAAGGCTTATGTGATGTGCATTACCGAGAGGGCCCAGAGATACCTCTCCGACAATCGGAGTGACAAATCCTATTCTCGAAATACGCCAACTCAACATCTACCTTTGGAGACACCTGTAGAGCACCTTTATAATCACCCATTTACGTTGTGACGTTTGGTAGCACACAAAGTGTTCCTCCGGCAAACGGGAGTTGCATAATCTCTTTGTCATAGGAACATGTATAAGTCATGAAGAAAGCAATAGCAACATACTAAACGATCGGGTGCTAAGCTAATGGAATGGGTCATGTCAATAAGATCATTCACCTAATGATGTGATCCCGTTAATCAAATAACAACTCTTTGTTCATGGTTAGGAAACATAACCATCTTTCATTAACGAGCTAGTCAAGTAGAGGCATACTAGTGACACTCAGTTTGTCTATGTATTCACACATGTATTATGTTTCCGGTTAATACAATTCTAGCATGAATAATAAACATTTATCATGATATAAGGAAATAAATAATAACTTTATTATTGCCTCTAGGGCATATTTCCTTCAGTCTCCCACTTGCACTAGAGTCAATAATCTAGATTACACAGTAATGATTCTAACACCCATGGAGTCTTGGTGCTGATCATGTTTTGCTCGTGGAAGAGGCTTAGTCAATGGGTCTGCCACATTCAGATCCGTATGTATCTTGCAAATCTCTATGTCTCCCACCTGGACTAGATCCCGGATGGAATTGAAGCGTCTCTTGATGTGCTTGGTTCTCTTGTGAAATCTGGATTCCTTTGCCAAGGCAATTGCACCAGTATTGTCACAAAAGATTTTCATTGGACCCGATGCATTAGGTATGACACCTAGATCGGATATGAACTCCTTCATCCAGACTCCTTCATTTGCTGCTTCCGAAGCAGCTATGTACTCCGCTTCACATGTAGATCCCGCTACGACGCTTTGTTTAGAACTGCACCAACTGACAGCTCCACCGTTTAATGTAAACACGTATCCGGTTTGCGATTTAGAATCGTCCGGATCAGTGTCAAAGCTTGCATCAACGTAACCGTTTACGATGAGCTCTTTGTCACCTCCATATACGAGAAACATATCCTTAGTCCTTTTCAGGTATTTCAGGATGTTCTTGACCGCTGTCCAGTGATCCACTCCTGGATTACTTTGGTACCTCCCTGCTAAACTTATAGCAAGGCACACATCAGGTCTGGTACACAGCATTGCATACATGATAGAGCCTATGGCTGAAGCATAGGGAACATCTTTCATTTTCTCTCTATCTTCTGCAGTGGTCGGGCATTGAGTCTGACTCAACTTCACACCTTGCAATACAGGCAAGAACCCTTTCTTTGCTTGATCCATTTTGAACTTTTTCAAAATCTTATCAAGGTATGTGCTTTGTGAAAATCCAATTAAGCATTTTGATCTATCTCTATAGATCTTTATGCCTAATATGTAAGCAGCTTCACCGAGGTCTTTCATTGAAAAACTCTTATTCAAGTATCCCTTTATGCTATCCAGAAATTCTATATCATTTCCAATCATTAATATGTCATCCACATATTGTTGGGGAACGTTGCAGAAAACAAAAATTTTCCTACGGTTTCACCAAGATCCATCTATGAGTTCATCAAGCAACGAGTGATTAGATGCATCTACGTACCTTGTAGATCGCGAGCGGAAGCGTTCAAAGAACGGGGATGAGGTAGTCGAACACGACGTGATCCAAATCACCGAAGATCTTAGCACCGAACGGACGATGCCTCTGCGTTCAACACACGTACGGAACAACCACGTCTCCTTCTTCTTGATCCAGCAAGGGGAAAGGAGAGGTTGAGGGAGATGGCACCAGCAGCAGCACGACGGCGTGGTGATGATGGAGCTGCAGTACTCCGTCAGGGCTTCACCAAGCGCTATGGAGGAGGAGGAAGTATTGGAGAGGGAGAAGGAGGCAACCAAAGGCATGGGATGAAAGCCCTCCTTCCCCCACTATATATAGGAGGGCCAAGGGGGGGGGGCGCCGGCCCTAGGAGATCCAATCTCCTAGGGGGGTGCGGCCAAGGGGGAGGAATCCCTCCTCCCCAAGGCACCTAGGAGGTGCCTTCCCCTCCTAGGACTCTTCCTCCCTTGAAACCCTAGGCGCATGGGCCTCTTGGGGCTGGTGCCCTTGGCCCATGTAGGCCAAGGCGCACCCCCTACAGCCCATGTGGCCCTCGGGACAGGTGGCCCCACCCGGTGGACCCCCGGGACCCTTCCGGTGGTCCCGGTACAATACCGATAACCCCGAAACTTGTCCCGATGCCCGAAACAGGACTTCCCATATATAAATCTTTACCTCTGGACCATTCTGGAACTCCTCGTGACGTCCGGGATCTCATCCGGGACTCTGAACAACATTCAGGTTACTGCATATACATATCCCTACAACCCTAGCGTCACCGAACCTTAAGTGTGTAGACCCTACGGGTTCGGGAGATATGTAGACATGACCGAGACGACTCTCCGGTCAATAACCAACAGCGGGATCTGGATACCCATGTTGGCTCCCACATACTCCACGATGATCTCATCGGATGAACCACGATGTCGAGGATTCAAGCAACCCCGTATGCAATTCCCTTTGTCAATCGGTATGTTACTTGCCCGAGATTCGATCGTCAGTATCCCAATACCTTGTTCAATCTCGTTACCGGCAAGTCACTTTACTCGTACCGTAATGCATGATCCCCTGACCAGACACTTGGTCACTTTGAGCTCATTATGATGATGCATTACCGAGTGGGCCCAGTGATACCTCTTCGTCATACGGAGTGACAAATCCCAGTCTCGATCCGTGTCAACCCAACAGACACTTTCGAAGATACCTGTAGTGCACCTTTATAGTCACCCAGTTACGTTGTGACGTTTGGTACACCCAAAGCACTCCTACGGTATCCGGGAGTTACACGATCTCATGGTCAAAGGAAAAGATACTTGACATTGGAAAAGCTCTAGCAAACGAACTACACGATCTTTGTGCTATGCTTAGGATTGGGTCTTGTCCATCACATCATTCTCATAATGATGTGATCCCGTTATCAATGACATCCAATGTCCATAGCCAGGAAACCATGACTATCTGTTGATCAACGAGCTAGTCAACTAGAGGCTTACTAGGGACATATTATGGTCTATGTATTCACATGTGTATTACGATTTCCGGATAATACAGTTATAGCATGAATAAAGACAATTATCATGAACAAAGAAATATAATAATAATGCTTTTATTGTTGCCTCTAGGGCATATTTCCAACAGTCTCCCACTTGCACTAGAGTCAATAATCTAGTTACATTGTGATGAATCGAACACCCATGGAATTCTGGTGTTGATCATGTTTTGCCCTAGGGAGAGGTTTAGTCAACAGATCTGCTACATTCAGGTCCGTATGTACTTTACAAATCTCTATGTCTCCATCTTGAACATTTTCACGAATGGAGTTGAAGCGACGCTTGATGTGCCTTGTCTTCTTGTGAAACCTGGGCTCCTTGGCAAGTGCAATAGCTCCAGTGTTGTCCCAAAAGAGTTTGATTGGCCCCGACGCATTGGGTATGACTCCTAGGTCGGTGATGAACTCCTTCACCCATATTGCTTCATGTGCTGCCTCCGAGGCTGCCATGTACTCCGCTTCACATGTAGATCCCGCCACGACGCTCTGCTTGCAGCTGCACCAGCTCACTGCTCCACCATTCAACATATACACGTATCCGGTTTGTGACTTAGAGTCATCCAGATCTGTGTCGAAGCTAGCATCGACGTAACCCTTTACGACGAGCTCTTCGTCACCTCCATAAACGAGAAACATGTCCTTTGTCCTTTTCAGGTACTTCAGGATATTCTTGACCGCTGTCCAGTGTTCCTTGCCGGGATTACTTTGGTAACTTCTTACCAAACTTACGGCAAGGTTTACATCAGGTCTGGTACACAGCATGGCATACATAATAGATCCTATGGCTGAAGCATAGGGGATGACACTCATCTCTTCTTTATCTTTTGCCGTGGTCGGGCATTGAGCTGAGCTCAATCTCACACCTTGCAAAACAGGCAAGAACCCTTTCTTGGACTGATCCATTTTGAACTTCTTCAAAATCTTATCAAGGTATGTGCTTTGTGAAAGACCTATGAGGCGTCTTAATCTATCTCTATAGATCTTGATGCCTAATATACAAGCAGCTTCTCCAAGGTCCTTCATTGAAAAACTCTTATTCAAGTAGGCCTTTATGCTGTCCAAGAGTTCTATATCATTTCCCATCAAAAGTATGTCATCTACATATAGTATGAGAAATGCTACAAAGCTCCCACTCACTTTCTTGTAAACGCAGGCTTCTCCATAAGTCTGCGTAAACCCAAACGCTTTGATCATCTCATCAAAGCGAATGTTCCAACTCCGAGATGCTTGCACCAGCCCATAAATCGAGCGTTGGAGCTTGCACACCTTGTCAGCATTCTTAGGATTGACAAAACCTTCCGGCTGCATCATATACAACTCTTCCTTAAGGAAACCATTAAGGAATGCCGTTTTGACGTCCATTTGCCATATCTCATAATCGTAGAATGCGGCAATTGCTAACATGATTCGGACGGACTTTAGCTTCGCTACCGGTGAGAAAGTCTCATCGTAGTCAATTCCTTGAACTTGTCGATAACCCTTAGCGACAAGCCAAGCTTTATAGATGGTCACATTACCATCCGCGTATGTCTTCTTCTTGAAGATCCATTTATTTTCTATGGCTCGCCGTTCAACGGGCAAGTCAGTCAAAGTCCATACTTCGTTTTCATACATGGATCCTATCTCGGATTTCATGGCTTCTAGCCATTTGTCGGAATCCGGGCCCGCCATCGCTTCTTCATAGTTCGAAGGTTCACCGTTGTCTAACAACATGATTTCCAAGACAGGGTTGCCGTACCACTCTGGTGCGGAACGTGTCCTTGTGGACCTTCAAATTTCAGCAGGAGCTTGATCAGAAGTATCTTGATCATCATCAATAACTTCCTCTCTAGTCGGTGCAGGCGCCTCAGGAACATTTTCTTGAGTTGCGCCATTTTCCAGTTCAAGAGGTAATACTTCATCAAGTTCTACTTTCCTCCCACTTACTTCTTTCGAGAGAAACTCTTTCTCTAGAAAGGATCCATTCTTGGCAACAAAGATCTTGCCTTCGGATCTGAGGTAGAAGATATACCCAATGGTTTCTTTAGGGTATCCTATGAAGACGCATTTTTCCGATTTGGGTTCGAGCTTTTCAGGTTGAAGTTTCCTGACATAAGCATCGCATCCCCAAACTTTTAGAAACGACAGCTTAGGTTTCTTCCCAAACCATAATTCAAACGGTGTCGTCTCAACGGATTTCGACGGTGCCCTATTTAAAGTGAATGCGGCAGTCTCTAAAGCATAGCCCCAAAAAGATAGTGGTAAATCGGCAAGAGACATCATAGATCGCACCATATCTAATAGAGTGCGATTATGACGTTCGGACACACCATTACGCTGAGGTGTTTCAGGCGGCGTGAGTTGTGAAACTATTCCACATTTTCTTAAGTGTGTGCTAAATTCGTGACTCAAGTATTCTCCTCCACGATCTGATCGTAGAAACTTGATTTTTCTGTCACGTTGATTCTCAACCTCACTCTGAAATTCTTTGAACTTTTCAAAAGTTTCAGACTTGTGTTTCATTAAGTAGACATACCCATATCTACTCAAGTCATCAGTGAGGGTGAGAACATAACGATAGCCACCGCGAGCCTCAACACTCATTGGACCGCACACAGTATGCATGATTTCCAACAAGTTGGTTGCTCGCTCCATTGTTCCTGAGAACGGAGTCTTGGTCATTTTACCCATGAGGCATGGTTCGCACGTGTCAAATGATTCATAATCAAGCGACTCTAAAAGTCCATCAGCATGGAGCTTCTTCATGCGTTTGACACCTATGTGACCAAGGCGGCAGTGCCACAAATATGTGGGACTATCATTATCAACCTTACATCTTTTGGTATCCACACTATGAATATGTGTAACATTACGCTCGAGATTCATCAAGAATAAACCATTGACCATCGGAGCATGACCATAAAACATATCTCTCATATAAATAGAACAACCATTATTCTCGGATTTAAATGAGTAGCCATCTCGCATTAAACGAGATCCTGATACAATGTTCATGCTCAAACTTGGCACTAAATAACAATTATTGAGGTTTATAACTAATCCCGTAGGTAAATGTAGAGGTAGCGTGCCGACGGCGATCACATCGACCTTGGAACCATTCCCGACGCGCATCGTCACCTCGTCCTTCGCCAGTCTCCGTTTATTCTGCAGCTCCTGCTGTGAGTTACAAATATGAGCAACGGCACCGGTATCAAATACCCAGGAGTTACTACGAGTACTGGTAAGGTACACATCAATTACATGTATATCAAATATACCTTTGGCTTTGCCGGCCTTCTTGTCGGCTAAGTATTTGGGGCAGTTCCGCTTCCAGTGACCCTTCCCTTTGCAATAAAAGCACTCCGTCTCAGGCTTGGGTCCATACTTTGACTTCTTCTTCCCAGCAGCTTGCTTGCCGGGCGCGGCAACTTCCTTGCCGTCCTTCTCAAAGTTCTTTTTACCCTTGCCCTTCTTGAACTTAGTGGTTTTATTGACCATCAACACTTGATGTTCCTTCTTGACTTCTACCTCTGCTGATTTCAGCATTGCAAATACTTCAGGAATGGTCTTTTCCATCCCCTGCATATTGAAGTTCATCACAAAGCTCTTGTAGCTTGGTGGAAGCGACTGGAGGATTCTGTCAATGACCGCATCATCCGGGAGATTAACTCCCAGCTGAGTCAAGCGGTTATGTAACCCAGACATAGTGAGTATGTACTCACTGACAGAACTATTTTCCTCCATCTTACAGCTGAAGAATTTGTCGGAGACTTCATATCTCTCGACCCGGGCATGAGCTTGGAAAACCATTTTCAGCTCTTCGAACATCTCATATGCTCCATGTCTCTCAAAACGCTTTTGGAGCCCCGACTCTAGGCTGTAAAGCATGCCGCACTGAACGAGGGAGTAGTCATCGACAGTGTCTGCCAAGCGTTCATAACGTCTTGGTTCTGTGGGACGGGTGGATCACCTAGCGGTGCTTGTAGGACATAATCTTTCTTGGCAGCTATGAGGATGATCCTCAGGTTCCGGACCCAGTCCGTGTAGTTGCTGCCATCGTCTTTCAGCTTGGTTTTCTCTAGGAACGCGTTGAAGTTGAGGACTACGTTGGCCATTTGATCTACAAGACATATTGTAAATATTTTAGACTAAGTTCATGATAATTAAGTTCATCTAATCAAATTATAATGAACTCCCACTTAGATAGACATCCCTCTTCTAGTCATCTAAGTATAACATGATCCGAGTTGGCTAGGCCGTGTCCGATCATCACGTGAGACGGACTAGTCAACGTCGGTGAACATCTTCATGTTGATTGTATCTTCTATACGACTCATGCTCGACCTTTCGGTCTTCTGTGTTCCGAGGCCATGTCTATGCACATGCTAGGCTCGTCAAGTCAACCTAAGTGTATTGCGTGTGTAAATCTGTCTTACACCCGTTGTATGTGAACGTAAGGATCTATCACACCCGATCATCACGTGGTGCTTCGAAACGACGAACTTTAGCAACGGTGCACAGTTAGGGGGAACACTTTCTTGAAATTATTATGAGGGATCACCTTATTTACTACCGTCGTTCTAAGCAAACAAGATGCAAAACATGATAAACATCACATGCAATCAAATAATGATAGTGACATGATATGGCCAATATCACATAGCTCCTTTGATCTCCATCTTGGGGCTCCATGATCATCCTGTCACCGTCATACTCATTGACATGTAAGTTGTGATTCCTTGTACAATAGCATGAACATCTCATACATCACATATAGATCATTCATCATTCATCACAACTTTGGCCATATCATATCACAAAGCACTTGCTGCAAAAACAAGTTAGACGTCCTCTAATTGTTGTTGCAGGTTTTACGTGGCTGAAGTAGGGTTCTAACAAGAACGTTTTCTTACCTACGTGAAAGCCACAACGTGATTTGTCAACTTCTATTTACCCTTCATAAGGACCCTGTTCATCGAATCTGCTCCAACTAAAGTAGGAGAGACAGACACCCGCCAGCCACCTTATGCAACATGTGCATGTTAGTCGGTGGAACCGGTCTCACGTAAGCATACGTGTAAGGTTGGTCCGGGCCGCTTCATCCCACAATACCGTTGAAGCAAGATAAGACTAGTAGCGGCAAGAAAGTTGACAACATCAACGCCCACAACAAATTGTGTTCTACTCGTGCAAGAGAACTACGCATAGACCTAGCTCATGATGCCACTGTTGGGGAACGTTGCAGAAAACAAAAATTTTCCTACGGTTTCACCAAGATCCATCTATGAGTTCATCAAGCAACGAGTGATTAGATGCATCTACGTACCTTGTAGATCGCGAGCGGAAGCGTTCAAAGAACGGGGATGAGGTAGTCGAACACGACGTGATCCAAATCACCGAAGATCTTAGCACCGCACGGACGATGCCTCCGCGTTCAACACACGTACGGAATAGCCACGTCTCCTTCTTCTTGATCCAGCAAGGGGAAAGGAGAGGTTGAGGGAGATGGCACCAGCAGCAGCACGACGGCGTGGTGATGATGGAGCTGCAGTACTCCGTCAGGGCTTCGCCAAGCGCTATGGAGGAGGAGGAAGTATTGGAGAGGGAGAAGGAGGCAACCAAAGGCATGGGATGAAAGCCCTCCTTCCCCCACTATATATAGGAGGGCCAAAAGGGGGGCGCCAGCCCTAGGAGATCCAATCTCCTAGGGGGGTGCGGCCAAGGGGGAGGAATCCCTCCTCCCCAAGGCACCTAGGAGGTGCCTTCCCCTCCTAGGACTCTTCCTCCCTTGAAACCCTAGGCGCATGGGCCTCTTGGGGCTGGTGCCCTTGGCCCATGTAGGCCAAGGCGCACCCCCTACAGCCCATGTGGCCCCCCGGGACAGGTGGCCCCACCCGGTGGACCCCCGGGACCCTTCCGGTGGTCCCAGTACAATACCGATAACCCCGAAACTTGTCCCGATGCCCGAAACAGGACTTCCCATATATAAATATTTACCTCCGGACCATTCCGGAACTCCTCGTGACGTCCGGGATCTCATCCGGGACTCCGAACAACATTCGGGTTACTGCATATACATATCCCTACAACCCTAGCGTCACCGAACCTTAAGTGTGTAGACCCTACGGGTTCGGGAGATATGTAGACATGACCGAGACGACTCTCCGGTCAATAACCAACAGCGGGATCTGAATACCCATGTTGGCTCCCACATACTCCACGATGATCTCATCGGATGAACCACGATGTCGAGGATTTAAGCAACCCCGTATGCAATTCCCTTTGTCAATTGGTATGTTACTTGCCCGAGATTCGATCGTCGGTATCCCAATACCTTGTTCAATCTCGTTACCGGCAAGTCACTTTACTCGTACCGTAATGCATGATCCCATGACCAGACACTTGGTCACTTTGAGCTCATTATGATGATGCATTACCGAGTGGGCCCAGTGATACCTCTCCGTCATACGGAGTGACAAATCCCAGTCTCGATCCGTGTCAACCCAACAGACACTTTCGAAGATACCTGTAGTGCACCTTTATAGTCACCCAGTTACGTTGTGACGTTTGGTACACCCAAAGCACTCCTACGGTATCCGGGAGTTACACGATCTCATGGTCAAAGGAAAAGATACTTGACATTGGAAAAGCTCTAGCAAACGAACTACACGATCTTTGTGCTATGCTTAGGATTGGGTCTTGTCCATCACATCATTCTCCTAATGATGTGATCCCGTTATCAATGACATCCAATGTCCATAGCCAGGAAACCATGACTATCTGTTGATCAACGAGCTAGTCAACTAGAGGCTTACTAGGGACATATTATGGTCTATGTATTCACACGTGTATTACGATTTCCGGATAATACAGTTATAGCATGAATAAAGACAATTATCATGAACAAAGAAATATAATAATAATGCTTTTATTATTGCCTCTAGGGCATATTTCCAACACATATAATATCAGAAATGCTACAGAGCTCCCACTCACTTTCTTGTAAATACAGGCTTCTCCGAAAGTCTGTATAAAACCAAATGCTTTGATCACACTATCAAAGCATTTATTCCAACTTCGAGATGCTTGCACCAGTCCATAAATGGATCGCTGGAGCTTGCACACTTTGTTAGCTCCCTTTGGATCGACGAAACCTTCCGGTTGCATCATATACAACTCTTCTTCCAGAAATCCATTCAGGAATGCAGTTTTGACATCCATCTGCCAAATTTCATAATCATAAAATGCGGCAATTGCTAACATGATTCGGACAGACTTAAGCATCGCTACGGGTGAGAAGGTCTCATCGTAGTCAACCCCTTGAACTTGTCGAAAACCTTTTGCGACAAGTCGAGCTTTGTAGATAGTAATATTATCGTCAGCGTCAGTCTTCTTCCTGAAGATCCATTTATTCTCAATTGCTTGCTGATCATCGGGCAAGTCAACCAAAGTCCATACTTTGTTCTCATACATGGATCCCATCTCAGATTTCATGGCTTCAAGCCATTTTGCGGAATCCGGGCTCACCATCGCTTCTTCATAGTTCGTAGGTTCATCATGATCTAGTAGCATGACTTCCAGAACAGAATTACCGTACCACTCTGGCGCGGATCTCACTCTGGTTGATCTACGAGGTTCAGTAGTATCTTGTCCTGAAGTTTCATGATCACTATCATTAGCTTCCTCACTTATTGGTGTAGGTGTCGCATAAACAGTTTTCTGTGATGTACTACTTTCCAATAAGGGAGCAGGTACAGTTACCTCGTCAAGTTCTACTTTCCTCCCACTCACTTTTTTCGAGAGAAACTCCTTCTCCAGAAAGTTTCCGAATTTAGCAACAAAAGTCTTGCCTTCGGATCTGTGATAGAAGGTGTATCCAATAGTTTCCTTTGGATATCCTATGAAGACACATTTATCCGATTTGGGTTCGAGCTTATCAGGTTGAAGCTTTTTCACATAAGCATCGCAGCCCCAAACTTTCAGAAACGACAACTTTGGTTTCTTGCCAAACCACAGTTCATAAGGCGTCGTCTCAACGGATTTTGATGGTGCCCTATTTAACGTGAATGCGGCCGTCTAAAGCATAACCCCAAAACGATAGCGGTAAATCAGTAAGAGACATCATAGATCGCACCATATCTAGTAAAGTTCGATTACGACGTTCGGACACACCATTACGCTGTGGTGTTCCGGGTGGCGTGAGTTGCGAAACTATTCCATAATTTTTCAAATGTACACCAAACTCGTAACTCAAATATTCTCCTCCACGATCAGATCGTAGAAACTTTATCTTCTTGTTACGATGATTTTCAACTTCACTCTGAAATTCTTTGAACTTTTCAAATGTTTGAGACTTATGTTTCATTAAGTAGATATACCCATATCTGCTTAAGTCATCTGTGAAGGTGAGAAAATAACGATATCCGCCACGAGCCTCAATATTCATCGGACCACATACATCTGTATGTATGATTTCCAACAAATCTGTTGCTCTCTCCATAGTACCAGAGAACGGTGTTTTAGTCATCTTGCCCATGAAGCATGGTTCGCAAGTACCAAGTGATTCACAATCAAGTGGTTCCAAAAGTCCATCAGTTTGGAGTTTCTTCATGCGCTTTACACCGATATGACCTAAACGGCAGTGCCACAAATAAGTTGCACTATCATTATCAACTCTGCATCTTTTGGCTTCAACATTATGAATATGTGTATCACTACTATCGAGATTCAACAAGAATAGACCACTCTTCAAGGGTGCATGACCATAAAAGATATTACTCATATAAATAGAACAACCATTATTCTCTGATTTAAATGAATAACCATCTTGCATTAAACAAGATCCAGATATAATGTTCATGCTCAACGCTGGCACCAAATAACAATTATTTAGGTCTAATACTAATCCAGAAGGTAGATGTAGAGGTAGCGTGCCGACCGCGATCACATCGACTTTGGAACCGTTTCCCACGCGCATCGTCACCTCGTCCTTAGCCAATCTTCGCTTAATCCGTAGTCCCTGTTTCGAGTTGCAAATATTAGCAACAGAACCAGTATCAAATACCCAGGTGCTACTGTGAGCATTAGTAAGGTACACATCAATAACATGTATATCACATATACCTTTGTTCACCTTGCCATCCTTCTTATCCGCCAAATACTTGGGGCAGTTCCGCTTCCAGTGACCAGTCTGCTTGCAGTAGAAGCACTCAGTTTCAGGCTTAGGTCCAGACTTGGGTTTCTTCTCTTGAGCAGCAACTTGCTTGTCGTTCTTCTTGAAGTTCCCCTTCTTCTTCCCTTTGCCCTTTTTCTTGAAACTAGTGGTCTTGTTGACCATCAACACTTGATGCTCCTTTTTGATTTCTACCTCCGTAGCTTTCAGCATTGCGAAGAGCTCGGGAATAGTCTTGTTCATCCCTTGCATATTATAGTTCATCACGAAGCTCTTGTAGCTTGGTGGCAGTGATTGGAGAATTCTGTCAATGACGCAATCATCTGGAAGATTAACTCCCATCTGAATCAAGTGATTATTATACCCAGACATTTGGAGTATATGCTCACTGACAGAACTGTTCTCCTCCATCTTGCAGCTATAGAACTTATTGGAGACTTCATATCTCTCAATTCGGGCATTTGCTCGAAATATTAACTTCAACTCCCGGAACATCTCATATGCTCCATGACGTTCAAAACGTCGTTGAAGTCCCGATTCTAAGCCGTAAAGAATGGCACACTGAACTATCGAGTAGTCATCAGCTTTGCCTTACCAGACGTTCATAACATTTGGTGTTGCTCCAGCAGCAGGCCTGGCACCCAGCGGTGCTTCCAGGACGTAATTCTTCTGTGCAGCAATGAGGATAATCCTCAAGTTACGGACCCAGTCCGCGTAATTGCTACCATCATCTTTCAACTTTGCTTTCTCAAGGAACGCATTAAAATTCAACGGAACAACAGCACGAGCCATCTATCTACAATCAAACATAAACAAGCAAGATACTATCAGGTACTAAGTTCATGATAAATTTAAGTTCAATTAATCAAATTATTTAAGAACTCCCACTTAGATAGACACCCCTCTAATCCTCTAAGTGATCACGTGATCCAAATCAACTAAACCATGTCCGATCATCACGTGAGATGGAGTAGTTTCATTGGTGAACATCACTATGTTGATCATATCTACTATATGATTCACGCTCGACCTTTCGGTCTCCGTATTCCGAGGCCATATCTGTATATGCTTGGCTCGTCAAGTATAACCTGAGTATTCCGCGTGTGCAACTGTTTTGCACCCGTTGTATTTGAACGTAGAGCCTATCACACCCGATCATCACGTGGTGTCTCAGCACGAAGAACTTTCACAACGGTGCATACTCAGGGAGAACACTTCTTGATAATTAGTGAGAGATCATCTTATAATGCTACCGTCAATCAAAGCAAGATAAGATGCATAAAAGATAAACATCACATGTGATCAATATAAGTGATATGATATGGCCATCATCATCTTGTGCCTGTGATCTCCATCTCCGAAGCACCGTCATGATCACCATCGTCACCGGCGCGACACCTTGATCTCCATCGTAGCATCGTTGTCGTCTCGCCAATCTTATGCTTCCACGACTATCGCTACCGCTTAGTGATAAAGTAAAGCATTACATCGCGATTGCATTGCATACAATAAAGCGACAACCATATGGCTCCTGCCAGTTGCCGATAACTTGGTTACAAAACATGATCATCTCATACAATAAAATTTAGCATCATGTCTTGACCATATCACATCACAACATGCCCTGCAAAAGCAAGTTAGACGTCCTCTACTTTGTTTGTTGCAAGTTTTACGTGGCTGCTACGGGCTTAAGAAAGAACCAATCTCAACTATGCATCAAAACCACAACGATAGTTTGTCAAGTTGATGCCGTTTTAACCTTCGCAAGGACCGAGCGTAGCCACACTCGGTTCAACTAAAGTTGGAGAAACGGTCACCCGCAAGCCACCTTTGTGCAAAGCACGTCGGGAGAACCGGTCTTGCGTAAGTGTACGCGTAATGTCGGTCCGGGCCGCTTCATCCAACAATACCGCCGAACCAAAGTATGACATGCTGGTAGGCAGTATGACTTATATCGCCCACAACTCACTTGTGTTCTACTCATGCATATAACATCAAACCATAAAACCTAGGCTCGGATACCACTGTTGGGGAACGTAGTAATTTCAAAATTTTCCTACGCACACGCAAGATCATGGTGATGCATAGCAACGAGAGGGGAGAGTGTGATCTACGTACCCTTGTAGATCAACAGCAGAAGCGTTGACGCAACGTAGAGGAAGTAGTCGTACGTCTTCCCGATCCGACCGATCCAAGCACCGT
The DNA here is from genome assembly GCF_018294505.1 of Triticum aestivum. Taxonomy (NCBI): domain Eukaryota; kingdom Viridiplantae; phylum Streptophyta; class Magnoliopsida; order Poales; family Poaceae; genus Triticum; species Triticum aestivum. Next base: position 14,292,095 of record NC_057809.1, on the reverse strand, counting down.
TACTCCGGCGCCTCCGAGTTCTTAGCACACGTACAGCTCGATGACGCTCCCCGGGCTCCGATCCAGCAAAGCTTAGGGGATGAGTTCCGTCAGCACAATGGCGTGGTGACGATGATGATGTTCCACCGACGCAGGGCTTCGCCTAAGCACTACAACGATATGACCGAGGTGGAATATGGTGGAAGGGGGCACCGCACACGGCTAAAGAACGGTCACGAGGATCAACTTGTGTGTCCTAGGGTGCCCCCTTGCCTCCGTATATAAAGGATCCAAGGGGGGGTGCAGCCGGCCCTATGGAGGCGCGCAGGAGGAGTCCTACTCCTACCGGGAGTAGGACTCCCCTCCCTTTTCCTTGTCCAAGTAGGAGAGGTAGAAGGAGAATAGGAAAGGGGGGGCGCCGCCCCTCCCTCCTTGTCCAATTCGGACTAGGGGGAGAGGGGGCGCGCGGCCTGCTCTGGCAGCCCCTTCCTCTTCTCCACTTTAGGCCCATGAGGCCCATTAACCCCCCAGGGGGTTCCGGTAACCCCCCGGTGCTCCGCTTTTATCCGAAACTTCCCCGGAACGCTTCCGGTGTCCGAATATAGTCATCCAATATATCAATCTTTATGTCTCGACCATTTCGAGACTCCTCGTCATGTCCGTGATCACATCCGGGACTCCAAACTAACTTCGGTACATCAAAAATGCATAAACTCATAATAACTGTCATCGTAACGTTAAGCGTGCGGATCCTACGGTTCGAGAACAATGTAGACATGACTGAGACACATCTCCGGTCAATAACCAATAGCGGGACCTGGATGCCCATATTGGCTCCTACATATTCTACGAAGATCTTTATCGGTCAGACCGCATAACAACATACGTTGTTCCCTTTGTCATCGGTATGTTACTTGCCCGAGATTCGATCGTCGGTATCCAATACCTAGTTCAATCTCGTTACCGGCAAGTCTCTTTACTCGTTCCGTAATACATCATCTCGCAATTAACTCATTAGTTGCAATGCTTGCAAGGCTTATGTGATGTGCATTACCGAGAGGGCCCAGAGATACCTCTCCGACAATCGGAGTGACAAATCCTATTCTCGAAATACGCCAACTCAACATCTACCTTTGGAGACACCTGTAGAGCACCTTTATAATCACCCATTTACGTTGTGACGTTTGGTAGCACACAAAGTGTTCCTCCGGCAAACGGGAGTTGCATAATCTCATAGTCATAGGAACATGTATAAGTCATGAAGAAAGCAATAGCAACATACTAAACGATCGGGTGCTAAGCTAATGGAATGGGTCATGTCAATCAGATCATTCACCTAATGATGTGATCCCGTTAATCAAATAACAACTCTTTGTTCATGGTTAGGAAACATAACCATCTTTGATTAACGAGCTAGTCAAGTAGAGGCATACTAGTGACACGCAATTTGTCTATGTATTCACACATGTATTATGTTTCCGGTTAATACAATTCTAGCATGAATAATAAACATTTATCATGATATAAGGAAATAAATAATAACTTTATTATTGCCTCTAGGGCATATTTCCTTCATAGACAAATTGAGTGGAAGTCTAGCCCGTAATAGAACATCAGCTCGCGGACGAAGGGGTGGAGTGGAAACCCTAGCCCACGGAGGAAATGAGGGATGAATACCACTCTCTCGTTGGGCTTCAGTGTGGGGACGATTTGCCCCTTGGCTGGAAGACGATGGGCGATTTCGTTCGCCAGATACCCGGCCGCCCGAAGCTCAGTAATGTCCTTCTCCTTGACGGAGGAGGCCATCCACTTGCCTTGCCCTCCGGATTCAGACATGGTTGAGTGCTTGCTTGAGATGGAAAAAGATGGAGGCTTGGGCGCTGGAGCTCGAGAATGGAAGGGCTGAGGAATAGAGAAGGCGTAGGTGAAGAAAGGGAATCCTTGTCCCCTTATAAAGGCAGTGAATATCAAACGCCTCCCCACTCACCCTAAAAACTCGCCTACTCCCAAGGGCTGTGAAAATGGCACGGTTGGGTTACCCATACTCATATTGATGAGAATCCCTCAATAACGGAACACGATCTCTGCTTTGACAAGACGTGCCAATGCCAACCGCGTCTCGAAACATGGAACGACAGGCGAAGAAACGGTTCGATATAATGACCGGACAGACGTGATGTCATCTTACAAAAAGTTGTCAGTAGATGGGACTTGTGAAGTATTATATTCTCTGCAGCCGTATATGGTGCTTGTGTTGCAGATCCGAACACCTTCATTTTATCCGAAGACTATCTTGGAGTATCCGGAGAAGGGAACCCGCCTTGCAATGTCGAAGACAATCTGCGCATCGGACACCTCGTCATTGAAGCCTGGTTCAGGGGCTACTGAGGGAGTCCTGCACTAAGGGGTCCTCGGGCATCTGACCTATTGATATGGGCCGGACTGATGGGCTGTGAAGAACGCGAATACCAAAGACTGTACCCGTGTCCGGATGGGACTCTTCTTGGCGTGGAAGGCAAGCTTGGAGACCAAATATGTAGATTCCTTTCTTTGTAACCGGCCTTGTGCAACCCTAGATCCTTTCTGTGTCTATATAAACCGGAGGACTTAGTCCGGAGGAGGAGATATTCATCATCATAGCCATACAAGCTAGGCCTCTAGGGTTTAGCCATTACGATCTCGTGGTAGATCAACTCTTGTAATACTCATATTCATCAAGATCAATCAAGCAGGAAGTAGGGTATTACCTTCATAGAGAGGGCCCGAACCTGGGTAAACATTGTGTCCCCCGTCTCCTGTTATCATCGATCCTAGACATATAGTTCGGGACCCCCTACCCGAGATCCGCCGGTTTTGACTCCGACAACCCCCCCCCCCCCCCCCAATTACGCTGCCTCCCGCCTAAGGTTGATAACAGAGGTGCCACTACACCACAACACTTGATTGGGGACATTTAATTGCCGGAAGGAATACATAACCAAGGGCAAAAGAACTGCCGGGGCATTTGTTTCTGCCGATACAAGTACGTGATGGCAGAAAAACTGCCGGGAGAACTTGAAAAACAACGTCACACGCACTGCCGGTAGATTTAAGGGCCCATTGTCTGCCGGAACAATTAAACAGCGGCCCGTAAGCTGCCGGGGCACCGTCTTCGGCGCGAAACCAAAATTGTATTGGGCCTTAGCGCGGGCTAGCAAGGAAAAAACGCGCGATCGACGAAAATTTTGGGCCGAACATAACAACAGACGCGCCGACCCTCCATGGCTCCAACAGACCATAGAGCCTCCCCCAGATCTCGACGCCCAATCCACCCGTACCCTCCACCAGATCGCCGCCACCGCCCCCAACTATCCCAGCGCCGGCGGCCGCCCTCCACCTAGATCACCACTGCCGCCGTCACCCACCACCGCCGCAGCCCTCCGTCGGCCCCAACCACCACTGCAGCCCCTCCGCCGACCCCAACCACCACACTGCTGCCGACCGCCCTTCGTCCCCAACCACGCCGTCGTTGCCCCCAACCACTCCAGAGCGACACCGCCGAGCACCCGATTGACACGGAGCACCACTAGTGTCGCCGAACCGCTTCACCGGCGGCGACCATCTTCCGCGGAACGCCTTCCTCACCACCACCCTGAGAGCTTCCTCCCTCGAGCAGGCTGCCTCCTCTTCACTGAAGCACCAAGGGGTCCGCCTCCTCTCCCGTGAGCATCTCTACCCCAAGTAGCGGAACGTCGACCTCAAGCGGCCACTATAGCGGGAGCCCTCCTCCCACCTCCCCGTGAGCATCCCCTTCCGCCCTTCCTTCTCTCTGTATGTTTCCCCTTGAGATAAATCCGAATCAAATGTTCGTTCTAATTTTTGCGCATTTGTAATCCCCTCGATCGGCCAACTCCTAGGATTTAAGGGTTGCGGCTGCAGAATATATCTGCATGTTTTTGGACTACACGGTGTGCAATTGTGACATCCTTTGCTGTTGATGGCTGACCCTGTGCTAGGATGAATATTGATATCGGAATGTTTTAAGGCTACTATCTGTCAAATATAAACTGTGGAAGCATGTAGATCAGTTTGGACTTTGGAGCAGAGCTATACAAGCAAATTAGATGGGTATTGTGCGATTGACCAAACAATAGGTAGTTTCGACTGATGAATTGCTGCCTATTCCGGTTCTCATGTGTGTATTTGGACTTTGGAGAACCCTGACAAGAAAGGTTACTTAGTTTAATATCTAATTTAGGTTGATATGATGTTTGGCTTGTGGGGTTTACAATTATTTCCCCTTTCTGTTGAGATGCACGACTCTCTAATGGCAATTTGTCAAATGCCAAAGGCAAAGTTTCAGATGGGAAATATCATTGTACTTTGTAGACCCTATAGTGATATGGTTTCGGTTTTGCTTGTGGATCCGTAGGATTGTAGATTTTCTTCTGTAAAAACTGTATAATGTGCAAGTTTCTAGTACCTCTATTCTACTATTATCCTGTAGTTTAGTTACATTTTTTGGAATCTACAAGTGCAATAAATTTGCTCTTTAGTAAGACTATTTATTTGTTGCTGATAAAGGACTTTTTGGATGCTCGTTTTTTAGGTTCTGTGTCCAGGTTTGGTAGTAGTGCTGGTGTGTGTGGCTATGTTCCTAAGTAGAAAAAAAATGGAAGAAATGGGTCATGAGGCTAGCTCAGTACCTTGCTCTTTTTTCCTATATGTAATTCTTACAAACTATTCTCTAATTTTCACTGGGTGCTTTCACTGAAATAAACTTTTTAGATTGTTTCTCCTGTGATCAGCGTGCATCTTCTAGTAAGCATGCCTTGTGTATTCAGAACTGAGCTTTTGCATCCTCTGTGTATTCTGAAGCTTAGTCTTGTGTTATTGGGCAGTACTTGACACAGACTCGTTGGTTTGCCTGCCATAGAACCATTTATGAGGAGGATATGTGTTGCCTTCTCTTGTATTCCTACGCATTGTCTAGTACTTCCTTTTCATGTGTAAAAAATGGTTGACCGGGCATTACACTGTTTAGTATTTTGTACAACAGAATAGGTATTCTGTCAGCTGCTGTTTGCTGTTCTTTGCTTAACTAGATACCAAAGTATAAATGACAAGCTCACGTACAAGATGTCAAAGTAAAATTAAATTAACAAGCTCTTGTTCTTTGATTAATAATATGACAGCTTTGCAAATAACAAGCTTCAATACAAAGATGTCAAAGTTTTGATATAAATTGTACTAACTTATAATTGTGGATTCTAATTATAGTGCTATGTTAATTTAAGAAGTATAAACATGCTATGCTTAGCATGCAATTTTGGAAAAAAACATCCCATGTGTAAAAATTGTTTAACCTTGCATTTTGCTGCTTACTGCTACCTCTGTACCATAATATAAGACATTTTTGCAGTTCAAATTAAATTACAAAAACGTCTTATATTTCTAGTGAACGTACATGTCAGCTGCCATATCATTTGCTTTGGCATGTATTTAGTGTTTTTATGATTTCTTGTTTTGATGTTACAATTTTGTTAGTTTCTAGATATTGCTGGTTTGTACTTAGAAAATATTCAAAGTTGATTCTGTTGTCTCTGCAGTTCAAAACGTTTTGTAGGCTGAAAATTAAACCAAGGCTTTATGCAGACAAACAAGCTGAAATACCAAGGCTTTATGCAGACAAACAAAGTTTAATTTTCTAGGCTAATTCAACTTGTTGTGCGTGATGTAGGAAAGTGAACCAATAAAAATTGTTTATTATTGAACCAAATGTTCTTAGTGTTTCAGTTGATTTGTAAATATGTGGGCTTGCCCACTAATCAGATACCATTTTAGGGGACCTTCATTTCTAACTTGTCCAACAAAAGCATGGAACTAGGAAACTAAACAGCCCCCCATTAGAAGATCCTGAAATATATGCTCCAGCTAGTTCCCCTCTTATTCTGTGTTGTAGATGCAGAGAGCTTAGAAGGAAAAGCAAGCCCAAATACAAGCTAACTTAATTCGCTGGCTAGTACAGTAACTTTGCGCATGTTACCTACTTATAACATCTTTCAGAACATATGCGGCTGCTGTATGTAACATTTTCTGGTCTATTGCAGGTTTCTCAAAGGTGCACAAGTTCACTAAGGTTTGGAAGATCTTTAAGCTGCTGAAGATTTGGAAGACCTACAATTAAGTTGATGGAGTGATAATGTCACGTGTCTTGTTTGTCCCTGCTGCATTTTGGTGGTTGTTAAGCTCATTTTGGTTGTGTGGCACACATCTAGAAGCATATGTGCATCTTTTGTGGCACTAGTTTAATTAGTTTGGTTGTGTGGCAAACATATAATATGTACTCCTTTTGTGGCACAACCTTGTTATATATGGTCGTTATGTTTATCGAATGAAGTTTAAGGTTTTCGATGAGGCCTATATCTTACTTTGATTGAAGTGCATGTATGAATGTGGTATGTCCTGATTGCCTAGACATATATAATTGGTGGATATTACATAATATGGATGCCCAGAATATTTCGCTAGTAAAATCAACATGCTGTCATAATATCTGCCGGGTAAACATGTTTATGTAGGCAGTTTAACTACCGGTAATTACAGTTTCACATGTTGTGACAATCTGCCGGGGGAAAATAAACTGCCGGGAAATACATGGGCCAGGGAAAAAAAACTGCCGGGAGAAGTTTATCTTCCGAGAGAAGTAATCCCCGGCAGCCGTTCTCGTGGCAGTTCTATCTGCCGGGAGAACCACTGTCCCGGCAGTTTGTCTGCCCTTTAAAGAGCCTTCTCCCGGCAGTTTCTCTGTCCTTACATTAGTGTTGTGGTGTAGTGTGCGTTCACTCCCAAGTCATTCCATTGGTAGCTTTTTTTTCTTTTCATGTATGTCTATAGCCCAAACGAACCTTATAGACACACAAAGAAAAGGAAAGAGTCCCGTTCCTGCCACCCCCCACTTCCATTGCAATACCCTAAAAAACAGGCTCGCATCCCTATTCCATTCCACACGGGTAACATCGGCGGTCAGATGACCCCCGACTATGGCCACCGCAGTTCGTCGGTGGTTATAGCGGCGTCGCTGGAGGATGAAAACGTCCTCGGTGAGGTCCACGTCCATCTCTCTCTGCAGCCATCCTCCCTCCTGCCCACGACGAGGCAGGACAAATCCTCGCACCTCCCATTAATAGAAGGTTGTCAACAAGATAAGAGGGGCTAGCCGGAATCAAAGCTATTGTTGACTAGATCTAAGGAGGAGCTGGCCACCAACCAGCCACTCGCACCACCAAAGAACGCCTCCTGCAACGTTTGATGAAGGCTCACTGCGGCCGCGGCATAGGCTGGTGGCATCGATAGTCTGAGGGAGCGGCGATGGGAAACCTAAGTGTGGTAGCGGCATGAGTGCCCCCAGGTCGCCCTAGGCATGCGACACAATAGTCATGGCCTCACCCCATTCCCCTTCTTCCTCGACCCAACTATCTCTTTCCCATCATTTTGTTACCTCCTTGCCTCATACCATCGGTAGATTTTCCATAATAATCATCCCTTGCTTCTACATTTTTTTGAGAATTATCCCTTGATAGTATATGCGAATTGCTAATTATATATCAGTTTGTTATCTTGGGCTGAAATCGCTTTTTTCCTTGTACGCCCACAGCCCAAACGGACCTTCCTTCCCAGAGGAAAGAAAAAGAGTCCGGCTGCTTCCTGCTCTTTTCCCCACTTCATCCACTGGAAAACCCTAGAAATAGTCTCGACACAAGGTCGGCGTCGGCGGCGAGATGACCACCGGCCGCGGCCACCGCGTTTCGCCGGCGGTTGCGGCGGCGCCGCTGGAGGACGACAACGTCCTCAGCGAGGTCCTCGTCCGCCTCTCCCCGGAGCTACCCTCCCTCCCGCTCGCATCGCTTGTCTGCAAGCCGTGGGGTCGCCTCGCCGCCTCCGCCGCCTTCCGGCGCCGCTGGCGCGACCACCACGGGAGACCCCCGGTCCTAGGCGTCTTCGATAAGCACCTGACCTCTCTCAAGTTCATCCCTGCAGTCCGCAGCATCCCCGCGGAGCGCTTCTCCATCCAGGTCTGCACCGCGTGGGACACCTGGCGCGTGCTCGGGTGCCGCCAGGGCCGCGTCCTCATCATGAACTGGACGCTGCGTGAGTTCCTCATCTGCGACCCTTTATCCGGTGACCGCCACCGCGTGTCATTCCCACCGGATCTAGTCGACGGCGGGCAAAGCGCCAACGGAGCTCTGCTCTCTGACGAAGAGCAGAGCCCACTGAAGCTGGTCCTGGTAGATGAGGCCCGCGCCAGAGTTGAGGCCCGCGTCTATTCCTTTGCGACCGGCACATGGGGAGACATCATCTCCACTGCTGAGCCATGTCATCTTACCAGTGTCCCCGTCACCGTGCTTGGCAGCCGCCTCTACTGTTGGCTGACAAAGCCTCCGTATAGCTTTCTAGAGTTAAATCTGGAAAGCCAGAGCCTAGCTCTGATTACAAGCCCTCCCCGTGCGAATATCAGCACCCGCAACAGCCAGATCATCCCAGGGGAGGATGGCGCTGTTGGCCTCTCCATATTGTTGTACCCTACCATCGAAATGTGGAACCGCAACATCGATTCTCACGCTGTTGCGACATGGGTGCTGCGCAAGACCGTTGTCATGGACAACTTCGTTGATCTGACGTCTTCGTGGGCGGCTTGGGACTCACTACTTATCGGGTATGCCGAGGATGCTAATGCGATTCTTATATCAGTGTTCAAAGGGACGTGCATCCGTGTCTTTACAGTCCAACTTGAGACAATGCAATGCAACAGGCTTCATGGACACCTTCTCCAAAATTTCTATTATCCATTCGCCAGTTTCTATAACGCAGGTAATTTACTTATCTTAACATTGAAGGAGTCACATCGATCCTTTTTTTTCGTGCATGGTAATTTCATGGATACCTTTGATGTGATATTTTCCCTCTTTGTTGATCCATGCATGGAATTATTGGTTGTATTTTTTCTGTGTCATAATTTAATAATTTCTCTGTGTCATAATTTAATAATTTCTCCTAAAATTTATCATCCTATTTTGAGTAATTTATTATATCATATCATAGATGTGAAGGTTTATATACTTTCTTCTATAACTATATGATTACCAGGCCCATCGGAGCGATGAATTCTTGCTCATGTGAACAATGATGGGGGTGCTGGTGGAGCAGAAGCATAATGGCTAGTGCGTCATGGTAATCCTCAAGCCACCTGGGCCGGGTTTCCCCAACTACTTCAAATGCAAATCTTATTACGGTTCTGGTCTCGTGTTTGTTTATTATTGTTGGCTTTTGGACCCTGCTTGGGTGGACTTCTGTAAAACTGTTTGTATGTGCACTTTGTGTTGTGGGTATATGTTTGAACTCAGGCTGGGAGCAGCCTGTTTGGAACATTTGTGGTGTATAATTTAACCTGAGTGAATGTTGTATGGGTAAAGTAATGATTTTACTGTATCATATCACCTTGCCATAAGGGTTCACATGCATCCTATATAGAGAACCGTTGCAAAAGATAACGGTGGTCGAAGAGCAACTTCATGCTAGGATGATGCCTTTTTTTAAGAAAAAAAGGAAAACAAGGTTGCGAGAATGATATCTCTGCTACTTGCTCTATTTCAATGTTTTTTGACTTTTTGTTAGAGTCAGATTTCAGTTTCGCCGCAGGATAAACCTTCTGGATATTTACATTCACATATCTTGATTTACAAGTTATGTATACAATAAATTATATGGGGAGGTCAGAATTGCAACACATTACAAAGGCGTAATGCCGTTTTACAGCTGGCAGCTTCTGAAGGTTCAAACTCTGAGTTGTCTTTCACGTACTTTCTCTTATCGAGGTACTATTTTGAGTTATATCGTTAGAAGCTGCATTACCTGAGCCATCTATTCTTGCTCTTTTTTGTTTCAGAAATAGGAGGATTTCTTTGTGGTGGATCCTTTGCTGCCTGTATCAATATATGAAGTTGACTCCTGGGTTTCGCCCTTAACTCTGAAGCCTTGAGGTATTCCTCACACATTTTTTTTCCTTGTATTCCATATCTTTTTTATTGAGCCTGCAAATTTTAGAGACCTTTGAATTTTCGAGGATTAAATTAACCCGAGGAATTAGAGTGACCACAATAGGCGTTTTCGTCGACAAAGTATTATGTACGACGAAGCTTCAGTGAAAAATGGGATGCAAAATCTGAACAGGTTCGTGCTTTAATACCAGTACATGTTGTATATGAATGAATTATTCTAATAGCAGATGATGAGCTGTAGTGCTCAGACTTGTGAGTGACATTGCAATTTTACCTAATATTGCTGGAATGGCCCTACTTTAATAGGAACAATTATTATTCTTGTGAAGCTAATATATGCTGATCTTTTTCTTATTGCCCGTGTATTAGTGACTAAAGAGATTTGTCCCCGCACAGGCATTGTTAGAGCATGAAGTACTGTCCAGCCATTGGTCGAAGAACCCTCCAGTTCTGTTTGATCTGCAAATTTCTTTTGACTGATATCACGGGTGAAAAACTGGGTTGATGAAGATGTGCTGTTTGACACATATCAAGGGTGAAATGGATCCGCTCCCAGCAGCTTAAAACGTAAATAAAATCTAAAAACCAGAGTGGTGTATTGCCTTCTAAAACCATAGTGTTGCTTATTTGGTGAATGTGATAACCATAACCATGTGTAGTTTAATTGATACGTATGTAATTGTCGCTTTCTTCTGTGGAATTTCCTTATAGGTCCATGGTGTGCATCAATTTGTTGCGATTGATGGATCATATCAATAGTTTAGGTCAGCATTTGGTTATCCATGCATTTTAGGCAAACATTGTGTACATTTGGTTGTTTCTGCAATGCCTTCTTTTTTTTTTCTTATGTGGCGATTCCATTGTCGTTTTGTGTGTTAACTTTGCCCTCTAGGATAGCAGCTTCGTTGCGTCAACCCTTTGGCCTGTACTGTTCGGCAGATTCCATGTGCTACCCCCTGGTATGTGCCACTTTCCTAATCAAAAGGGGGCTAGCAGAGGATTGTATCAGTGAATTCTTGGTATAGTGAGCCTAGCAGGTGGCGGGAGTCCAGTAAGATTGATGCCATAACTATACATCAAACTTTTCTTTAGAAAATAGTTCTCATTGCCTTTTAAAACTAGTGTTACTTATGAGGTAGATGTCTTCCTTATAGATTCATGGTGTGCATCAATATGTTGCGATTCATTTCCTTCCTAAAATGGGAAAGTCTCCAATAGTTTGCAAGGTGTTCAAAACATAGCAATATGTTCACGTTTCTCTGTTCACAGCAGCAGAACACGGCAGACATGGTAGAATGCATGTGTACCTCTACGACAGATCAAACCCAGTATTTGAACTGATTGTCTAGAGGAGCTTACTCAAAAGGAACAAAGGGGAAAAGGCCCCTCCCTCCCTCCCGTGTCGCCCCCCGTGAGGCGACCGGGGGGAAACCCTAGATCGTCCCCGGCCCTTGCCTCCCTCCCTTCGTCCTCCTCCCTCGCCGCCGCCTAAGGGCGCGGCCGGGCGAAGCCCAGCCGTTGCCGGCGGCGGCGGGGCCTCTTGGTCTTCCCGCTCGCGTTGGGCCGGCGCGGGCCGGCGCTCCGGGCCGGAGCGCGTCGCGGTGCTGGGCGTCACGGCGGAGCAGCGGACGGGCGCGGCGTCCCTGCGTCTTCGCTGCTGCGCGACAGGCAGCTTGGCGGTTGGGCGCGCCTGGGGCTCAGAGGTGGCTGCTGCGCCGGCGCAGTCAGATCTGGCGCAGGCGGCGCGGGCCGCGGGCGGCGCAGGCTGCGGGCGTCCACCCCATGGCTTGGCCCTGGCCGGTGGTGGTGGAGGCGCAGCAGAGGCGGGCTGGTTGGCGTGCTAGCCGGACTCCAGCTGATTCTGGCGGTTGGACGGCGGCGAGCAGCGCGGGTTAACTCCCTGGTGAGCATCCTTGGCGCTTGGTACTGGTGGATGGGTGTCCCTTGCTGGTGAACAGGTGGTCATCAGTGGCCTCACGCGGATCTGCACCGGCGCCGTGGTGGGGCGACACAGGGGGTGTCCGGTGGGGAGGTTGGCTGGAGGGATGGGAGGTGCCGATGAGGTCGGGCCACCCGTCGCTGGCACAGGGGTGTGCCGGTCCGGATGCGTCCGCTCCCCCTCCTCCCCCTTTCCTTGGCCGAGTGCGCGCGGCCGCAACTCCGGCGATTTTTGAGGCGGGGCGCCTACTGTTGTTCAGTTGGTTTTGGGCTGCCGATTGGACCAAAGCCAAGGCCTTTGGCTGGTCCCGGGGGTGTTTGGATTCAGGGTGGCGGCCCTGGAGGTGGGAGGCGCAGCGTTTGTGGGCGGAGCGAGCGTCTCAGGTGCGGGCAGGCAGCCATGGCCATGCGGGTGGCATGGGTGCTGGTGGTCGGCGAAGCTTGGGTGCAATGGCGGGGGGTGAGCCGGGGTGTATTACTTGCCCAGTTGTACTGGCCGACGGCGGCGGCGTCCGCGGACGTCGTTCCCTTCTTGAAGGCCCCGTCGCGGTTGTTCCCTCCCCATCGCGTCGCTCCGGGTGAAAACTTGATCTTTGGGATCGGACGGTGGCGCCGCTTTGTAGTCGTTTCCCTTCTTGGAGGCACTGTCTTGGAGTCCGTGCTCCGTCGTGGGATGTCTCACCCCTCCTCGGTGGCCATGCTTGGTAGCGTTGGGGTGGTGTGGCGGTGCCCGGCACCTATGTATCTTGCCTTGGGTGCGTGTGTCGTGTGTGGTGGTGTGTGCGTTTGTATCGATTTGTCTGATGGTCAGTGCTTTATATATAAAGCGGGGCAAGAGCCTTTTTCGGTAAAAAGGAACAAAGAAAAATCATGTGCTATGGTTAATGATCATGGAGCTGTTCTGCAAAGTTAGGGGGGGCGGATGGATGGCGAACAAGTTGGACATGATATGAATATCCACGCTCTGGTAGTGGTAGTTCTCTTTATTCTTTTCCCTTTCGTAGTGTCTTCCCTATCCCTGGTTTCTAGTTTCATTTTGCACAGGACACCCACTGTAGTGCATTGGTTTGACCTTTTGGGAGATTGTAGTCTGATATTTCTTTATCATATTTTTTACTCTGTTCATACAATCATGTATTGACATTTGGTTATGTTGTTACTATTTTATTTAGACCTATTGTAGACTAAATCAGTGGGAAGTGAATCGCAATTGTGGTTGTAGGGTGCCAAAACCATGGAGGCTGCGGAACTACTGCTCCCGCCCCTGTCCATCCGCGACCGGCTAAGGTCAATGCGAAGCGTGACTTCCATCGTCTGGGGCGGAGGAGCTGGAGACCTCCTTGACGAGTGCCGCCCAGTCGATTGGGTCGGATTCCTTGCTGGATCTGCTGCTGGAGCAGGCAATGGTGGAGGGGAGGGGACGAGAGGGGAGGAGATGGGCAGTGAAGACGGAGCGGTCAAGAAGAGCAAGGACTTTGACTAGGGTTTGATCTAGGTTGGGTATTTGTGGGGACAAGGTGGGTCAGCGCATTTTCTTGTTTCCTTCAGCCTTGTTTCTTCAGATTTACTTGTTTTCCTTACTATGCCTCTATGATTTAGGTGCAGGGGGAGCGCAGGATGGCTGTTATATCCTTGGTTGCTTGGCATGGCAAGAAGCCAAAATCTGTAGTTGGTCTACAAGCATCTAAGCCAAAATCTATTATGAAGGTGAGCGCCATCATCGGCAGAATAAACCCTCTTTAATCAATTGCTTCCTGGATTGTCTTAATGAATGAACATACCTGGAGAAGTTCTCCAAGATTCTCTAACTAGCCGAGGTTTCGAGGTAAACGAAAGCTACTCTATTTTATAATACCTGCTGCTGGTGCAGACTGCAATTCCATCATGGCATAATAGATTCTGTCATTTTTTTGTGCCTATAAATGTGCCCAACCGACACTATTGCCTTGAACACTGTAGTACATCTCTCTGTCTGCATGGTCCAGTAAAATTTATACCTTCGTCAGCCACTAACGCAGTCAAGTTTGTTCTCCCATTTTTTTTTCTCTGTGGGAATAGGTTTGTAAGGGTGCTAATAAGGACCAATCTGTTTATTTCTCTGAGGCGGTTGAAGATATCGACAGATGATTTGAAGTGAAGATGATCTACCAAGAATTAGCGACGATCAGAGATCATGGGCGTCCAAAGGAAATACTGCTTGCTTTTTCTAACAAGTATTAATCATATTTGTAAAGCTCTTTATTTGAACTTTGTTGTTGTAATTAATACTATTGAGGATGGATGCATGAGAAGTAGTGGTCATGCTGTTAGACAAAATTATACCGAGAACTTGAGTGAAGGAACAGCCAATTGGCCGATAACATGCCCAATTGCAATGCGAGACTTATATTTAAGACAACCTGCATAGTCAACGTTTGGGCTGGGAGGTGAGTGATCCGGACGAATCATTTGATGCAGCAGGGAAGTACCAACGGTTTCGTTCGTTGTGATGTTCCCCCAGTCTGATGAATCCCACGTCAGCTGGCCCAAATGATTCCCTTTGCAAAAAAATTAAAAGTGAAAAAACACAAAAACAATGAAGAAACACACAAATGAAAACCTGTACAATAAAAATGCGACAAAAATCTAGAAATTGCTATCAATTGTTATAATTGTGGAGGCTACCACACAGTATTAAAAAGGAGAAAAAGCATGAAAACAATGAAGAAAACCCAACTGAAAAACTGAGAAAAAAGTGTACAATAATAATGCCACAAAAATCTAGAAATTGGCATCAATTGTTATAATTGTGGAGGCTACCACACAGTACCAAAAATGCCACTAAGTTTCCAAACAAGCAATCAAGGCTCAACAAAACCACCTTAACATCGTTGATGCATGACATGATCCTTGATAAAACAACACCGTTATAAAATAGAAGCTGATCATCTCTGGATATTCAGGAATCGCCAGATTCCTGAGTATCATCAGGCATAATAATTAAGAGTTGCCTATTTGAACCTTTAGAAGCTGTGAATTGTCAAAATGTGTACCATAGCATATCCAGCACTAACTTCCTAACCTCCCCATGTAATCAGGAGGAATTTATGACTGAATCTTACAAGATCACATAACTTTTTTTTGAAAATAAAGATCACATAACATATTACCCTGAAAATAGCTAACACATGACACACCATCTGATTATTCATAACTGTTTTCAACTAACCATATGAAGTGTATTACTATTACTCCTGGACTCCTAGTAAAGGACTTGGTTCAAGTAAGCCCTGCAACATGGTTATGATATATTTATTGGTACAATAAAAATGTAGATAGAAGCAATGGTGTTCCCTTTAGAGCATTGTATATTTACCTTCATAATGTGTGATATTCCCCTAAAAGAAAGGTGTGATATTAACCATGAAGGTGATCTTTCGCTACACCCGTTATCTTAAACAACACAATGGATATTTATAGAATCTATGTGAACCTTTGCAGTAAAATAATATGATAGAACAAATTAATTAAATCAAAATAGTTTGCTATATCTTTCATACAGTAAAATCATTCTTTACCGGTACGACATTCGCTCAAGTTTGACTATACAACAAATGTTCCAACAAACAGGACGCTCTCAACCTTACTTCAAACACATACCCGCAACACAAGTACACACAGGCAGTTTAAAAAAAAATTCAGACCTTGCCGCACAACACAAGGCTTTAGAAGCCAACAACAAAACAAACATGCATGAGACATTACAACTGTTACAACAAGTGCGGCCGAGGGGGGAAAGAGCGGCCTCTCAGCGTTGAATTTAATGTAATTACGGGGACTCGAACGGATCTAGCTTGACTTGTAGCATGATGCACTAGTCATTACGCTTGTTGTACAGCAGCAGCCCGATCATTGTCCAAACGAGCAAGAAGTCAAAGCGCCGCTGGGCCTGGTAACCATATATAGCCATAGAAAGTATGTGAACATTCACAACAATCATAGGTTGCAACAAATCAGTCAGACATATAATCCGTCCGCCCCCTAACTTACCAGAACAGCTTCGCATTGAGCATTGACCACAGCACATGGTTTTTCTTTGTTCCTTTGGATGTGTCGCAGCTTCCAACATACAAGCAGTCAAGCACGCTGAGGAGTAAGCTTCTGTACACAATCAGCTCAAATACTGGGTTTGAACTGTCGTAGAGGTACACATCCATTCTACCTTGTCTACCGTGCTCTGCTGCGGTGAACAGAGAGTGGTATGTGTTTATTGCTTGGTTTTGAACACCTTCCAAACTACTGGAATTTTTCCATTTGAAGGAATGAAATGAATCATATCTTTTTTATATAAATGAAATAGTTACTGCTTTTTTATGGGCCAAGCAGGAGCATTGCTATTTCATTAATAGGGGGTGAACTTTACAATTGCTGCAGAAAGCAAGGAAAAGAGAAAAAAGAGAGAAAAAACAGCATGCAGGACAACCTGCACCACGACAGCTCAGGAGACTACTCCCACGCCTCTAGCAGGAGGCCAGTATCCTCCCTAACCAAATTTGGCAGTCTTGCCATCGAAAATTTTGCGGTGCACATACAACATTTTGTGATACAATCCATGTACGATGGAGGATCCAGTGTTGTGCTGTATTTTTTGTTTCACCCCAAGAACTGTTCGATGTGCTGTGTTTCTACAAGAATAGTACATAAAGGATCATATGCATAGCAGGACGCTGGGAAAAAAAGGCATCCTCCTTTTCCAAAGAAAAAAAATTAATGCACAACTGAGCTACTGGAACATCAAGATTTCTGCGAGATCCAGCAATATTAGCTAAAAGGGCATTTCAGCGAGAAAAAAATAACAAGAAAGACACACTCAGTTTTTCCAACTATAGGCTCAACAAAACCACCTTAACACTGGCTAGTGTGTGACATGATCCTAAATAAAAACAACACCCTTTTCAAATAGAATCTCATTTTTCCGGGTGTTCAAGAATAAGCAGATTCCTGAGTATCATCAAGGATCAGAATTAAGATCTTCTATTTGAACCTTCAGGAGGGGCCAACTGGCAAACTGTGTCCCGTAGCATATCTGGCACACTAGTACTGTAGCATATCTGAAGGAACTTATGGCTGAATCTTTGAAGATCACCAAACTTATTACCCTGACATAACCTAGCTAATGTACGGCACATCATCTGATTATTCTTTAAGACTATTTTTCAACTTAGCCATATGAATTGTATTACTAATTACAGCTAGACTCCTAGTATAACATAAAGGACTAGGTTCAGGTAAACCAGCAACATGTTATGACTTATTTATGGGTACAATAAAAAGAAGGTAGACAGAAGCAATGGTCTCCCCCTTAAAGCATTCTATATTTGGCTTTAACTATGATGTGCTTTTTAAGTAAACGGTACCTTTAAACAACCCAATTTCTATTTATATAATGTATGTGAATTTTTGAGCAAAATGATATGGTAGAAGAGATTAATTAAAATAGTTTGCTATCTTTCATACAGTAAATTCATTATTCTATCCATACAACTCTAGTTCCACTATCATAAGATAATGGAACAAGTTTACAACAAATGTTACAAACAGGATGCTCCCAACCTGAGTTCAAACACATACCCTCAACACAAAGTACACACACATCCAGTTTAACAGAAAGTCGCATCTTGCAGCACAACACAAGATTCCAAAACCAAGAACAAAATGAACATGAGACATGATAACTATTGCAACAAATGCAACCAAGGGGTGAAGAGCCGCCTCTCAGCCTTGCATATAAAGTAATTGGGGAGCCTTGAGCCTAGGTAGTAGCTTGACTGGTACCATGATGGACTGGCAATTACGCTTGTGGTACAGCAGCAGCCCATTCGCTGTCTAGACGACCAAGAAGTTTGAGCGCCGTTGGGCCTGGTAATCATATAGGCACAGAAAGTATGTGAACATTTGCAACAATCATACATATGATGCAATAAGTTAGTCAACATAATTTTCTATCTTTCAGGGCAAATATGGAGAAAATATAACACAAAAACAACATGCTATTCATTTATCGATTAACTAAAGAGGAAAAGAACAACAAAGTTGTTCGTAAACATTTTAAGGCTAAAAAACATGTGCATTCTGGCCACTAATGTAATGTAAGGATAAGCAATTACCGGCATAGAAATTTGCGTAAGGGTGATAGGAATTTTCCATAAAGCTTCCATGTAGTTTCTTGCACTGCATTAAGTCGAGTTGAACTAGGAAGACATAAACATCGCCATTCTGCACCCAGGGGAATGTGTGCACCGATATAATAACCGCATCCGCATCCTCAGTGTACCCCAGAATAGTCGATTTCCCTGCCTCCATGCTAGACGGCAGAGCAAGCATGCCACGCATGTCAACTGTCTTCCGCAGCACCCATGTCGCGACACCGCGATCACTGACCTTTCGGTCCCACATTTGCCAGCTAGGGTACGAGAATACGACAAGTCCAACATTGCCATTCTCTCCATTGATAATCCGGCTTCGGCAGCTGTGGATGTTCTCAATGGAAGGCTTGGTGATCACAGCTAGGCTCTTGCTTTCCATATTGAACTCCAGTATACCATGGTCACGCTCAGTGAGCCACCAGTAGAGCCTTTTGCCAATGAGTGTGCAGGGGAGATGGCCAACCGCACATGGTCTCGCTGCAGCAATGAGTTCTCCCCACTCGCCGGTCTCCGACGAGTAGATGCGGGCCGCGGTAACTGCTGCGCCGTCATTGTCAGAAAAGCCTACCAAGACCAACTGAAATGCGCTGGACCGGAGGTGCTCGTCGCCAACCAAAGCTCCATTGGCGTTGTACGCGTGCTGGTCGAAATCCGGTGGAAACGCCACGATGCAGCGATCTCCGGAGATGGGATCAAACACCACGAGCTCACACTGCTTCCGGTTGATGACGAGGACGCGCCCATGGCGGCAGCCGAGCACGCCCCAGTGGTCATTGGTGGCATCGTCGGCGCAGACCTGCAGCGAGAACCTCTCCGCGGGGATGCGATCTGGAGAGTCCAGAGCAGGGATGAACAGGAGCTTCTTCCAAAGTTTTGGATTTCGTCCGAGAAAACCGAAATTCCAGCGATTTTCGTCCATCCCGTTCTGGCCCGGTAAAAGGGTGTACCGGCCCAAAAAATTCGGCCATTTTTAAATTCACAGCCCAGCCCATGGTCTGCTACAGCCCACACAAACCCCCCCTGTGGTATAAAAGCACGAATTCACCTCCTCCTAACCCTAAATTTCACTTTTCCCGTCTCCATCTCACTCAGCGGCGGCTGTGGGCAACAGAACCCTAGCGAGTGAGGCGGGGGCGCGGTGCAGCGCCGCCTCCTCCCTCCCTCCCAATCTCCTCCCTCGTCTCCCTCCCTCCCAGTCTCTTTTCCGTCCATGGACAGTGGCCGTGCCGACTAGGTGAGTGGTGGCAGCGCCATGGAGCGCGGCCGCACAACTTCGATGTCGGGGCAGGTGGGTTCAGGCGTTGAACGGCTCCACGGGAGCAGCAGTATGCAGCACATCCAGTCGGGCTCGGGCAGCGCCCTGGCGCCGGACGCACGCGCTGGCCTCCGGCAAGCTGGACATGGTACTGACGTACTGTAACCACTGTTCCTCTAATCTTGTACATGCACCTATTTAGCATTTTTGTATGACGGCTCATCTTGCCCAGATCTGTAGCTAGCTTTTCATTTGTGGAGATCTGTAGCTAGGTTCAGCATGCACACTTGCTTGATATAGGAGCACAATTGTGCATGATAGCTCACCTTTCCATGATCTGTAGTTAGCTGTACGTGCATGCTTATTTAGCAAGTGTGGATGATAGCACACCTAGCCAAGTGTGGATGATGGCACACCTAGGAAGGATCTTTCACTAGCTTGTTCAATAGCATTGTTTCTAATATCTTGTACTACAAGACTGCTTTATATGTTCTCAACTTTGGTTGCATGCCATTGTTAAAATAGATTGCCATTTTTTTGCAAATAAAGTTGATCTAATCACATACTTGAATTTTTAGGTGATGGAAGTGCACCCTATCTTAATAGGGTGAGCATTGATGATTCCAGAAGGAGGGAAAATGTCAACCCCGACAATGAAGATGACATTCTGATGGGGAATGATTCAGCTCCAAGAGAGACAATTTGGAAAGGTCAATAGCATGATCTGCATTTTGTTAATTGTGTTTAATTTTTTTGTATGGATATTATGATACTTTTAGAGAGGAAAAATTTAAATAAAAAATGTATTAATTCCTTAAAGTTAAAATTGTGCTAATTCTGTTTGTTATGCCTTGTTAGCTTTTACTTGATTTTGTTATGCATTAAGAGTAAAAAATGTGCCAAGTCCCTTTTTTCTGCCTTATTATATATTTTTACTTGATGTTATGATGCATTTAATGTATGAAGTTGTTTATTCTGTTGTAAAAATTATGCTAATTCTTGTTACTGTCCTGGTTCATTCTTTTTATTCCTTACTCAATTTTTAGTCGTATTATGGTGCATTTAGAGTTGAAATGTTGTTTATTCTGTTGTAAAGATTATGCTAATTCTTGTTACTGTCATGGTTCATTCTTTTTTATTCCTTACTCAGTAGGAAAGCCTCTCATCTTGGAAGGAAGGACAATGGCAGGAAAAGGAAGAGGGTAGAGGAAGAAGAGGACGACTACAATGATAGTGAGCATGAATGATGAAGAAAATGACGAGCTGGAAATTGATGATGACGATGATAGCCATGATGATGGTGCAAGTCAATCTGATGGAGGAGATTCGGCAATGCAAGTTGAAAAGGATTTACCAAGCCAAGTTGGAAACAATGTTGAGGTAACAAGTGATTTGCCATTTATGCGCTTTATTATATTCTGTCATAAACATGTGATGTTTGCTTTAGTCCATATGATTTTATATGTTGTTTCAATTGGGGCTGCCATCTATTAATTATCGTTTCTGCCATCTACTTGTGATGTTTATATAATTCACAATGCTTTAGTCCATATGATTCTATATGGTGTTTCAATTGGGTCTGCCATCTATGAGTTGTTGCTGCCATTTACTTGTAATGTTTATATAATTCACAATGCTTTAGTCCATCTGATTTTATATGTTGTTTCAATTGGGCTGCCATCTATGAGTTGTTGCTGCCATCTACTTGTAATGTTTATACTCCCTCCGTCCGGAAATACTTGTCATCAAAATGTATCTAGACATATTTTAGTTCTAGATACATCTCTTTTTATCCATTTTGATGACAAGTATTTTCGGACGGAGGGAGTATAATTCACAATGCTTTAGTCCATCTGATTTTATATGTTGTTTCAATTGGGGCTGCCATCTATGAGTTCTTTTTGCCATCTACTTGTAATCTTTATATAATTCACATTGTTTTTGTCCATATGATTTTATATGTTGTTCCAATTGGGGCTGCCATCAATGAGTTGTTGATTCTGCCATCTACTTGTAATGTTTATATAATTCACAATCCTTTAATTGCAAGGTTAAGCGGCATGGGAGCAAAAGAGCTTTTGGTTTGATGAAGACTAACAGGTGGATGAACAGGAAGTCCGAAGTGAAGGTCTCTGTTCGATTCAATACTTTTGGTGCAAGACTGAAAAGTTGAAGAACAAGAATTCAGAATTGAACTTTCTGTTTGTATTTTGGGGTCGGTATAATTGAACTTTGAATGCCGTGTTAAATTCATTGTGGACTGTAATTCTGAACCGTTATGATGCTCACTTCGACTCTTAGTATCTGAACTATTAAGTCGCATGTTACTCATAGTATCTGAAATATTTAGTCGCATGTTAATCTGGACGATCATGTTGCTTTTCTAATGGTTGCCGCTCTCTGAATTGATGGACTCTACTACTGTCTGAATGGTTGCAACTGGAGTGCTGATCTTCAGTCTGATACATAGTGATTTGATGAATAGATTCAGCTGTTTGATTTTTACATGCATATTTTGCTAGAAATTCTGATACTCAGTTGTTGTTCTGTTGTATTTCAATTTTTTTGGCAAATTTCCTTCATTTTTCGTTTATTTTTCGTTCATTTTTCGTCCCAAAATTCAAATTTTGCTATATGATTTTCGTCCGAAATTTTCTGAAAAAATCCGAAAAAACCGAAATTCGTCCATTTCGTCCAGGACCGCTAAAAATCAAAAAATGAAATCCAAAATTCTGGCTTCTTCCCGTCCCTCTCGAATGCGCCCAGGACAGGGGGCCTGCCGTGGTGGTCGCGCAAGCGCCGGCTGAAGGCGGCGGATGCGGCGAGGCGACCCCAGCGCTTGGAGACGATGGAGGCGTGCAGGATCAAGGACGGCTGCGGGGGGAGACGTGCGAGGATCTCGGCGAGGAGGTCGTCTTTGCCCAGCACCTCCGTCGCCGGCGAGATGAGGCCGGGCGTCGTCTCGTCGTCGCCTTCATCGCTCGCGTGGAGTGGGGAAATTGTCAGCTTCGAGGAGAAGTGGTGGAGAGGCAAGTACGGGCCAGAGAGACCGGCGTGGGGCGGGGGCGGAGGGGCAGGCCCAGGCGGTGGAGGAAATTGTCAGTCTCGCCGCCGGCGTCCATCGGGCCCCAGAATTGCGATCTGGAATCTGGAATGTGTTTCCTTGTAACGGAAAGGGGAGAAGAGGAAACAAGTCTACCTAGCCCCCTGGAGTTTCCCAAGCTGGCCAATTTAGCCCCTGAGGTTTAAAACCGGCTACTTAACTCCCTGGTCTTTCCAAAACCTGAATCACCCCCTAATCATGATTAGAGTGGTTTGGGCGGGCGTTTTTTTGGTGATGTGGCATGGTGCACCTCGCTCTGGACCTCCGCCCAGCTGCACCCGCCCTCGTCCATACTGCACATCGCGCACATTGGCCGAAATATCCATGGATGCCCGACATCAGCATGAAGCTCGCGACGATTGTTCTTCCAACTCCAAGCTTCTCGGTGGTAAGCCTTGCTGTCTCCTAGTTGCCATGCGGCCTGCACTACTCCAACAACGTCTTTTCAAAACCTTGTGAATCAGCCCCTAATCCTGATTAGAGTGGTTTGGGCAAACGGTTTTGGTGATGTGATACTCCAACTCCACACAGCTACACCCGGCCTCATGCGCCCTCCGCTTCACGTCGCGCACATTACATAGATGCCCGACATCAGCATGAAGCTTGCCATGGCCATTCTTCTGATTCTAAGCTTCTCGGTGGTGAGCTTCACCGTATCCTAGTTGTCGTGCGGCCTGCACTACTCCAACGACGTCTTGCACACCTCTAAGTTGATTATGCATGGAGCGCGTCGGGGAACCTGCATCTCTGACCAGTTTGTAACCGTGGATCTCATCAGTGGGTTCCAGCCTTTCATTACGTCACAACGATCCATGACATCAAACGCGAGTGTTGCGGGGATGAACTTCTCGCCGTCATTCTCCCTCACCACCGTGTCGGCCTACCAGGCTGCCAAAATTATGTTCACCAGCTTCCATGGTGAGTCGTGTGTGAAGGACCGCGTTCTCGCTGGGCTTGAGGTAGTCAGACCCTCCTAATCAAGACTTGCTTTGAGATGGAAGGTGCCTACATCAGCTACCTCATCGCCCAACTCACCAGATGGTGCTCGTCCCCGGCACAGACGTACCGGAATCGCCGCATGGCGAGCTCACGGTCTCTGGGAAGAGAGGGAGAACATCGTCATGACTGTTGTGGACGACACGACATAAGCGATGCCGTATACACTCGGATGGAAGACGGATTATTGAGTGGCACATGCCCTAGTCATGTAATTGTTAGATCCAGTATATCTCTAGGCCGGCTAAAACCCCTAGTAATTTTACTCGTATCTCTTTTTGCATCCTCAGCGAAGAGGGGGGAAATAGGGGTGAGTAGTCTCAGAGGTGAGAAGAAGGCCATAGGGGGTTTGTGCACTACCTATGATGTGGCCTACGCCCTAGTCGCATTGGTCCCGGTTCGTCTGGCCCCTTTGGTCCCGGTTGGTGGGACGAACCGGGACCAATGGGTCTCGCTCCTGGCCCACCACCATTGGTCCCGGTTGGTGGCTTGAACCGGGACCACAGGCTTCCCTTTAGTCCCGGTTCATGCCATGAACCAGGACCAATGAGGTGCCTATATATGCCCCTCGCCCGCGAGTAGAGCACTCCAGTGCTCTGTTTTTCTCTGGCCGGCGAGGGAAGGGCTTTGCGGTGCTCTAGCTCACCTCCTATGCACATGAGGTATTCGATGAAATGCCCGAGCCACACTAGTTAAGCTTTCTCCTCTCGAAGCTCGACCTCAAAACTCCATTTTCCTCGAGATTTGTCTAGGTTTAGCGGCCCGTCACGTCCCATTCCTGTCTTCACCGCCGTCGATCGCCCGCGCCGATCTCGTCGCAGGCACCACCGTGGTGAGCCTCTTGTTCTTATCTTCTTTCTGAAAGAAAAAATTCTTACTTTAGATAGATACTTGTCTAATTTTCTTACTTTTATTATTGCTTGTTATTATATAGTGCGATGGTTTTGGTATCCGCCCCCGCCGGCCCTCGTCCTGGCTATGATTCGTATGTGGTATATATTATCTTTTTATAACTATTTGGTTCATTTATTGTTTATGACAATTATGCCGACCAATGTGACATAGATTTTATTTATGTAGGAGGTAGTTGAACCAGAAATTGCAACCGACCCTATTGTCGAGAGGTTAAATTTAGTTAAAGAAGAAAACAATTACTTGAAGGAAAAAATAAAAAAATTGAGGAGGAGAAGATGATATTGGAGTTGCATGTTGCGGATGTCGTCGATGATCACAAGATCAAGATGGATGCAATGCGGTTGAAGATGAGAAATATTAGAAAATATGTCATTCATACCGAGGCTTGGTATCATTATGCCGTTGGATCAATTGTTACCTTGGTTGCGATTGTGATCGCATTTGTTTTCGCATTGAAATGTTTTACATAGTTTCAATGTATGGTTTAATTAATTAGATGCTCTGGAGAGCTATATGTTGTTAGATGAGAACTATGTATGTACTTTGGTTTTAATGTGATGATGAACTTCTATTAATTTGGTCACTTAATTATCTATTCATGATGTTCTGTAATGGTTTTTGACACACTTAATTATATATAATGCACGCAGATGAACCAACAATGGATGTACGGTGACAGACACACCTCCGAGTACATTAAGGGCGTGCATGATTTTCTCAAAGTGGCTGAGGCAAATAAGCAAAATGGTTTTATATGTTGTCCATGCCCTAAATGTGGGAATACGAAGTCTTACTCTGACCGGAAAATCCTTCACACCCACCTGCTTTACAATGGTCTCATGCCACACTATAATGTTTGGATGAGGCACGAAGAAATAAGGGTTATGATGGAAGACGAAGAAGAAGAAGAGGACGATGACAACTATGTGCCCCCTGAATACGGTGATGCTGCAACGGGGGAAGCTGCTGAAGATCAAGAGGAACCAGACGATGTGCCCAATGATGCTGCAACGAGGGAAGCTGCTGAAGATGAAGAGGAACCAGACAATGTGCCCGATGATGATGATCTCCGCCGGGTCATTGTCGATGCAAGGACGCAATGTGAAAGTCAAAAGGAGAAGCTGAAGTTCGATCGCATGTTAGAGGATCACAAAAATGGGTTGTACCCCAATTGCGAAGATGGCAACACAAAGCTCGGTACCGTACTGGAATTGCTGCAGTGGAAGGCAGAGAATGCTGTTCCTGACAAAGGATTTGAGAAACTACTGAAAATATTGAAGAAGAAGCTTCCAAAGGATAACGAATTGCCCGATAGTACATACGCAGCAAAGAAGGTCGTATGCCCTCTAGGATTGGAGGTGCAGAAGATACATGCATGCCCTGATGACTGCATCCTCTACCACAGTGCGTACAAGGATCTGAACGCACGCCTGGTATGTGGTGCATTGCGGTATAAGATCAGACGAGATGATCCTGGTGATGTTGATGCGAGCCCCCGAGGAAGAGGGTTCCTGCGAAGGTGATGTGGTATGCTCCTATAATACCACAGTAGAAACGTCTATTCAGAAACGAAGAGCATGCCAAGCTGATGCAATGGCACAATGAGGACCATAAGAAAGACGGGAAATTGAGAGCACCCGCTGACGGGTCACAGTGGAGAAAAATCGAGAGAAAGTACTGGCCTGGGTTTGCAAGTGACCCAAGGAACGTATGGTTTGGTTTAAGCGCGGATGGCATTAATCCTTTCGGGGAGCAGAGCAGCAATCACAGCACCTGGCCTGTGACTCTATGTATGTATAACCTTCCTCCTTGGATGTGCATGAAGCGGAAGTTCATTATGATGCCAGTTCTCATCCAAGTCCCTAAGAAACCCGGCAACGACATTGATGTGTTCCTAAGGCCATTAGTTGAAGAACTTTTACAGCTGTGGAATGGAAACAGTGTACGTACGTGGGATGAGCACAAACAGGAGGAATTTAACCTGCACGCGTTGCTGTTTGTAACCATCAACGATTGGCCCGCTCTCAGTAACCTTTCAGGACAGACAAACAAGGAATACCACGCATGCACGCACTGTTTAGATGAAACTGAAGGAAGCATCTTCATGGGAGTCCTAAAGAAATATGTCCTTAACCGCACTAGGCCAGAAGGAAGCATCTCCATGGGCCATCAAACAGAGGATGTCATTGGGTTTTGTGTTGACTTCATTCTTGGCCTTAAGAAGATAGGTCTCCCTAAATCGCGGTATGAGGGGAGACTGACTGGAAAAGGCACGCTGGGAGGGGACTAAATAATATGCAGGGACGGATATTCTTGGTCTCAAGCACACTACACAGTTCTATAGAACTCTACCTTGGTGACCCCGTATGTCGATGAACACAAGAACAGTCTGCGCTCCAAACACCTGGAGCAGTGCGACGACTGGATTACATGTGAACACATCAGGACTTTCAGCAGTTGGTTAGAAACACGTCTCAGAGGTGACAACACTATTTGTGATGAGCTGTACTTGTTGTCCAAGGGACCATCTTTGACTGTATTGACTTACAAAGGATACGAGATAAATGGGAATACATTTTACACGATCGTCCAAGATCAAAAGAGCACCAACCAAAACAGCGGTGTCCGCTTTGATGCAGCAACCGAGAGGGGAAAGGACACATATTATGGTTACATAGTGGACATATGGGAACTTGACTACGGACATGATTTTAAGGTCCCTTTCTTTAAGTGCAAATGGGTCAATCTGTCAGGAGGCGGGGTACAGGTAGACCCACAGTACGGAATGACAACACTGGATCTGAAAAATCTTGGGTACACTGACGAACCGTTCGTCCTAGCCAATGATGTGGCATAGGTTATCTATGTGAAGGACATGTCTACCAAACCGAGAAAAAAAAAGATAAGGAAGCGAATGCATCATACGATGAGCCAAAGCGCCACATAGTTCTTTGAGGAAAAAGGGACATCATGGGAGTGGAGGGCAAGACAGACATGTCTGAAGATTATGAAAAGTTTCATGAAATTCCTCCCTTTAAAGTCAAGGTTGATCCAAGCATCCTGATAAACGATGAAGATTATCCATGGTTACGGCGCAATAAGCAAATGACACAAGCTAAGAAAAAGTAAAGACTTTCTCCCGCAACTATTATGATGATACCATGCCAACTTTGTAACAGACGAGTATGATACCATTGTCCGTTTTGTACATGCACATGCTATGTGGGTGAAATTATGATACCATGCCAACTTTCAACTTTTTCAGAGTTCATTTAAAATGCTTTAATGTCTTATGGTTCGGCCCTCGTAATACCATTATTCAAATTTTAACTATTCAAATTTGAAAACTAATGGCACTAACAGAAAGTTTATAATTTTTCTAAAACTAATGGCACTAACAGAAAGTTTATAATTTTTCTGACCTAAAAGCAAAAAGAATTAAAAAATAAAGCAAAAAACAAAAGAAAATAAATAATGCAAAATACAAAACAAAAAGCTCGAGAGGGTGGGCGCAGCAGCACTTATAAACCACTCTCGAGCTCTCTTAGCTAGCGAGGTGGCACCAACCAGGACCAATGCGCCTCGCCCCTGGCCCATGACCATTAGTCCCGGTTTGTGCCACAAACCGGGACTAAAAGGTTGGTCCTCGTTGCGGTCAGAGTTTAGTCCCACCCCGCCAACCGAAGGGCGCTCACACCGGTTTATAAGCCCTTCCCCCTCTACCTTGTTGAGCTCCTCTCAAAGTGAAAATAGATGCCCTTATACAGGAAATTTGACCTAAATTCAGAGTGAATTTCTCTGAAATTCATAGAAATTTACTATGAATTTAGGTTGAATTTTCTCTATAAGCGCATATATGCTCATCTTTTTAGTAAAGTTAATCACAAACTTGTGATTCACACAAATTTCAAAGAATTCAAATTTTAACTATTCAAATTTGAAAACTAATGTCACTAACAGAAAGTTTATAATTTTTCTGACCTAAGAGCAAAAAGAATTAAAAATAAACTTTAATAAAATAAATAAAAATAGCAACAACACGTATTTTGTTGTAAGTAGAAACAAAATCAAACAAATAAAGCAACAAAGAAAACAAAAAAATAAATTTGAAAACTAATGGCACTAATAGAAAGTTTATAATTTTTGAGACCTAAAAGAAAAATAATTAAAAGTAAACTTTAATAAAATAAATAAAAATAGCAAGAATAAGTATTTTGTTGTAAGTAGAAAAAAATAAAAAAATAAAGCAACAAAGAACACAAAAAAACAAATTTGAAAACTAATGGCACTAACAGAAAGTTTATAATTTTTGTGACCTAAAAGAAAAATAATTAAAAATAAACTTTAATAAAATAAATAAAAATAGCAACAATAAGTATTTTGTTGTAAGTAGAAACAGAATAAAATAAATAAAGCAACAAAGAAAACTAAAAAAGTGCCACCTACCGGGCCCCCACGGCCTGAATACGACTAGAAACCCTACCATGGGCCAGGATTCAGGCCCGCAGGAGACCTAGTAGGCCCACAGGCACACAGCGTACGGTTAGACCCGAAAACCTACAATTGAGAGGAGTTCGAGAGGGTGGGCGCAGTAGCGCTTATAAACCACTCTCAAGCTCTCTTAGCTAGCGAGGTGGTACCAAACTTTTAACGCGGGGCAGCACAAGGCCTTTGGTCCCGGTTGGTGCCACCAACCGGGACTAAAGGGGTGCATTGGTCACGGTTCGTGGCACCAACCGGGACCAATGCCCCCTTTAGTCCCGGTTGGTGCCACCATCCGGGACCAAAGGCCTCTGCTTCCCGCCCTTTGGGCTGCTGAAAAGAGACCTTTGGTCCCGGTTGGTGGCACCAACCGGTACTAAAGGGGGCATTGGTCCCGGTTGGTGCCACTAACCGGGACTAAAGGCTTTGCTATATAAGATGACACTTAGGAAATTTTCACTTCTCATCTCGCAGTTGCCCCCGACGACGCCGACGACATCGACGCCGCCCGCCGCCCCCGACGTCGCCGTCGCCCACCATCGCCGTCGCCCGCGCCCTCGCCCGACGCCGTCGCCGCTTGCCGCCCCTGCCCTGACGCGCGCCGCCCCGGCCCTGCCCCGACGCGCGCCGCCCCGGCCTGCCCCGTCGTCGCCGTCGCCCTGCCCCGCCCCCTTCGTCGCCGTCGCCCCCTGCCCCGAGCGAGCGCCCCACGCCCCACTGGCTCCGGCGTGGGGCGTGGGTGGAGGGGCAGGCCCAGGCGGTGGAGGAGGGCCGCAGTCTCGCCGCCGGCGTCCGTCGGGCCCCAGAATTGCGATCTGGATTCTGGAATGTGTTTCCTTGTAACGGAAAGGGGAGAAGAGGAAACAAGTCTACCTAGCCCCCTGGAGTTTCCCAAGCTGGCCAATTTAGCCCCTGAGGTTTAAAACCGGCTACTTAATGGCATCTACTTAGTGAAAATAAATAAATTTTATAACATAAAAAATGCCTAAGCTCCTGAGGCTACAACGGCATGTGCTAATTCTGCGGGCTAAATTAAACTAGCCGGGAGCTTCACATGAGAAGAAAATCAATCAAGCGCTCGCTGCCAGGTCTTACGCCGACGCTACATCCGACGATGGGATTCAGGGCGTAAACTGCCAATTAGCCAGGTTTCTAATCCTGGCGCCGGTGCTAAGCGCCGGGCGTTGGAGATGCCCTAACCCCCCGGTCTTTCCAAAACCTTGTGAATCACCGCCTAATCCTGATTAGAGTGGTTTGGGCAGGCGTTTTCTTGTGATGTGGCATGGTGCACCTCGCTCTGGACCTCCGCCCAGTTGCATGCAGCCTCGTCCATCCTCCACTGCACATCGCGCACATTGCCCGAAATATCCATGGATGCCCGACATCAGCATGAAGCTTGCGAGGGCTGTTCCTCTAACTCCAAACTTTTCGGTGGTGAGCCTAACGGTCTCCTAGTTGTCGTACGGCCTGCACTACTCCAACAACGTCTTTTCAAAACCTTGTGAATCAGCCCCTAATCCTGATTAGAGTGGTTTGGGCAGGCGGTTTTTGGTGATGTGATACTCCACACAACTGCACCTGGCCTCGTGCACCCTCCGTTGCATGTCGCGCACATTAAAAGATGCCCGACATCAGCACGAAGCTTGCCATGGCCATTCTTGTGATTCTAAGCTTCTCGGTGGCGAGCCTCGGCCTGCACTACTCCAATGACGTCTTGCACATCTCAAACTTGATTATGCATGGAGCACGTCGGCGAACCTGTAGCTCTGACCCAGTTTGTAACTGTGGATCTCATCAGCGGGTTCCAGCCTTTCATTACGTCACAGCGATCCATGACGTCAAACGCGAGCCTCGCGGGGATGAACTTCTCGCCTTCATTCTCCCTCTCCACCGTGTTGGCCTACCAGGCTGCCGAAATTGTGTTCACCAGCTTCCATGGTGAGTCGTGTGTGTAGGACCGCGTTCTCGCGGGGCTAGAGGCAGATGGACCCTCCTAATCAAGACTTGCTTTGAGATGGAAGGTGCCTACATCAGCTACCTCATCGCCCAGCTCACCAGATGGTGCTCGTCACCGGCCCAGACATACCAGGATCGCTGCATGGCGAGCTCGCGATCTCTGGGAAGAGAGTGACTCTCCTCCTTCTCGGAGAATGTCATCATGACTGTTGTGGATGAGAGGACATAAGTGACGCCGTATACACCTGGATGGCAGACATATTATTGAGTGGCACATGCCCTAGTCGTGTAATTGTTAGATACAGTATATCTCTAGGCCGGCTAAAACCCCTAGTACTTCAAAACTATATAATTTTACTCGTATCTCTTTTTGCATCGTCGGCGAAGAGGGGGGAAATAGGGATGAGTAGTCTCAGAGGTGAGAAGAAGGCCGAAGAGGAGTGAATTTTCCCTTTTCTTTTGGAGAATGTGGATGGAGAAATCAATGGACACCGAGGGAAGACATAAAAGTTATGGCGCCCAACCCAAATTTGGACACATTGGTTGTGTGTTAACCCATCTCGGCAGGTTCAGATTTCACCTTTAGAATGTCAAAGATATTCGAAAAATGAACTAATGATAGATAGAATGTTCAATATGTTAGGCCGGCCCAAGAGTTAAGTATATCCTTCTTTGCTGCTCAAGATAGCTATATGGAGTGACAAACCAACAATACCATTCTCACATGTCTAGCCGGCATGAAGAGCATCATCTACTCAATATAGGCCAATTTTGTAATACTTTTTGGGGGATGGGCCGAAAATACGGCATTCAAAAAATCTCAGCTATTCCAATTTTTCTCCGCTAAAATTTTCAAATGAACTCTGAATTTAGAATTGTTCAATGTTTAGATGTATTTAGTTTAACAGATTGCGAACACCAAGTGCTTCCTGTTCCAGTGGTCATACCACCTCGGAATCGAACATGCAACATGAAGCTGGTAGGTCTCGCGCACTACCGACAAGCCAAGAGCTTGCATCCGATAATGTATGCATATGACACATATTTGATATTGCTTTTGTGGTTTAAATTCAAAATATTCCGGTGATAACAAATTTTCCCCGTGCCCACCGAACTTTCCGGTAAGCTGTCGGGTATCGGAAATTGGGACCAAGAAAAAGGAAACCTGATATAGGCCAGTTGGTTGTGCCTTGACTCAAGTTCTCGGTATATTTTTGTTTAACAGCAAGACCTCCACTTCTCATTCATCATCAATAGTATTAATAAATTTATAAAGTTCAAAAAAAGAGTATTACAAATATGGTTAATACCTGTTAGAAAAAAAGCAAGCAACATTCCGTTTGTGCGCTCATGATCTCTGTTCGTCTTTATTTCTTGGCAGATCGTGCTCACTTTAAATTGTCCACAGATATCTTCAACCATGTCAAAGAAATTCACAGATGCTTCCTTATTAGCAATCGGATATTTACAACCCTCTCAGAACAAATCCTGATATATCAACCCTGATAATTTCACAGATTGTTCCTTATTGCAACCTGGTAGAACAAACCTGATAGTGCCGGTTCATGAAGTTATAAATTTTACTGGACAGCACAAACAGAAAGATGCACTACATTGTTCAAGGCTATAGTATCAGCTGGGAACGTAGGCACAACAAAATGACAGAATGTAACCGCAGCCATAAAGGAATTCCAGCATGCACCAGCAGCAAGTATTGGAAAAATAGAGTAGCTTTCGTTTCCCTGGAAACCTCGACTAGTTAGGAAATCTTGAAAACTTTTCCAGGCATGTTCATTAATCAAGACATTATGGAAGCAAATGATATATTTAGCCAAAGAAAACCCCATATGCCTTATTTTGCCAATGAGGGCACTCACCTTCATATATAATCTCACATGCCTTCGATGCTTGCAGACCAACTACAGATTTCAGTTTCTTGCCATGCCAAGCAGCCAAGGATTCAACACCCACCCTGTGGTGCCCTGCTTGTATCACATTGGACATGGTAAGGAAAGCAAGTAAATCCGAATAAACAAGTCCTAAGGAAACAAGAAAATGCACTGACGTGATTATATCCAAGAAAGCGACGAAAGTAAATAGCATAACACAAAATCCATGAAGACGCGTTCCTTGCTTCACAATAAAAAGGCCATTAACAATGAGAATTTGAGTCATATATAGACTCATATTACCCAAACGCATGCGTCTCGGATTATTCTAACAGTGATCAAATGGGATCAAAATGCGATGAAAACTATCCTAGACAGAATGGGTGAGAAATAGGGGGAAAGAAAAGAAATGCAACAAGTAATTATAAGTCCAACTCACCACTCTAATGATTTTTGGCACTACATGTAGTTTGTGCACAGTTAGTGGACGGCACGCAGGTCACGTGGCAGTTACTCTTGCCGTGTATGTTTTGTAAGCCGAGTACTTTTTCACGGTCCTCATGGCTTATTAAGCTGTAAGCCGAGTATGATCTATAAGCCAAATGTCTTCTCAGAGTGTACACGGCTTATATGGAAGTAAGCCGAGTTGTGTTTTCTCGTCGTGAGTCCTGCTGCACATACTTGGTTTATGTAGGAATAAGCCGTGAACCCATGTTTTGACAATCAGGGTACGTCTTGATACTAGGCGACGTGTGATTTTCTTGTAGTGGCAGGTGCAACCAGTCAAATATAAAGGTCATTCAAAGTTGACTCTAAAACCATCTGATTTGGAGACAAAACAGTGGAGAGGTAGTGAAGTTTCCTAGCTTAACCAAAAGAGAATTTCCTTATTTGCAGGTAGAGGAGACAATGTTAGTTTGATAGCTTAACCAAAAGAGCTAGTCACTGAAATTCAAAATACTAACAATTAGAAATCAATGCAATAAAAGTTAGCATACTGAATATAATCTTCGAAAAATATTAGTAGAAAGCATGGACATTAGTGAGTGTGTTGTTCGTTGTCCTTCTCTAGATACCTTTCCGGGGAGAGAAAACTAGTCCTGAAACAAATCGACCGAAAGCACCTTCACAGTGAGGGCCTGAGGGGATAAAAAAAATCACAGCCGACTGATTCAGTTGTGATTGGATAACTCTAAAATAAATAATAAAACATAACCCAATATCAATGCATGATTGTGTTAACAGACTAAAAGAGATGGTAGAAAAATATGAGACTACAATTCCCCAAAAGATCAAATTAATGCACCACAGTATGTTAGCTTGCCAACATCATTTGTAAATTGGAACTATAAAAAAGGGAGGGAAGGCACTAAAAGAAGTTGAGCCAGCAAAAATGAGAAATAAATATAGATAAGTACGAGAACATCGATATGTCAGATAAACTTACCATGTAGCAACAATAACATTTATATACCAAGAAGAATTGGATAAACATAATGCTCAGTTATTGCAGCGCTTTATCAGATGACACATAAAGTGTTGACACAACAATGCTGCTATCCTGGTGGATAAAGTTAACAGACAAAGCGACAATGGACTCACTACATACGGAAAATTGGCATTCCACAAATCACCAAATGCACCCAAATGTTGACTAAATGCATGGGAAAAATGTGACATTAACTATTGATATGATCTGGAAGGCCGATCCGCAACAGAAAGCGTCAATTTCACACGTATCAATTAAACTACATGGTTAAGGTTGGCATTACCAAAAAAGCAACTATATGGTTTTAAGAGGCAATGCGAACTATAATCTAAAGAAATATTTGATGTATAGTTAATGCTTTATTTTTACCGATCCATGAGTATTTAGCCTTGCAAAGGTGGTCCTTGCTAATTCACACGGGATTTCACGTGCCACATGCATGCTAGTCAGGTCAGAGAGTAAGCTAGTGATGCTTTCCGCTACTGGACTTTAGCCATCCAGGGTGGCTCATACAAGTTTACAGGCATGCAGAAAAATGAACATTTATATGTTGCACTTATTTGGAATTTTTTGACATTTTTAAATCTGACGGGAGGGGATCCATATTTCACCCTTCATATAAGTCAATCATCTCAATTCCAAACTTATTAAAAATTGTGGATCAAACGGATTAGGAGGGTTCGAGCCCGCTGGGTCTGTGGATCAATGGCTGGGGCAGTACCTAGCTCTCTAATAGTACATGTGCAGCAACCAGTATCTTTAGTTGCTTGTGCACGAGACATCAGAAGCATTTCACCATATATTAACTTCACAATTAGGAATTTTTTGCATGAATATTTGAAGTTGGGCCATTCCAGCAATATTAGGTAAACTGCATTTCAATGAGCGAAGAAACATACGGCGAGGATGAAGGAAGCAAGAACACATGATTGTTGACCCCATGTTGACGGAAGGTTCAAACTCAGATTTGTAATGCTAAATATAGGACACTGACCATGTAGAGGCAGGGTTCCCTTCTAATTGTACTGGGATTACCATATGTGACAAAAACTAAGAATATCACTCACAAGTCTGGGAAATACAACTCATCATTTGCTATTAGAAGAATTCATTCATATAGTACATGTACCGGGATTAAAGCATGAACCTGTTCAGAGTTTGCATCCCATTTTTCACCGAAGCTTCATAGTAGATAATAATTTGTCTTGGAAAACGTCTGTTGTGGTCGCTCTATTTCATCTGTTTAATTTAATCCTCAAAATCTCAAAAGAGTCCAAAATTTGCACCCTCAACCATAAAAGATATGGTGGCAACACAAGAAAAAAAATAGTGTGGAGAATACCTCATCGCTTCAGTGTTAAGAGCCAAACCCCAGGAGTCAACTTCATCTATTGATATGAGCAGCAAAGGATCCACCAGACAGAAATCCTCCTTTTTCTGAAAAAGCAAGAATAGATGACTCTGCAGCTTCTAACAATGCAACGTAAACTAGTACTTCGATAAGAGAAAATACATGAAAGACAAGCTCAGTGTTTGAACCTTCAGAAGCTGTCAAATGTGAAACTGCATTACTGTAGCCCACAAGCATGAACCTGTAGCGTCCAAAATAGGTTGATGACTTTTCCGATAAATACAATGAAATTATAACACAGAAATAATACAACAAATAATTCTACGGATCAACAAAGAGGGAAAAATCACATTAAAGGTATCCAAGAAACCATGTAAGAAAAAGAAAGGATCCAGGCGACTCCCTTAATGTTAAGATAAGTAAATTACCTGCGGCATAGAATCTTGGAATGGAAGATACAAATAGTTGAGAAAATGTCCGTGAAGTCTCTTGCACTGCATTGACTCAAGTTGAACCTAAAATACACCGATGTACATCTGTTTGTACACCGATATAGGAATCGTATTAGCATCATCGGCATACCCGATAACTAATGACCTCCATGCTCCGATGAAGATGGCGCCAGATCAAAGATTATGTCCAAGATAACGGTCTTCCGCAGCACCCATGTCACAACACCATGAGAATCAACCTTGCGGTTCCACATTTCGATGGTAGGGTACACCAATAGGGCGAGGCCAACAACTCCATTATCTCCTGGGATTATCCGGCTGTTGCCACTCTTGATGTAGGCCCTTCCCATTTGCTCTATGCTAATTCACGCATCTACCTGTAGATACTTGACGTTTTTGGACAAGTTGCCTTTGTGAAGCTCAACTGTTTGTGAAAGCCCAGAGGATGGATGCTGGGAGGATTAAAAATTTATTTTCTTGGGAAGAAGCATGAAAAAATGATCTTCGGACATGCTCATCCATCTGATTATCACTACGTGATGATAACATTCTATTTGTACATGAACTTAGTTAGAGTAAGTATGGCTTGTAATGTGCTGTTGTGTACTGTAGTTGGGAAACTTTGGTCTCCTCATAGACCAGGCATCAATTAGAAAATATCAAATTTCTATTCCCATGGATTGCTTCTTTGTCAAATTTCTATCTGTTGAGGCGAAGCCCTATAGCCAAGTGAGTGATTTTGAGCTTCCTCGTGTTAACAATCAATTAATCACGACACGATATGGATGGCTAGCATGCTAGAAGAACTGCACCAATGAGTACATACCAATTATATCATGGACACACCAATTAATCACATAATATGAAAATTATTTCCAGTATGATATTTTGA
This sequence comes from Triticum aestivum, assembly GCF_018294505.1. Classification (NCBI taxonomy): domain Eukaryota; kingdom Viridiplantae; phylum Streptophyta; class Magnoliopsida; order Poales; family Poaceae; genus Triticum; species Triticum aestivum. Next base: position 14,255,176 of record NC_057809.1, on the reverse strand, counting down.
AAAATCCGCTTTCACTAAATGTTGCTGAAAATGATGAATAAAATTGAAACAAAATGGTGCACGGTTATAAAAACAATACTAATAGAACTACCCAAAGTACACCCAGAGATTACTACTGGACACCAAATGTACATATCAGCAATTCCTTTTCCTTCCTGTGCACTATGGCCGTCCCAACTTTGGGAGCAGCCCATGCATGTTCACATGTGGCCCATAAATTACGTGCTCACTGCGCGTGCACCGGCTGGCTTCGTTGACCCTGCCCACTAAGGCGCATTGATTGGGGCGTCGTATAACTATATAATCTTACCATATAGCAACAATAACAATTATATTTCAGTTATGTCAAATGCCACCTCAAGTGTTCACGCAAAGAAGCTGCTATTAAAAAAATGACAATGGATCGCCACATAAGAAAAAAAGGCATCCCACAAACAACGAAATGTACACAAATGTTTTCCTAAATCCATGGATAACCAAATGGTGACATGATCTGGATGACTGATCCATCAATCACAACATATTGATATGATCTGGAAGACTGATCCATCAATTGCAACACATTGACGCACACCATGCATCTATAAGGAAATTCGGCAGCAGAAAGCGACAACTTCAGATGTATCAATTAAACTACATGGTTATAGTTATGGTATCTACCAAATAAGAAACACTATGGTTTTAAAAGGCAATGCAAATCTCCTAAGAAAAATTTGATGTATAGTTATGGCCTGCTTTGTTTTTCCCAGTTGTTTTGTTAGAGCATCTAAACTGGATCATAAAAGTTTACAAGCATATGAAAAAGGAACATTTATATGTTGTGGTTTTTCATATATTTTTTATTTTTAAAAGTTCTGGGAGGTGACCCATTTCACCCTTAATATGGGTCAATCACCGCATTTGCATCAACAAAGTTCTTGACCCATGATATTGCAGATCAGACCAAACTGGAGGGTCCGAAAAATTGGCTGGACAGTACTTCACACTCTAACAATGCTTATCCAGCGACCGATCTCTTTGGTTACTAATGCACGAGAAATAAGAAAAATATCAGCATATATTAACTTTACAACAAGGAAAATTTCGCCTGACACTAGGATCATTCCAGCAATATTAGGTAAAATTCCATTTCAATGATTGAAAAAAGCATACGTCGAGGAGAAGGGAAAAAGCAAGACAGGATTATTGAGCCTATCCTGACAGACGGTTCAGAATAATTCAGATTTGGAATAATAAAGACGGAACACTGATGATGTTGAGGCAGGCTTCATTTCTAACTGTATCCATCGTTGCTGTTGAAGCTAACCATGTGACAAACACTAACAATGTCACCCAGAAGACTGAGAAATACAGCTCATCATCTGCTATGAGAATAATTCATTCATATACTACACGTACTGGGATTAAAGCACGAACCTGTTAAGAGTTTGCATCCCATTTTTCACTGCAGCTTCGTACCAGATAATAATTTAATCCTCCAAACTTTAAAAGTGTCTAAAATTTGAACTCTCAACCATAGAAAATATGGTGGCAACTCGAGGAAACAAGTATGGAGAATACCTCAAAGGCTTCAGAGTAAGAGCCAGACCCCAGGAGTCAACTTCATCTATTGATATGGGCATCCAAGGAACCACCATAAAGACATCACCATTTTTCCCAAAAAAGGAAGAATATATGATTCAGGTACTGCAGCTAATATAATGTAAAGTAGTACTTCGATGAGAGAAAATACATGAAAGACAAGCTCAGTGTGAACCTTCAGATGCTGCCAACTGTCAAACTGTATTACTGTAGCATATCAGGCACTGTATCTAATGCCGGACGGATATCAACAACAACAACAACAACAACAAAGCCTTTAGTCCCAAACAAGTTAGGGTAGGCTAGAGGTGAAACCCATAAGATCTCGCAACCAACTCATGGCTCTGGCACATGGATAGCAAGCTTCCACGCACCCCTGTTCATAGCTAGCTCTTTGTCGATACTCCAATCCTTCAGGTCTCTCTTAACGGACTCCTCCCATGTCAAAATCGGTCGACCCCGCCCTCTCTTGACATTCTACGCACGCTTTAGCCGTCCGCTATGCACTGGAGCTTCTGGAGGCCTGCGCTGAATATGCCCAAACCATCTCAAACGATGTTGGACAAGCTTCTCCTCAATTGGTGCTACCCCAACTCTATCTCGTATATCATCATTCCGGACTCGATCCTTCCTCGTGTGGCCACACATCCATCTCAACATACGTATCTCCGCCACACCTAACTGTTGAACATGTCGCCTTTTAGTCGGCCAACACTCCGCGCCATACAACATTGCGGGTCGAACCGCCGTCCTGTAGAACTTGCCTTTTAGCTTTTGTGGCACTCTCTTGTCACAGAGAATGCCAGAAGCTTGGCGCCACTTCATCCATCCGGCTTTGATTCGATGGTTCACATCTTCATCAATACCCCCATCCTCCTGCAACATTGACCCCAAATACCGAAAGGTGTCCTTCCGAGGTACCACCTGGCCATCAAGGCTAACCTCCTCCTCCTCACAGCTAGTAGTACTGAAACCGCACATCATGTACTCGGTTTTAGTTCTACTAAGCCTAAATCCTTTCGATTCCAAGGTTTGTCTCCATAACTCTAACTTCCTATTTACCCCCGTCCGACTATCGTCAACTAGCACCACATCATCCGCAAAGAGCATACACCATGGGATATCTCCTTGTATACCCCTTGTGACCTCATCCATCACCAATGCAAAAAGATAAGGGCTCAAAGCTGACCCCTGATGCAGTCCTATCTTAATCGGGAAGTCATCGGTGTCGACATCACTTGTTCGAACACTTGTCACAACATTATTGTACATGTCCTTGATGAGGGTAATGTACTTTGCTGGGACTTTGTGTTTCTCCAAGGCCCACCACATGACATTCCGCGGTATCTTATCATAGGCCTTCTCCAAGTCAATGAACACCATATGCAAGTCCTTCTTATGCTCCCTATATCTCTCCATAAGTTGTCGTACCAAGAAAATGGCTTCCATGGTCGACCTCCCAGGCATGAAACCAAACTGATTTTTGGTCACGCTTGTCATTCTTCTTAAGCGGTGCTCAATGACTCTCTCCCATAGCTTCATTGTATGGCTCATCAGCTTAATTCCACGGTAATTAGTACAACTCTGAACATCCCCCTTGTTCTTGAAGATTGGTACTAATATACTCCGTCTCCATTCTTCTGGCATCTTGTTTGCCCGAAAAATGAGGTTGAAAAGCTTGGTTAGCCATACTATCGCTATGTCCCCGAGACCTTTCCACACCTCAATGGGGATACAATCAGGGCCCATCGCCTTGCCTCCTTTCATCCTTTTTAAAGCCTCCTTCACCTCAGACTCCTGGATGCGCGCACAAAACACATGCTGGTCTCATCAAAGGAGTCATTCAGTTCAATGGTAGAACTCTCATTCTCCCCATTGAACAGCTTGTCAAAGTACTCCCGCCATCTATGCTTAATCTCTTCGTCCTTCACCAAGAGTTGGCCTGCTCCGTCCTTGATGCATTTGACTTGGCCAATATCCCTCGTCTTCCTCTCCCGGATCTTAGCCATCTTATAGATGTCCCTTTCACCTTCCTTCGTGCCTAACCGTTGGTAGAGGTCCTCATATGCCCGACCCCTTGCTTCACCAACAGCTCGCTTTGCGGCCTTCTTCGCCATCTTGTACTTCTCTATGTTGTCTGCACTCCTATCCAGGTATAGGCGTCTGAAGCAATCTTTCTTCTCTTTAAGCGCCTTCTGGACATCATCATTCCACCACCGGACGGATATATGCTTTTATAATCTGTTACCATTCTGACCTCCACATGTAATTTATTGTATACGTAACTTGTAAATCAAGATATGTGCATGTAAATATACATAAGGTTTATCCTACGGTGAAACCAAAATCTGACTGTAACAAAATGGCAAAAACATGCACATTCTCGCAACCTTGTCTTCCTTTTTTCTTAAAAAAAAGGATCATCCTAGCATGAAGGTGCTATATATAGAATGTATCTCAACCTTTATAGCAAAGTGATACGATACAGTAAAATCATTGCTTTACCCATACAACATTCACTCATGTCAAATTGTACACCACAAATGTTCCAAACAGGATGTTCCCAGACTGAGTTCAAACACATACCCACAACACAAAGTGCACATACAGACAGTTTTACAACAGTTCAACCCAAGGGTCCAAATGCCAACAACAAACAAACACGAGACCCAGACCTTAGATTTGCATTTAAAGTGCATTCAACCCAGGTGTCTTGAGTAGTACCATGTCACACTAGCCATTACGCTTGTGCCCCACCAACACCCCCATCGTTGTTCACACGAGCAAGAATTTGTTGCGTCTTTGGGCCTGGTAATCATATAATTATAGTAAGTATGTAAACCTTTGCATCTATGATATGATACTACAATAAATTACTAAAAATAGGTTGACAACTCATAACAATCAGGAGAAATTAAATTAAATTATAACACATAAAGAATAGAACAATTAATACCATCGATCAACAAAGAGGAAAGATTGTTAGTGAACACTTTAAAGCACAATAAAGGTATCCGAGAAACCATGTATGAAAAGAAAGGATCCAGGCGACTCCTTTAATGTTAAGATAAGTAATTTACCTGCGGCATAGAAACTCGCGAACGGATGATACAAATCATTGAGAAAGTGTCCATGAATTCTCTTGCACTGCATTGACTCAAGTTGAACCGTAAATACACGCATGCACATCTCTTTGTACACCGATATAAGAATGGCATTAGCATCCTCGGCATACCCGAGAACTAATGACCTCCATGTCCCCGTTGAAGACGGTGCCAGATCAAAGATGCTGTCCAGAACAACGGTCTTGCACAGCACCCATGTTGCAACACCATGAGAGTTGATGTTGCGGTTCCACAGTTCGATGGTAGGGTACAAGAATAAGGCGAGGCCAACAGCGCCATCCTCTCTTGGGATGATGCGGCAGTTGCGGCTCTTGAGGTTGGCACGGGGAGTCCTTGTGATGAGAGCTAGGGTCTGGCTATCCAGATTGAACTCTAGTATGCTATTCACAGGCCTTTTGAGCCAACAGTAGAGGCGGTTGCCGACCACGGTGACGGGGACGCTGGTAAGACGACATGGTTCAGGAATGGAGATGATGTCTCCCCATGTGCCCGTCTCAGAGGAGTACACACGGGCCTCAACTCTGGTGCGGCCCGAGCAGGCTACCAAGACCAGCTTCAGTGGGCGCTGCTCGTCGTCCCAGAGCAGAGCTCCGTTGGCGTTGTACCCGTCGTCGAAGAAATCCGGTGGGGGTGAGAGATCCGGTGGGAATGACACGCGGCCGCAGTCACCGGAAAAAGGGTTGTAGATGAGGAACTCACGCAGCGTCCAGTTCATGATGAGGACGCGGCCCTGGCGGCACCCGAGCACGCACCAGGTGTTCCACGCGGCCTCGCTGCAGACCTGGAGGGAGAAGCGCTCCATGGGGATGCGATCTGGAGCTTGCAGGCCAGGGGTGAACAGCAGTGTCGTCATGCGCTTCTCGAAGACGCCTAGGACCGGTGGTCTCCCGTGGCGGTCGCGCCAGAGGCGGCGGAAGTCCGCGGAGGCGGCGACGCGACCCCACGGCTTGCAGACAAGCGCCCGAGGGAGGGAGGATGGCTCCGGGGAGAGGCAGACGAGGATCTCGCCGAGGACGTTTTCATCCTCCAGCGGCCCCGCCGCAACCGCCGGCGAAACGAGCTGGCCGCGGCCGGTGGTCATCTCGCCGCCGACGTCGCCCGTGTGGAATAGAATGGGGATTCGAGCCTGTTTTTCTAGGGTTCTCCAATGGGGAGCTGTGCCTGAGGACTGTTTGGGCTGTGGGCGTACAAGAAAAAAAAACGATTTTAGCCCAAGATGAAATTGATATGTTGGTAGCAAATATACTTATTATGTACTCCCTCTGTAAACTAATATAAGAGCATTTAAAATACTAAAGTAGTGATTTAAACGCTCTTATATTAGTTTACAAAGGGAGTAGAGGCAAGCGCTGATTATTATGGAAAATCTACCGACAAAGTGCTTTGCGAGTGAACGCACATCTGCCGTGAATATGAGGCAAGGAGGTGGCAAAATGGTGGGAGAGAAATAGTTGGGTTCAGGAAGAAGGGGAAGGGGGTGAGCCCCAGACTCCTGTGTCGCATGCCTAGAGCGACCCGGGATACCAGCGTCACCACAATACTCAGGTCTCCCCTTGCTGCTCCCGCCTACTGTCGTCACCACGGGCCTTTGTCGCGCCGGCGACTGGCCTGCGCTGAATGTCCCAGGAAGCGTTCTATGGTTGTATAGTGCTGGTTGGTGAGTGTTTTTAGTTTATAGATCCGGCCAAGAATGGCCTTGATTCTGGCTAGCGGTGAGCGTTTACAGCCCTCTTATGTTGCTCGCAACCTTGTCCTAATGGGAGGTTTGTGGATCTGGCACTACTAGAAAAAGGGCTATAGATGAGATTGACATTAATGGCGCACCAGACAAGTCGTGCGTCATTAGTATATACTAATGGCGCACCACCTTCTAATACGCCATTAGAGTTGAAACTACTAATGGCGCACCTGGCCCAGAGTGTGCCATTAGTATTAATTTTTTTTTTGAACTAGTGCGCCTGTCCAAACATACTAATGGCGCATCCAGACACAATGTGCCATTACTAGTTGTAACTAGTAATGGCGCACCTATCGGAAAGTGCGCCACTAATGTTGTTTTTTAATTATATTTTTTATTCCTTTTTTTGCAAAACTATTAATGGCGCACTGTTCCACAGTGCGTCATTACTAGTTGTATGTTTTTTTTTGCAAAACTACTAATGGCGCACCACCAGAAGGTGCGCCATTAGTAACCTGGATTACTAATGGCGCATTTAGAGTTGGTGCGCCATTAGTAAGTGGGCAGCAACAAGATATTTTGGACAGCCTCTCCTACCCACACTCACTTTCTCCCCACTTCATTCTCTCCACCTCCTCCTTGTCTCGGGTGCCTCCTCTTTTTCACCTCATTTCCACCATAGATTCATTCAATGTAAGTGGTTAAATTACCTTGTTTTGATAGGTAAGTAAGGGGGGAAGCTATATTTATGTTGTTCTCCCTACAACAATGTGCATATGCACTTTTTATGGCCTAGCTAGATCTATGTATGTTTGTGTTATTGCATATGTTTGTGGTGTTGCATATGTGTTTGTGTTTGGAGGTGTACCGGTATTTGAAATGCGATAGTTGCCAATATTTTGCCGGAATGTTGATTCATTTCCGTTTCGGCGAGAATTTTGGCATTAAGCATTCTTTTTGGTCCTATTTTTAGGGAAAGTCATGCCAAATTTTTTCTTGGTTCTAAAATATCGTTTTGCTCTACCCCGCAGGCGACCATGGTCCGCACGATGATCGAAGGCATCGTGAATAGGTTTTTGAGGTTTGCGAAGGCCGAGATGCTTCAAAAGAACGAGACGGAGATAAGATGTCCGTGTCGAAGATGCAAGCTGAAGAGCCTTATTGCGGACCCGGATTCCGGGCAGCTGCGGGATCACGTGCTCTTGCGTGGTTTCATGGATGGCTATCGGTGGCAAGGTGATGAAGATGACTACGAAGTCGTCCATGAGGGCCGGGCAAGAAATGAGGAAGGGCAGCAAGACAACCACCGCGGCTCGGACGGGCGAGAAGATGAAGAATCCCCAGGAGATGATCATGACGGTGATGTTGTACACAGTCATCATGTAGAAGATGCAAGACATGATGATGAGGAAGATGCCGGAGCAGACGACGGGCATGATCATGAAGATGATGATGCCGGCGGAGCAGACGACGCTGGACCATCGATGGGCTGGGTGCAGGACCCTCATATTCAAGAGCTGCTTCTCAAGCAGACGGATAACGCAAGAGCTGCCGCCCGAGAGAAAGCCAAGATGGATCAACTTGAGTTAGACCGCGGTTACTCCATTGTATGAAGGATGTAGGCCCGAGGATACCCGCCTGAAAGTAACGCTCATGCCTCTGGAGATGACGGTAAAACACAAAATGACCGAGGCATGCTTCGACGAGAACATGTCATTCTGGCACGAACGTCTTCCCAAGGGGAACAAGTGCCCGACCAGTTTGGAGGAGGCGAAGAAAATCGTGTGTCCTCTGGATTTACCGCACGTGAAATACCATGTGTGCATGAACAATTGCATCATTTATCGGGACGAGCACGCGGAGTCTACCATATGTCCGGTGTGCGGCGTCACTCGATACAAGAAGAGGAAGAAAGCTCCTCGAAAAGTGGTGTGGTACTTTCCGATCACTCCTCGTCTGCAGCGGTATTTCGCGGATCCTAAGGTAGCAAAGCTCCTGCGTTGGCACGCGGATAGGGAGGAGAAGAAGCGAGAAGATGACGCAAATGATCCGGAGATAGATAAAAAAGACAAGATGCTGAGTCACCCTAAGGATGCGAGCCAGTGGCAAGCGTTGAACTTCGAATACCCAGAATTTGGGAAGGATCCAAGGAACATCGTGCTGGGCGCGAGCACCGATGGAGTCAATCCGTTTGGCAGCCAGAGAAGCACACATAGCACCTGGCCTGTGTTTGTGTGGATGTACAACCTTCCCCCCTGGTTGTGCATGAAGAGGAAGTACATTCACACGAGTATGCTAATTGAAGGGCCGAAACAACCAGGAAACGACATCAGTCTGTATCTGGGGCTGCTGAAGGAGGAGCTAGACACACTGTGGAAAACGCCAGCCAATACGTGGGACGCCACAAAGAAAGAATATTTCCCTATGAGAGCCGCACTGCTCACGACGGTGCACGACTATCTCGGTTACGGATATCTCGCGGGGCAGGTAGTCCACGGATTTTCTGGATGCATAAGGTGCATGGATGACACAACGTATCGCCAGCTAGATAGAGATCCCGGGTCTTCGAAAACCGTGTTTATGGGACATCGAAGGTGGCTTCGCGACGATGACCCGTGGAGGAAACGCAAGGATCTGTTCGATGGTGAAACCGAACCCCGAAAACGCCCGTGTACGAGGAGCGGCAAGGAAATAGACAAGCTGTTGAAAAATTGGAAAGACTGCCCACTGCCGGGAAAGAAGCAAAAGGCGCCAGAGCCGGGAAAGAAGCGAAAGGCGCCAGAGCCGCTGCTGAAGGTATGGAAAACGGGGTCTGTTTTCTGGGACTTGCCGTACTGGAATATCCACCGTGTGCCTCACAGCCTTGATGTCATGCATATCACGAAGAACGTGTGCGAGAGTCTGCTTGATACCCTGCTCAACATGCCAGAGAGGACCAAAAATGGGCCGAAAGTAAGGGCAGACTTGAAATCAATGGGCATCAGGCAGGAGCTTCACGCTATATATGATGATGATGATGATGATGATGAGGCGAAGCAGGACACAGAAAGTCGTCGCAAAGGCAAAAAGGCCAAGAAGACCGGAAATGACTACCCTCCCGCGTGCTTCACTCTAAGTCAGGAGGAGATCGAGCAGTTTTTCACCTGCCTCCTAGGAGTAAAACTTCCTTACGGTTACGCGGGGAAGATAAGCAGATACCTAGACCCAGCGAAGCAGAAGTTCAGCGGGATGAAGTCTCACGACTGTCACGTGCTGATGACGCAGATACTTCCAGTTGCAATCCGTGGGATCATGGATGCGCACGTCCGTGAAACTCTATTTGGCCTATGCAACTTTTTCGACGTCATCTCTCGGAAGTCTATTGGCGTGAGGCAACTCAGAAGACTACAGGAAGAGATCGTGGTGATACTATGCGAGCTTGAGATGTACTTCCCGCCCGCATTCTTCGACGTTATGGTGCATCTGCTGGTCCATATAGTGGAGGATATCATCCAACTCAGGCCGACGTTCCTGCACAGCATGATGCCGTTCGAAAGGATGAATGGTGTCATCAAAGGATACGTTCGTAACATGTCACGTCCAGAGGGAAGCATAGCCAGGGGCTTTCTGACCGAAGAGTGCATCTCCTACTGCACGAATTATCTAGGCATCGAGAACCCCGTTCGTCTGCCCGTCAACAGGCACCTCGGCAGGCTCGCTGGATGGGGTCACCGTGAGGGTCGCCGTGAAATGCATGTCGACTTCGAGGGTCGACTCGCCGACTTTGAAAGAGCAAACCTAGTCGCGCTACAACACATAGACATGGTCGATCCTTGGGTGGTAGAGCACAAAACCTTTATTAAGAAGACGTACAATGACCGAGGCCAACAGACGACGGACGGAGATATACTCAAAGAGCACAATTCATGTTTCACGCGTTGGTTCAAGCAGAAGCTTCTGTCGTACCCTTTACATGAGGATTCTTTCGCGGAAGAACAACTCATATTCGCCTTGTCACAGGGCGCAGAGCACAACCTGATGACCTATGAGGCGTACGATATCAACGGCTACACATTCTACATCGAGGCCAAGGACATGAAGAGCGATGATTATCAGAACTCCGGGGTAACGATGGAATCCTACACCGGTAACGACAAGGACAGATACTACGGAAGGATCGAGGAGATCTGGGAGCTGAGCTACGCTGGAGAGAAGGTCCCGATGTTCCGTGTCAGATGGGCCAAGAGCGTCCTAAAAGAAGACCGGTATTTCACCACCATGGTTATACCCGAAGCCAAATCCAAGACCGCGGGCGCAAACGTCACCGCGAAAAATGAGCCATGGGTACTGGCTTCCCAAGTGGACCAATGCTTCTTCATTACCGACCCGTCAAAACCCAGTCGTGTTGTCGTGAGGAGAGGAAAAAGGAAGATCATCGGAATGGATGGAGTAGCCAATGAGCAAGACATCGACAAGTACGACGACCTAAGGATCGAACATGACGGCGATGATGAAGTAGCAGCATACACCACAAGAAGAAGCAGGACCACCCTATCTAAAGGACGTCCGTTCCACAGAAGAACTCCATTTGCAAAAAAGAAGGGCAAGAAGATTGTGAACAGATAGCTAGCTAAGATCGATTGTATTTAAATCGTAGCCTTCATTTCTCGATTGTATTTCATGGGAACTTTTTGAACTATCATGAATATTTTTAAATTTCATGGACACTCGATCTCGATCCCCCTCCATCTCGATCGCTATCCCACCTCGCCAGATCCGGTCCCCCTCGCCGCCGAGCACCCCCCGGTCCACCGGCCACCGCCGCCGACCCCCCGCACCCTCGATTCCCCTACTCAACCGCCGCCGCCGACCCCCCGCACCCCTCCCCTACTCAATCGCCGCCGCCGACCCCCTGCACCCCTCCCCTACTCAACCGCCGCCGCCGACCCCCCGCACCCTCCCCCGCTCCACCGGCATTACTGTTTGATGATATTTTTTAAAAAATTATTACTGTCTTATAAAAAAAATATTACTGTTATGATTTAAACAAGTTTGAACATATTTAAACACAAATAAGTATCAAACAGCATTTTAAATGCATAATAAAATTGTGGAGCCTGGGAATCGAACCCAGGACCTCCTGGTGTGAGAACTAGCTGCTGACCAATTGAGCTAGTAGAGGGAACTTGATGTGGATCAGGTCAGGTGGAAGATAACCTGTTGGCTCGAGCAGAAATAAAAAAAAATACTAATGGCACACCAGGGTGAGGTGCGCCATTAGTATGGATGTACTTATGGCGCACCGAGGGGTGGTGCGCCATTAGTATTGTGCCGCCCCGATCCATATTTCCTCCCCGGCCCAAACCTATCCCCTCTCTCTCCCTCGCCCTCGCCCTCGATCCCCTTCCCCTCTCCTCTCCCGACGCCGCTACCCCGCCGCCTCGACGCCGCCCCGACGCCGCCTCGACGCCGCCTCGACGCCCCGACGCCGCCTCGACGCCTCGCCCGCGCGCGGCGCAACCTCCGCCTCACCGAGTCCAAAGGTACCCTCTTTCTCCACGCCCCCGCTCCCCGGACCCTGGCTAGGGTTCTAACTGAACTGCTGGGGGTTTCGCATCTAGCGGCCGGCGGCGCCGCGAAGCTGGAGGAGCTGCTCGTGGAGGAGACGTGGCTGGAGGCGCTGTCCGGGGAGCTGTGCAAGCCCTACGCGCTCGTCCTCTGCCGCTTCATCGCCCACGAGCGCCTGCACACCAAGGTGCCCGTCTACCCGCCGCCCCACCTCGTCTTCCACGCGCTCCACACCACCCCCAGCCGTCATCATCGGCCAGGTACCCAAATACCAAGCCACTCAAGTCTACGAATCCTGTACTTGTTCACCTGCTGCTTCATTTTCATTGTGAAGAAATGTGTGACAGTTTCACTAACTTAATTTCATTCTGAAGAAATTTGCGCCTAGAATTTCTTTTTGTTACCATGCTGCTTGCTGAATGGAGTGATGGCATCAAATTGAAACATGGATAGAAAAAAATGACTGATTTGTGGTGACAGTGCTGCCTGCTGTATGGAATAATGACATTATACCGAAATATGGATAGTATAATTTGGCAGTACCATATGCATTTTCATATTATCATGCGAGAATAACTGGTTTGAGGCTATTTTGTTTGTGTGATCACATTGTGGTGCCTGGCATATTTGCCACAACACTTTGTAGCCGGAAAATATGCCTGTCATATATATGCCTTTCATTCAGCTATTAGTTGGTGATCCTATTTCGCTTGCTGTACTTATCATATGGTCTTCATTTGTCTTTGAACCTACTTTGCATCTGTATCATGCACTAAGTTTCTGATTTTAGTGTTTTCAGTCTATTTTTCTATTTCTGCTTTAACATAACGGAATAACTAATGGTGGCTGCCTAATGATGACAGACTAAGTTTCTGATTTATTTTCTTATAGAAGTGTAGATTCATTGGTAGCAATTGTTTTCAGTGTCTCATGTTGCAGATTGTGAACAGATAGCTAGCTAAAATATGTGTTCTGAAACACTGAGAGCAGAAACACTTACTACATACATATGCTCAAGAAACACTTACTAACCAGAAAAGGTTTTGACTTGAAATGTAATAGCATAGAGAGCACCACAAGTTAAACACCTCAATCTGTTAGTATTTGTCTGCATTTTCTCACATTCTTCTTGTATCTGATCCAGTATTGCTTGTAGTGGTTTGTCCAAAATGTTGAATGATACTGCTTGGAGATGCATATATTGTTTCACCTCTTCACATGCCAATGTATTTTCCATGTTGTGATGGAGGCCTTTTTTGCCTTGTCCACCCGAGAGGCCCTTGAGTTTGCTGGAATGTCGATTAACTTCCGTTCCGGCAAATTCGGGTACTCCATATGTCCTATTTTCAGCAAAGGTCATGCTGGAATTTTCCGTGAATTTTAGCATGACTTTGCTAAAAATAGGACATATGGGGTACTTGTGACTAATGCATGGGTGTCGACAAACCATTAATTATACAACCTTGGCTTTTAGGGTGCCTCGGTGTCGATAAAAACCGAAATGATGAAAGCTTAGGCTTTTAGGGTGCCTCGGCGTCGAAAACTCTCAATGATAAAAGCTTAGCTTTTAGGATGCCTCGGTGTCGACAAACCCTAAATGATGAGACCATGATCTTGTTCCTTGACAATAACCAACTTTTTGACCAAACTTTGTTCCTATTTAGAGAGAAACATGGCCAACAACGATGAGGCCGGGGGTTCGGGCGGCAAGGCATTCTGGGAGCTGTCCCAGGAGATGGAGGAACAACCTCACTTGTATGAGGACGCCGCCTTCCCCACCGATCCTGAGACCACTAATGGTGCCGCCGAGGATGACCCCACTCATGCCACCACTGATGGTGCTGCCGAGGATGCCACCACTGATGATGGCGGCGCACGCACAGATGGCAGCCAACCGAAGAGGCAACAGAAGGACCGACGCCCGACCGTGCTCCGCACCCTCAAGGAGGAAGTTACTGAAGTGAACTCCGACGGGAATCCAACGGTGCCCGAACGAATAGTCAAGGGGTACTCGCTTCAGCTCGGGTGCATTCTCCGGAGCACCATCTCGATCAACACCGAGAACTTGAGGCATCCTGACCGAGGGAATTTGCGCAACCTCCTCTTCACGAAGCTACACGAACGATACAAGTTCCCCGCTAAATTTGAAAACACAAGCCTCAAAGGGAATAAAGTGAACAATGCTGCCCTCACGAAGATCAGCAAGGCCCTGTCTACTTGGAAAAGCAATGTGAAGAGAATGATCGAGAAAGGTGAGAGTTATGAGAAGATCAAGGAGAAATATCCTTCGATCACCGAAGATGACTACAACGACTTCAAGATCAATTGCTCGAGCACCGCAAACTCCGAATCAAGTCAGTGGGGGAAAGAAATGCGAGAGCTGAACTTAGGGGAACACACACTCGGTCCCGGCGGTTACAGAGTGGCGGAGCCTATATGGGACAAGGAGGAGGCGGACCGTGCCGAGAAAGGCCTACCGCCCCTCTTCGATAAATACGGTGACAAGCAGACCAGGAACTTTGTCAGGGCCCGGTACAAGAAGGACCCGAAAACAAAGGAGCTTACCACGGATCCGAAGACCAGGGCGCTTGAGCTTGTTCTGGTAAGGAATACACCCCCGCGTAATTAGCTCCATATGGTTGCATTCTAATTAATGAAGCCAAATTTCTAAATGGTTCACATTCCTTCCGCAGGCGACTGAAAGCAGTAGCGCGGGGTCGACTAAGAGCAACCCTTGGGACACCACTCTAAATAGGGCGTTGAATGTAATGAAGAACAAGGATAAGCTCAGTAAGCCGATGTCAGCTGGTCATGTGGCCGGCAAAGGCTTGTCGACAAAATGGTCGTCATACTATAACACTGGTGGGCGAAAGGAGAAAAAGACCAGCTCGGAAAGCCAGGCGCGCGAGGTTCAAGAACTCAAGGCACAGGTGGCGCGGATTCCGGAGATTGTCCAAGAGCAAGTGCAACAACAACTCAGAGTGACGATCACCACCATTGTGCCTACCTTGATCGAGGGGTTGAGTGCGTGGATTGCGGGCGGCCAACAGGGGCCGCCCCCGATTCCTAGCTTCACGGCCAGCAACTCGCAGAACGCGATGGCGGGGCCATTGGTGTCTCTGGCGGAGGCGGCATTGGTGTCTCCGACGCCAGCACGGGAGCTTAATCCACCCGGGTGTACGCCGGCCGCCACCTTTGCAGAAAGCGGCCCCTCCATCAACTGCACGCCCGCCGTTGGCGGTGCCTCGACATTAGCCGAGCTCGACGCCATCATCACGGTAACTAATTAAGCCTCTCTCGGCCGAGGAAATCAACTCCTTGCCTTTGACTGGGCATCCCTGATGCCCTACATGTTTTCGCAGGGTGCCGCCGACGTTCCGTGCACTCTCCTGCACTTCGTGAACAACGAGTTGGTGGATGTCGCCAAGGGCAAAATCGTTCAACCGGGCAACCCCTTGTTCCACGGTACCCAGATGCCATCCAACTTGTTTAGGGTTCAACTGGTTCGGGTGCTGCCAGGCCGCGATGAGTTGTTACCTCCGATTCAACCTGTCGGGGCCGACGATGATGACGTGATGACCCTCAGCGCCTGCCTGAGCTGGCCCCTGCTTTGGCCGAAGAGCTAGATTCGTTTGGGGGCGGGGGACACCACCCCAAAGACAACACCGCCAGTCGTGCCGGCGCCAAGTCGGCCCCATGGCAAGACCGCCGCAACGGTGCCGGACATCCCTATGCCACTGGATCCAAACATGCATATGGCACAGGATCAGAACGACGACGACGATGATACATTTGGCAACGTCGATCAATACTTTGCCGATCATGGGTACGGTGGCGACTTCATGGGGCCTCCTTCTGAAGAACCCAACCCAACAAAAGACATGCGCGATCTAGCTGGTACCGCGGAGAAGCCAAGTTGCAACAGGCGTCGTCTGCAGTTCAGCTCTCAGGAGACGCCTCCAGCTGCCGACTTCACCGAGCCTCAGATAGGCGAGGTGTGAAATATTATCAGCCCCAACACACTCAAGAAGGCGGTCTGTGAGCAGAACTCGGTCCCATTACAGGAGAAGAAGAAGGCACGCAAAAGAAAGACTAACAAGGGTGCGGGCCAGCCGGCACCGAGTACGATCCGTGCTCAGGATGGGCCACCTTCACCTGAGGATTTAATGAGGAGGCTGCATGTGGCGGGTAGGCCGATGCTACCGAGAAATATGCTCGATGCTGCAACCGGTGCTATGCGGAGTCTGCATGACTGTGTTCTTTCTTTGGAGAAGCGGCGTCTCAGAGAGAAGGATGTGGCATACCCGGTTTTCGCGGCCAAGGTGCCAGAGGGCAAGGGCTTTGTGGATAACTCCATCGGGGGTACGATCGTCCTGCGGTTTGATGACATCCACGCTATGTTGAACCTTCATCCGCTGCACTACACCTTTGTTCGGCTATTTTTGCTGAGTATGGAGATGCAGATCATTCGCGACAAGACCCCAGACATCGTGATAGTCGACCCCTTCTACATGCGTGCCAAGATCTTGGGCAGCGCTGGGGACCGGCAAGTCGCGAGTTCTTACCTCGAAGGCGTCATTCTGGCAAACCAAGATAAGGATAACTTCCTCGTGCCTTACTTTCCCGAGTAAGTCCTCCCCTCAACCGCCCCGTAACATATGAATTCTTAGATTTCGATCGTTTTTCTTTTAACATTCCGTGTTTTCTGCAGTGACACACATTGCACGCTCATCCTCCTAAGCCCCAAATATTCCATGGCCACGTATTTCGACTTGGACCGTCATTCGAACATAGACTACACAAATGTCCAGAAGGTTCTTGATGATGTTCTCCCCGGCTACGCCAAATCTGGAGGCACCTTCACCAGGCCTATTCGTAAGTACGGCAAGCACGTGTTCTCCCACAATACGACGTTCTGCTGCGTCAAGCAGCCGCCTGGCGGTCAGAAGGGTGCCTACTACGCCATCCATCGCATGCGGGAGATCGTACGGGACCATCATCAACTTCTGCTACCGAGTAAACTCAAAGATTGGGCCGCGAGCGTGTCGGCAATCCAGGACGCGGACATCAGACAAGAATTCTTTCACATTCAGTCGGAGTTTGCGGAAATCATCCATCAAGATGTCCTTCGTACCTCGGGGCAGTTCTACCTCAGAAATCAACCGTCCAACAGTGACATCGACACAATGCTACAAATGCAGGCTGACAACGACCGTTATTTCATGACTCCCACGATAGACGGCGGCTTCATCCACGCTCCGGTCCCTTGAGTCGAGTCGAAAGCAGTGATGCTGTGTCTAGTTCTGAAATATCGATTGGCTCATGTTGTAATTAAACTTTAATGAACTTGTAGTATGTCTCTTTGGTTTCGAGAGTCGTTCAACTTAGATGTAATCGATGCTATTAATGTCTTGCTTTTCTCTTCCGATCGTTCTGTTGCATACTTATATATTGCTTATGTATTGTCTGTGAATTGGTACTAACGTTTCATTTGGCTAGTGCATAGCGATGCTGTCGTATGTCGTGTACAATGGTAAGGTTCCCGGAGTCTACGACGACTGGGAGGAGTGTCGGAGACAGGTTCACCGATTCAACGGTAACAGTTACAAAGGGTACACCACTAGGGCCGAGGCCGAATCTAGATACGCCCGCTATCTAGCGGGAGAGGGGAGGGATCGTTGGAGGAACCGGATGAAGACGAGTTTCATCGTGATGATGCTCATCGTGATGACCGCAACTCTCTTCCATGTGATGGTAGTTTAGATGATCGATATCGACTTGTAATGTGAAGACAAACTCGCTACTCGCGGTCTCGAGACTTGTAATATAATATTCTATCTTTATTCGGTCTTTTCAATTCGGAGACTAATATGATGAATTGTATTCGGAGACTAATATGATGAATTGTATTCAGAGACTAATCTTCTATTGTATTCGATGAATCTGTTGTTGATGTGTGCTGTCTATATTTTGTCCAATTATACATTTTGTAACCTGTGCAAAAAACAGAAAATAAAAAAAAATAAAAACCTAATATTCATACTAATGGCGCATCACATCACAGTGCGCCATTAGTATGCCAAAGGATACTAATGGCACATCATTAAACAGTGCACCATTAGTATGCCGAAGTTACTAATGACGCATCTTGTTGTTGTGCGCCATTAGTATGCCAAAGCACCTGGGTATACATGGCCCCCTGGGAGGCATACTAATGACGCACTGTTGTATATACTAATGGCGCATCTGAGGTCCGCCATTCGTATACCAGATACTAATGGCGCACCAGTGATGCACCATTAGTAAAATATACTAATGGTGTGGCACTGATGGCACACCACTAATACGCCATTAATGGCCAAATTAGGTGCGCCATTAGTAGGCCTTTTCCTAGTAGTGTGGCCCGCCTCGTTGTGGGCGGGACTCCTCCAGGTTTGGGCATGGTGCGTGACCTTCCGTTGGTGGGGTGCCCTACCCCCGTTGTTTTGAAGAGTGTTTTAGGCTGGCTTGCAACGGACATGGTGTCCACTTGTGGAAGTCGTGGAGATCCAACTCTAGTGCTTACTGGATTCTTTGACGAGGTGGTTCTTTTGGCAGCAGTGATGTGTGTTGTTGTGGGTGAAAGCCATGTGCTCGCTTTTGCTGGTAACAACGATGACGGTGCCTTAGGGCATTGTTTTCCTTCTTAAATGCATCATGATGGATCTTCCACACTTTTCCAGTCGTATGTTCTCCGGGCGAAAGCTTTAGATCCAGCATCTAGAGCAGAGTGTGATGGCGTCCTTGACTTCGTAACACCTTGGAGGCGCCGTATTGGAGTCGCCGATGACACGTTGCTTGTTTGATGGATGGGTTGTAGTGTGGTTGGCCCTTGGCCGGTTTGAGGTTTGTGGCTACAACTGGATGTGCCGGGAGAGGGTAGTGGTGTTTGGTCCTAGTCTTTTCTTTCTCATGTGTTCCTTTGCCAAGCTATGCACATTGGTCTTACCGTTCCAGCTAGTTAGCAGAAGAGCCTGATGTTCTTATCCGAAGTCAGGTTAGCGAGACCGTGATCCATCTTAGTTTGCCTCATTCCCTATCAAGACCCGTCCTTAAGGGTGTTGTCGGATGGCAACCGAGCGATGACCAAGCTCAATCCCCTACCTTGCTTCGTCGAATGAAGATGGAAGCTAGATCCCTCGTCCGTGTTGGTTGTGTCAGCAAGATATGACATAGCAAGCGGTGACTATTTCCATCATTGTAGTTGTCATGTTGTTTCTTTCTTTTCTGGCGTGGCTTGTATTCACCTCATCCCCTATTTCCCCTTTTGTATTTTCTCATCTATGTTGGTTCTTCTTCTAAATGAATGAAGCGTAGCATGTGAGTGAAACGTAAACCTGTTGTATTTCATCAAAGAAGAAGAAGAAGAAGAAGGCAACGGGTTCCACAAAATGAGAAGGAAGAATGAGGAGAGGGAAAGGAGGAAGAAAATAGCGGGCGAGTTGTTGGGCTAGTGGCTCGTTGTGACAGCGATGTCAATAGGTAGGTCAACACCACATTGGACGAGTAGTGAACTCCATGCCAAGCTTACACCAATGGCTATGGAAAATGAGGCATCGAATTGAGAATGGGGGAAAATTACAATGGCGGATGTAGAGTGGACATCCCATATATATCAGGGAGGATGCTGTTGAGGGAGTGGATGGAGGGAGCCATGCGTTTCTGGTCATGAGCTCAAGTGCCCTCTTTATCCCTGGCATCTAGGGCTCTCAAAAATCCTTAAGTAGACGATCGTACATGTTCTATCTAGTTTGTACATTCATTTTACTTGAAAGTGGGACAGAGCTTTTACTGCTGGTAGGTAACCGTTTCTATTGAGTCAATTCATTACAGGCAAGGATGACCCACCACCCATCCCTTGCCACCCATCGAGAAGAGGAACCAAATCCGCTGCCGCTACCATCAAGGAGCGCAAGTCTCCATGAAATTCAAGGCCTCCTTCACGGATGATGGCATCTCCCTGCTCGACAAGCATAAGTCTCAGTGCATCACACTCCTCAATTCCCCTCCCAACCTCCATTCCTCTGTCGCATTTCACCAAGCACCACACACACATTCTTCCTTCCGTTCTCACAGGGCTCCTTCTGCCATGGATATGGTGGGTTGTGTGTGCCACGTATACCTCGCCCCACACATGCCATGATCCTCCACAACCTACACGAAAAATATATGTTGCATGGTGTATCCTCATAAGCCGAGTGTAATTTATCGGCTACTCGGCGTACACCCTCTCGCGACCAACCACTGGACCTTGCCGCTCGTCATCATCACCGGACCTTGATGCTCGCCGCCACACCACCAAAGCGAGTCGCCATGACAACAGGCTCGATCCCAACCCTCCTTCCCATCCCCTCGCACCTCCCTCGTGCTCAGCCATGCCCAATTATTTTTATTGTAGAATTTTTTTAGTGTAGAATCCATGGATGATATGCTTATGGTATAATCCATAGAGTGATTGATACATACCGGATGATATGCTTCGTGTAGAATACATGGATGATATGATTATTGTAGAAATTTTTAGTGTACAAAATTTTTAGTATGTAATGATTGATTGATATACATGCCACCATGGATGATATGCTTATGGATTGATTGATTGATATGCTTAGTGTAGAATCCAAGGATGATATGCTTTGTGTAGAATCCGATTTATATGCTTACTGTAGAATTTTTTTAGTATTAGTAATCCAATTGAAAAGTTTTGTGTGCATTGGTAATTTTGTATATGTTGGTGTATATATAGTCATATGCTTGATTGTTTGCTGCCCCTAATTGGTAGTAATTTTGTTTTTGAATGTATATGCAAATTGAATGTGTGTATGTTTTTTTATATGTTCGTGTATATAGTGGTATGCTTTTATTTGATAATTTTGTATATGTTGGCATATATAGTGGTCTGCCTTTTTGAATGATGGATTGCTAATATTGCTCTATATAGATGACATGGATGTATGTATTATTATATACTAGCACATATGCCCATGCTTTGCAATGGGAGAGATATTTTTTTATGAGAAGCAACGGAAGAGATAAATGACGTGTACACCGAAAATGGTCTCTGTAGAGGTGGCCGATAGAGCGAGGAGCTATTGTCTTCTCAAGGGTCATGTTTTCCCATGAGATCTTGATACTGGTGGGGTTAGTTGATGTCCCTATGAGGACGTAACCAGATGGATTGCTAATTGCAGCGCATCAATCATGTTTTACTAGCATAATAAGCATATAACTAGGCATGAATGTCCCTTCTTTTGGGGGTTTATTCTCTTTGATTATTTCATGTGCCCACAATGTTTTAATCAAATAAACCAGCATATTCTCTTTTATTGATAAGTGCTCACAATCTCGACATATTATTTTTTATTGACACGTGCAAGCTACCACCGGTAATAATTTATGGAGTCCATGTTCTCATGATTCTCAAGACAAATTCCTTATTTCGAGACAACATAGAGACATATAAAAACTGATAGGATTTAGTGTAAAGCTCCAAGCTAGGACTATTCCTATTATAACTGCAAGCTAATTGAGTTAGTTTTGTCCACCAACACAATTGAGAAGATCCATAGTTCAATCCTCTCGTGACCTCAATTTTTTTGTTGCTCGTCCACCGGACACAAATTGTGTGGTAGGCCCAATTCAGCCCACCCATGGGACAAAAAAAATTCAGGAATTACTTGTGGACGGAACAAAATCTATACATATATTTAATATGAGGACCAACAATTTTTGTGTAACAAAGGCCACCTTGCTCAGTTGGCATCCACCTGAGTAATTGGATGGGATGTTGTAAGTTTGATTCCTTACGGCTGTAAAATTAAAATATTTTTGCCACGCTCAGCAAGGATCGATGGGCCGGATACAGAGCAGGCCCAGTAGGGTAGTGCACCTGAGGCCCAATATAGCCTGGGTGACAAAGCAACTAAGTTTGCTTTTTAATTTCGCCATCTGTGTGGGAGCTAATATCTGACGCTAGTTGCGTCGAATAGCGCATGGGACGGGATCCACTGATGCACCAAAATGACCCATGTTTCTAAGGCACGAGAAAAAATGCAACAAAAACATGACTTGAAAGATCAAACTCACGACATGCTGCTAGCCACTCGAACAAATACGTCCGAATAACCAATGGCCAGTGTGCATATCTAAGAACATATTGTAACGTCAGATTCAAAACTTTTTTGTGTTTTTTTTACTTTTCATAAATGTAAGAATTAATTTCAGAATATTTTTGGAAACATCAACAATTTTTGAAATCCCGAATAGTTTTTTGAAAACTCAGAACATTTCTGAAAAACATGAAGAAAATTTGATTTTTTTAAACTCACAAGCATTCTTGAAAACATGAACCTTATATAAAAAGACGAAATTTTTTCAATTAGTGAACAATTCTTGAAAAGTGAACATCTTTTGAACATGCAGAATAATTTTAGAAAATTTGTTTTCTAATGCAGAATTTATTTTGAATTTTTCAAAATTCCACTAAAACAACAATATTTTAGAATATCGATCATTTTCAAAATGCAAAAAAACTTATTGAAAATCTTGAAGAATTCTGGAAATCAAAAACATTCCTTGTATTTTGAATAAATTTCAGTACTAGAAAAATTAGTTCTGAACATTTTCCAAAACAGGATATTTTTTCGAATTATGAAGAAATTTATGAAAATTTGACCAAAAGTTGAAGTTATAAATTTCTCGAATTTTGAATTTATCAAAAAAAATGGAAAATGAAAATGAAAATGAAGTTAAAAAAGTAGGGAAAAAGAACACGGGATAAGATGAAAATGGGCCAGCCCAGTCTTGGCTGAACTTTGGGAAGTTCTGTCTATTTAATGCCCCGTGCAGCAAATAGGGTTCTCCTAGCAGCGTTGGCAGGAAAATAAGTGGGCTAACTTTCTGATCCTCAGCGCACGGCCCCGGTATGAAATTCTGGACAAACTATTTTTCTTTTCTAGCAGATGGACACACTAATCCTTAGAAAAAATGCAGACAAACGCAAAAAAATTTAGTACCACCTTAGATAAAATATGCTTTTGATGGTGAACGGATGAAAAAACGAAGAAACACACGTTGCTTTGTTAATAGGTATACCGTATACATGTTGGTGTATATATATGACATTGATATTTTTTTATGCATTATTATGTTGATGTATGCCATATGGAGTGTATTAAATGTACACAAACTAGAATGTATGACTTGTTTTTGTGGTTTGATTTCGTGAAAGTGGATATCTAGTCTATTTCTCTTGATCAATATTTTGCCATTGCACTTTATTCTCTAACTAGATCGTTGATGGTGCGCGTTGCCGCACCCGTCTGTTTTTGCGATAGAATAATAATAGTATTCTTAAATATTATGCATAAATAAAGTGTGCAAAGACATGTATTGATTTTGTGATTAAAATTTTAATCGTACAAAAAGTTATTAAGTACTTGTTGCATTACTCAGCCATACTAAGTAATACATAGAACCGGAAAAACAACATTACGAATTAATGAAGTGATATCTGACATATCATACATCAAATTTTGGATGTATAGTACATAGAAGCACTAAGTAGTAATACCCTAGTATCATATATATAAACAACATAAAGTACGTGGACCGTGCCTAAGGAAAACTGCATTATATAAACAACAGTACGGTTATGCGCTCTCTCTGGACAGCGACGGACCTAGGTTACCCGGGGTCGGCTGCGAGCTAAAGAGACCCGAGCGTCCAGTGTTTTGGGTTTTTCCACTTTTGCTCTGGACGGGATCAGAGAGTACAGCCCAGTAGGCCCAACTGAATCTACGATGATCGAAAAAACCACGGGAGCAGCGGCCCGAGAAGGCTAGCGCTCGTCATGAAGCCTGCACGCGCGATTTGGATGCAATTAAGAGCAAATCCGATGGCCAAAAACGACTAAAAGTGACGATCCAACGATTAAAAATGCTGATGGCTTAAGAGGGCTGGGAGGGTGCTCAGTTTTAATATATCTAAATAGGAAAATGGCAGTCAAAGTGCGTCAACAACCTTAAAACGGGCTCATTGTTATGTGTCTATTTTCGACGGGGTTTTCTATGTTCAATGGTAACAAACCTTCTTCTCTAACAGGATATGTCATTTTTTTTACTCGCGACGCTCTGACAGATAGCGACACTTCTTCTTCGATTTTGTCTTTAGGACTTCGATTTTCCTAGAGTTCGTTCGTCCGGACGTAGTCGATGGAGCTCCGGCGTAGGTTCCTGCTGTCTCCTTGGGACAACGAAGTTAGGGTTTCTCGTCATGTGTCGAGATTTGGTGTCAGGTGTTTCGGATCTATACAAGGGTTCAACAACGACAACTACGGCTCCAAGGCATTATTGTTTCTTAGGGGAACGTGCACGAAGACTTCCCAACTGTCATCGATAAGGTCAACCGTCTCAAGTAAGGAAGCGATGATAACGTCACGTCAGCGGCTCTTTCTGACACAATAGTGTCCTTCAGTGGTCTCGGAATATCTATGTAGTTTTTTTTAGTATGTTTGAAATGTTTTGTACTTCCATGATTTATTTGATCATATTGGCAAAAAAAGAAACTAAATTTTGGGAATGGGTAAGAGATGCGCCAAGGAGTCGTTTCACAAGTTAAGAAAAAATAAAGAAGCTCAGTGGACCAGCACAAGAGGGCACATGACTCTAGGCCATCAACGACCCGACAAATTCAATCTTAGCATAGCGCACATGGCCTCACAGGTCGCAGCTACAAAATCTCCCCTATCCCAGCATCCCGTGCCCGCCACTCATCACTCCCTCCTCTCATCCCCTCGTCGTCCTCCTCCATGGCCTTCTCCCCGGCCACGACCGCCACAGCCGCGCGCGCGGCGGGCGCATTCACCTCGGGCCGCGTCTCAAGCTCGCCGCCGTCGTCGCTGTCGTCGCCGTTCCTCCCGCGGGTGAACGGCGCGATCGTCGCGAGGAGGGGACGCGGTGCCCGTGCGGCGGCCTCGCCGGTGCGCGCGCAGGCCGCCGGAGCCGCCAAGAAGAACGTGCTGGTCGTCAACACCAACAGCGGAGGCCACGCGGTCATCGGGTTCTACTTCGCCAAGGCGCTCCTCGCGGCGGGGCATGCCGTCACCGTGCTCACGGTCGGCGACGAGGGCTCGGACAAGATGAAGAAGCCGCCCTTCTCCCGCTTCTCGGTCGGACGCGCCGCTCCGTCGGAGTTTGTGATCGGAGGCTTTCCCTGCTCTGTTTCTGACGATAGATTCTGTGCGGCGCGTGCGTGCAGGAGCTGACGAGCGCCGGGGCGAAGACGGTGTGGGGTGACCCGGCGGACGTCGGCGCGGCCGTCGGCGGAGCGACCTTCGACGTCGTGCTGGAAAACAACGGCAAGGACCTCGACGCCGTCAAGTATGCCGGACAGGACAGCTTCCTCTGTTTCTTGACACGGGGACCGAGCGTGAAGTTTTGATGTTTGGTTGCGTGCAGGCCGGTGGCGGACTGGGCCAAGTCGGCCGGCGTCGGCCAGTTCCTGTTCATCAGCAGCGCCGGGATTTACCTTCAAACCGACGAGCCGCCGCACGTGGAGGGGGTGATCATTCATTCCATCTCCTCTGTTCTTCGGTTGGTCAGAGTTGAGTAGCCGATGATCCTGAATTCCTGTCTACGCTGTTGCTCGCAGGACGCCGTGAAGGAGAGCGCCGGGCACGTCGGCGTGGAGAAATACATCGCGGCGGAGTTCGGCAGCTGGGCCTCGTTCCGGCCGCAGTACATGACCGGCTCCGGCAACAACAAGGACTGCGAGGAGTGGTTCTTCGACAGTAAGTCAAAATCATTCTTCCTCTATCAGTGACTAATCACTTAATCATTCAGCCTCGATCAGTGACCAAACACACATTAATTGAGATCTTCGATTGAGATTGAAATTGAAATTGGCAGGAATCGTGCGGAAGCGGCCGGTGCCGATCCCGGGGTCGGGGATGCAGCTGACCAACATCTCCCACGCGAGGGACCTGGGCAGCATGCTCACGCTCGCCGTCGACAACCCCGACGCCGCCGCCGGGAAGATCTTCAACTGCGTGAGCGACCGCGGCGTGACGCTCAACGGCCTGGCCAAGATGTGCGCGGCGGCCGCGGGCGCCACCGTCGAGATCGTCAACTACGACCCGGCCGCCGCCGGCGTCGACGCCAAGAAGGCCTTCCCCTTCCGCAACATGGTAACAAGAGCACCGATCGACATATAATTGTCACTACGTTCGCAATCTCCGTCATGGATTGGTTGGAGCCTGACGAAGATGGTTGCAGCATTTCTACGCGGAGCCTCGGGCGGCCAAGGAGGTGCTGGGATGGACGAGCACCACCAACCTGCCGGAGGACCTCAAGGAGCGGTTCGCCGAGTACGCGAGCAGCGGCCGGGGAGAGAAGGCCATGACCTTCGACCTCGACGACAAGATCCTCGCCGCCGTCGGGGCGGCGCCGGTCGGCGTCGCCGCCTAGGGATGTTCGTCCTTCGATGCGCCGCAGCGGGAAAACCATTTTGAAAACACAGCCGCCTGATTATCATACATACATACAGATGACACAGAGCACATCTAATTATGTTCGGAGAAGCAATTTTCCTTTTTCTTTTCGAACGTGTGAGCCTGATGCAAGTAGCTGAATCAGATATCTGATCACTTCTGCATATTTTGCTCATCGCCAATCCGTTGTGATTATTTTATACAGAAGAAAGGCTCAAACGAACGAAAAAACGGAGGAGATATAGGCAATCACACGGCAGATATGTTATTTCGATTATGTTAGCATAGTAAACATGTACGTGCGTTGCAATGAGAGACAAAAAATTACTCGCTGATCAAATGAGTATAACTCAATACCCCGATATATGAGCGTCCTCTATTTCAACACGGTCGCTGATCATTATTTCAAAAAAAAAACACGGTTGCTGATCACGTTGCCACATATTTTTCTATGCACCCTCGCTTATGATGGACGTGATGTCCACATGATTCAATGCATTCGACGTGGTAAATCCCAAAGGAATGAGCTTGCCACTGCATGACGCACTTGTCATTGTGCCGTGCAAGGGAATGTTGAAATTTTGTAAAACAAATTTCATCGACCATGACCTACTCCCAACGCCCAGGCATGGAGCTCACTACTCATCCATTGTTGGGTTGTCTTACCTACTGCCATCACCGTCATGGAGAGCCAGTAGCCCACCAACCCGAACTCTCATTTTTTCCTCCTCTTCCTCCCCATTCTTCCTTCTCATTTTGCAGAACCCTTCCCCTTCTTTTTTTTTGATGAAATGTAGCAGCGCTACGCTTCATTCATGTGCTATGTTTCATTCATTAAGAAGAAGAATCGGCAGAGATGAGAAAATACAAGGGGAAAATAGGGGATGAGGTGAATACAAGCCCCACCAGAAAATAAAGAAACACCATGATAGCTACAAGGATGAAAACAGTCGTTGCTTGCTATGTCATATCTCGTTGACACAAGCAACGCGGAGAAGGGCTCTAGCTTCCATCTTTATCTAAAGAAGCAAGGTAGGGGATTGAGCTTGGTCGTCGTCTAGTTGCCATCGGACAACACCCCTTAAGGAGGGGGTGTTGATAGGGAATGAGGCGAAACAACATGGATCACGGTCTCACTAACCCGACTTCACATAAGAACATTAGGCTCTTCTCCAAAACTAGGTGGAAATGTAAGACCAATGTGCACACCTTGGCAAAGGAACACGTGAGAGCAAGAAAAAGACTAGGAGCGAAGACCACCATCCTCTCCCGCCACCACCAATTTTAGCCAAAAACCTAAAACCGGCCAACCGCACTACGACCCATACAGCATACAAGCAATGTGTGGCCAGCGACTCCAAGACGGCGCCTCCAAGGAGATTAGGAAGTCAAGGACACCATCCTCCTCTTCTCGAGATGCTGGATCTAAGGATTTCGCCCGGAGAACACACGAGTGGGCAAGTGTGGAAGATCCATGATGATGCGTTTAAGAAGGAAACAATGCCCTAAGGCACCACCATCGTTAGTATCAACAAGAGTAAGCACTAGAGCTCGGTCTCCATGTCCTCCACAAGTGGTTACCATGCCCATTGTAAGCCAACCAAATGCCATCCTCAAAACAATCGGGGTAAGGAACCCCGCGAACGAAAGGTCGCACCATGCCCAAACCTGGAGGAGTCCCCCGCCCACATCGAGGTAGGCCAGATACACAAACCTCCCATTAGTAGAAGGCTGCGAGCAACATAACAAGGTTGTCAATGCTCATCGCTAGCCAGAATTAAGGCCATTGTTGGCCGGGTCTATGGACTAAAACCATCCACTAACCAGCACTCGTACCACTAGAGAACGCTTCCCGTAATGTTCGATGCAGGCCCACCGCCGCCGTGATAGAGGCCCGTGTTGACAGCAGGGAGCAGCACGGGGAGACCCAAGGATTGCGGTGGCGAGAGTATCCCAGGTTGCACTAGGAAGGCGACACATGAGTCGGGGGCTCACTCCCTTCCCCTTCTTCCTCAACCTGACTATTTCTTTCTCACAATTCTGCCGCCTCCTTTCCTCGTGTTGACGGCAGAGGTGTGTTCACTCGCAGAGCATTTTGTCTGTGTATTTGCTACCAACATATCAATTTCTTAGCTTGGGCTAATTTTTTTCCTTGTACGCCCTCAGCCCAAAAGGTCCTTATTGCAACAAAGAAAAAGAGTCCGGCTCCTCCACTTTTCCCCACATCCATCGGAAACCCTAAATAAGATAATTTCTTCTTTAACTATGTCGGTGTGAAACGACACTTATGGGATCACAAGAATCCCTACTACGGTTGCGGGGCGCGGGGGTCGTAAGTAGAGCGGATCAAACAGATAGCACATGGTTCCTTTACCCAGGTTCGGGCCGCGAGGATGCGTAAAACCCTACTCCTGCTTTGGTGGATTGTATATCAGTGTTCTTGAGCTAGCTATGGGGCGTGAAGAGCTCCAAAAAGCCGAATCCTCCTCCTGGTCGCCTCGGGCCTCCTTTTATAGGAAAGGGGCTGCCACAGTGGCACACAGGAGGTGGAAAGGATACAGTAATGCGAGTTTATCCCTCGCATTACATGACAAGTCACATTTAATGCGCCTTTCTTAGGTGTCCTTGCTTTATCGGGGACGGAGGAGAGCCCTGTCACGTTCGTCGCCGCTCCCTCTTGTGTTGACACGTGCCCTGGCCAGCGGTGCTTGTGGTGCCATGTAGGCAGGCAAGCAGCTGAGGTGGCGCATTGGTGGGTCTCCATGAAGATCTGCATGCCGCCACGCAGGTGCCTGCCCAACTGGTTGGGTCGGCAGCTGCATGCGAACGGCGGTGGGGGCGCGACTGGTGCGGGCCTGATGGTGGCCTCACGAGTGTCCTTGGCAAGGGCCTTGCCGGGGCCCCGGCAAGGGTCTTGCCGTGGCGCTCGCTGTCATCCCCGGCAAGGCTCTTGCTGGGGGCCTTGTGGTCCTCCTTGGCTGGGATCCCGCCAAGGGTCATTACCTTCTTAAGTGGGCATCTGGTCTTGAATGTCTTCACAAAGATCTGCGTGCCACCGCGGGGATGTCTCCCGAATCCTTGCCCCATGGGGGCCGTGGACTCAAGGGTGACCTCGCTCCGTAGGTGTGGGGCGAGCTGCCACGGCAAGGACCTTGCCGGGCTAGCTAAAGCTGTCCCCCGGCAAGGATCTTGCCCGGGGGGGGGGGTCTGCTCTGCCCCCTTTGCTCTTTGTGGTCTTGGCGTCGTTCTGCTCCTCTTCGAGCTTTGGTCTTACCTTGGTTTACCTCCCTTGCCGTGCTCGGTGTGGCGGCGCTCGTGGCTCAGACTGCCCGTGCACAGTTATAGGGGTACAAAAAGTGTACCCCCTTTTTGTACATCGACAAACTATAACCGGTTTCTCAATCTTTTCCTTAATAGGGGGATGATATTTAAACCATTTCTCCTTAGGGAGATCAACATGAGTAGCAAATGATTCACAAAAAGAGGCTACTATCTCAGAGTCAAGTCCATATTTAGTGCTAAACTTGTGAAAAGTATCAGTATCCATAAAAGATTTAATACAATCGAACTTAAGTGTCATACCTGACTCATTACCTTTGTCGAGTTCCCAATTTTCAGAGTTGTGTTTAATTCTTTCCAAAAGATTCCATCTGAATTCAATAGCCTTCTTCATAAAAGAGCGAGTTAAAGAAGAATCAAGCATTTTTTGATTATCATGAGAAAGCCGAGCATAAAAATTCTGCAAGATAATTTCTTTTGAGAGCTCATGAGTGATGCTTTGTCCTTCACGAGGCCAAAAATTTTATATATAATTCCGATCACGATGAACTAGATGCATAGGATAAAACTTTTGATGAAATTCCAATTTCAACTCATTCCAATCCCATGCTCCAATATCATCACATAGCCTATACCATGTAAATGCCTTTCCCTTCAAATATAACTGGAAGACCTTCTTCTTAACTTCATCTTCGGGCAAACCTATAAGCTAGTAGGGAAAGGTGGTTTCTCAATATAGGCGATAGGAACAATAGGATCAACATTATAAGTGATAGTATTTTCTTCAACTTTGGGGATTAGCCCTAATCTAGCATTACTCTTACGAACCACAGTTGAAGCTTTAGCATGATCCTTTATTCTAACAGGGAAAGGTGGTTTCTCAATATAGGCGGTAGGAACAATAGGATCAACATTATAAGTGATAGTATTTTCTTCAACTTTAATAGGTTCAACTAATTTTACTTCAATGGGAGGATGATATTTTAACCACTTCTCCTTAGGGAGATCAACATGAGTAGCAAATGATTCAAAGAAAGAAGCTACTATCTCAGAGTCAAGTCCATATTTAGTGCTAAATTCATGAAAAGCATCGGTATTCATAAAATATTTAACACAATCAAACTTAGGTGTTATACCTGACTCCTTACCTTCGTCGAGTTCCCAATCTTCAGAGTTGCGTTTAATTCTTTCCAATAAATCCCATTTGAATTTAATAGTCTTCATCATAAAAGAACCAGTACAAGAAGTATCGAGCATGGAGCGATTATTGAGAGAAAGCCGAGCATAAATTTTTTGAATAATAATTTCTCTTGAGAGCTCATGATTGGGGCATGAATATAACATTGACTTAAGCCTCCCCCAAGCTTGAGCGATACTTTCTCCTCCGCAAGGTCAAAAATTATATATATAATTACGATCACGATGAACCAGATGCATAGGATAAAACTTCTGATGAAATTCCAATTTCAATCGGTTGTACTTCTATGATCCAATATCATCACATAGCCTAAACCATGTCAATACCTTTCCCTTCAAAGATAAAGGGAGACCTTCTTCTTGATAACTTCCTCGGGCATACCTGCAAGCTTAAATAATCCACAAACTTCATCCACATAGATTAGGTGCATATGAGAATGTAATGTTCCATCTCCTACATAGGGATTAGCTAGTAGTTTCTCTATCATACCCAAAGGAATCTCATAATAAATATTTTCATTAGGTGCAGTAGGTTGAGGAGCAACTCTTTGAGCTTCTGGTTGAGGTGAAGATACCACTAACAAACCCCTCAAACGATGGTTTTCCATATTAACAAGTAACAATAAATTTCAGCACGTAATATTTTTTTCCTTACCAAATTGCACTTGCCAGAAGTGCTTCACTCCCCGGCAACGGCGCCAGAAATGAGTCTTGATGACCCACAAGTATAGGATATCTATCATAGTCCTTTTGATAAGTAAGAGTGTCAAACGTAACGAGGAGCAGAAGGACATGACAAGCGGTTTCAGCAAGGTATTTTCTGCAGGCACTGAAATTGTTGGTAACAAATAGTTTGATAGCTAGGTAATTTGTAACGAGAAACTAATAGTAACGGTAACAAAAGTTCAGAAAAGGTAGCCCAATCCTTTTTGTAGAAAAGGACAAGTCAGAACGGTCTCTTATAATAAGCCACTACAGGAATCAGGAACTTTGTCATCTGCCATCGCTGATGGAAAAGGCATGCCTGGCGGACGGCAAATGCCTTTGCCGTCAGCTAGCAGAGGGCAACACGTCCGGCTGAACGAGCTATGGCAAATGACACTTTGTCGTCTGCTGGCGGTTGGCAAAGATGCAAAGGTCTTTGCCCTCCGCCAGCAGATGGCAAAGGACCTGGATGGCACACGTGGCAGCTTAGGGCCGTTAAGGGGTTAACGATGTGCTTTGCCGTCTGCTGGAGGATGGCAAAGACCTTTGCATCTTTGCCGTCTGCCTGCAGACGGCAAAGTGCCCAAATATGCTAGCCCAGATGCCCCCCGGTAGCTTCCACATGGCATGCTATGCTGTCGACTGGCAAACGGCAATGCTGCCAAATAGGCTAGCCCAGTGCACCCCAGGTTGCACATGTAGCTGCCACATGGCAGCTTTGCCGTCTGTTGGCTGATGGCAAAGCTCTTTGCCGTCTGCAGACGACAAAGAGCCTATACAGCCCCTGGTTTTTCTTAAATTCATTCAATTTCACAGAATTTAACACACACACACATATATATAGACACACACACACATTTGAAAATACTTTCAGCAAGCATAACAACACATATACATACCAAATCATATCCCTGCCATATGGATATGATCATCCAACACATATACATACCAAATCAAAAGTCCATATCCAACATATATAGCTAGCCAACATATCCAACAACAAGCATACAATAGTTTCGTCCATAACTACATATATAGGTAGCAAGTTTCACATTGTTCATCCTATAAAATCAAAATAAAAAGGAAGCACAATGAGAAGAGTATACTCCATCAACGCAAGCATCCTCATCGAAAGCAAATCTGCAAATTGGGAAAGAAGAAAGTTAGAAGAGGACAAAGAAGAAGAAGAAGACTAGAGGAAGAAGACTAGCTAGAAGAAGAAGAAGAAGAAGAAGAAGAAGAAGAAGAATAAGAATTTTTCTTCTCTTTCCTTTTCTCCTCTGCTCTTCTTTATCTTCTTCTAACTAAGGTAGGTAAAAATGCCATTTTTTAGCTAAGCTAGGTAAAATGTTAGGTGTAGGTCATTTTAGAGCTAAGCTAGGTAAATAGGTCATTTTGGAGCTTAGTAAGGTTATTATGTCATTTTAGAGGAAAATAAGCTAAGTCTGTGCCATTTTGGAGGTAACAAAGATTATCATGCCATTTTTGACCTAAGTATGCCAAGTATGTCATAAATGAACTAAAAAAAGCTAAGTATAGGTCATTTTGAGCTAACCTAGGTAGTTATGCCATTTTTAACCTAAGTAAGCTAATTATGTCATAAATGAACTAGGTAAGCTCAGTATAGATCATTATTGAGCTATCCTTGGTAGTTTTGCCATATTAAGTCATTGAGGAGGAAAAAAATGCTAAGTATAGGTCATTTTATAGCTATCCTAGGTAAAGTATACGTCAACTAAGCTTATTATGTTAATTTGGAGAAAAAAGAGGTAAGTATGGGTCATTTTGTGGTAACCTAGGTGATGATGCCATTTTTAGCCAACTTACGTAAGTATAGCTCAGTATGCATTTGTTAAGCAAAACACTAGAGAAAACTTACGCTCATCACAACAAATGCGATGAAGATCACAACAAAGGTAACAATTGATCCAACGGCATAATGATACCAAGCCTCATTATCAATGGCATATTTTCTAATCTTCTTAATCTTCAAGCGCATTGCATCCATCTTTAAGCGCATTGCATTCATCTTCATCTTGTGCTCATCGATGACATCGGCAACATACAACTCCAATCTCATCTTCTCTTCTTCAATTATTTTAATTTTTTCTTTCAAATACTCATTTTCTTTTTCAACTAAATTTAACTTCTCAACAAGAGGGTCGGTTAAAAATTCCGTTTCACATACCTCCTAGATTAAAATATCTCTATGTCAACTTGATGGCCATAATTTTCATAAATGTGAAATGCAACAAATAGTTATAAAATTGAATTTACCACATCCGAATCATGAAGCGGGCGAGGGCCGACGGGGACGGATATCAAGACCATGGCACTATGTATAAAAAACAATCATACAAAGTAAGAAAATTATACAAGTAACTATATAAATCATACAATCATACAAGTAACTATATAAATCAAGTACAACATAAAAAATTGAATACCTAATAATAATCTGGATCGTCGGGTTCAATAAATGCTCCGGGATCAATGAATGCATCATGATCATCACTATCAGTAATGACGTGCTTATCATCATTAATAATAAATGCATCATCATGTGGAAGGCCACGTTTACGTAATTGGTTAAGCATTGACAGGTCATCTGCAACAGTAACCTTTTCTAGTTCAGGCTCTTCTTGTTCTGGCTCAGGGGTGAAGTTGGGTTCACTGTCGCTGTCTTCAATGTTCTGGGGTAAAGTAGATCGGTTCTTGAAACTTTTTTGGAAAGACGTGTTTCTTGAAAGAATTTGCCTTCATATGTGTCTGGGTTAATGTGAGGTTCATAATCCTCTTAATTGGGGGAGGTGGTCTAACACATGGCGGCACTTCATAAACGACATCCCAACCATTGAGATTTGGATCACTTTGACAGGCCCACGTTAGATAGAAAACTTGGGTTGCTTGTTGAGCCACAATATAGACATCGGGAACATCCAAATGGGTGCTTTGTTTGATTTCCACTAGCCCTATATGTTCATGAGTCCTTCTAGTCTCCTTCGGCTGGAACCAATAACATTTGAAGACTACGACGTTTGGTGGGTTTGCACCATAGAATTGAACTTCATAAATTGCTTCAACTCTTCCATAATACTCGGTATCTCCTTCGCCGATAGAAGAGACACAACAATTTGTAGACTTTCGGTCAGCCATAGATAGCTCTTTTCCATAGGTACGAAAGCGATACCCGTTGATGTCGTATTTGTCAAATGAACGGACCTTAAAGTCAAAAACATTAGCGACTTGTCTCAATTCTGCGTCCATAAACTCTGAATTAGCCAACAAGTTTAATACGAGAGGGATTGTTGCATTAGCCACAAATTAGACGAAGAATTGAATGGTCTAATGGAAATTACCATTTGTTTGAACCAAGAGATGAAACCGGGATAGCCGCTGGTACGTCTCCAACGTATTTATAATTTTTGATTGTTCCATGAAGTTATATTATCAATTTTGGATGTTTTATAATCATTTTATAGCCATTTTATATCATTTTTTGGTACTAACCTATTGACATAGTGCCAAGTGCCAGTTGCTGTTTTCCGCATGTTTTTACATCGCAGGAAATCAATATTAGATGGAGTCCAAATGCAACGAAACTCCACGGAGATTTTTTATGGACCATAAGACACATAATGGGCCCTGGCTGTGCCTGGGGGTGCTCCGAGGAGAGCACAACCCACTAGGGCGCGCCAGGAGGCCCAGGCGCACCCTGGTGGGTTGTGCCCACCTCAGGTGCCCCACGGACCACCTCTTTGCTCGATAAATACCCCAATATTCCCAAAACCCTAGGGGAGTCGACGAAATATTGATCCAGCCGCCTCAGAGTCCAGAACCACTAGATCCAATCTAGACACCATCTTGGATGGGGTTCACGACCTCCATTGGCGCCTCTTCGATGATGCGTGAGTAGTTCTTTGTAGACATTCGGGTCCGTAGTTAGTACCTAGATGGCTTCCTCTCTCTCGGTGAATTCTCAATACAATGGTCTCTTGGAGATCCATATGATGTAACTCTTTTTGTGATGTGTTTTATTGGGATCTGATGAACTTTGAGTTTATGATCGGTTATATCTTTTTATATCCATGAAAGTATTTGAGTTTCTTTGATCTCTTTTATGCATGATCTCTTATAGCCTCATTTTCCTCTCTGATATTTTGGTTTTGTTTGGCAAACTTGATCTATTTATCTTGCAATGGGAAGAGGTGCTTTGTAGTGGGTTTGATCTTACGGTGCTTGATCCCAGTGACAGAAGGGGAAGCGACACGCATGTATCGTTGCTACTAAGGATAAAACGATTGGGGTCTATCTCTACATAGATAGATCTTGTCTACATCATGTCATCATTACTCCATTTTTCCATGAACTTAATACACTAGATGCATGCTGGATAGCGGTCGATGTGTGGAGTAATAGTAGTAGATGCAGGCAGGAGTCGGTCTACTAATCTTGGACGTGATGCCTATATAATGATCATTGCCTAGATATCGTCATGATTATTTGAAGTTCTATCAATTGCCCAACAGTAATTTGTTTACCCACCATTTGCTATTTTCTCGAGAGAAGCCACTAGTGAAACTTACGGCCCCTGGTCTCTTTCTCATATATCTGCCTTTGCGATCTACTTTTCTGCATTTATTTTCAGATCTATTAAACTAAAAATACAAAAATACTTAGCTACACTTTATTTTATTTGTGATCTATTTATTCAATCTATTACAACTTTCTCCCGTCCACGCACCAATTTCTGGTGCTGTTACCCGAAAGGGATTGGCAACCCCTTCAACACGTCGGGTTGCGAGTGGTTGTTATTTGCGTGCAGGGGTTGTTTACATTGTGTTGCTTGGTTCTCCTACTGGTTTGATAACCTTGATTTCATATCTGTGGGAAATACCTACCGCGGTGGTGCTGCATCATCCCTTCCTCTTTGGGGAAATACCGACGTAGCTTCAAGCGACATCAAAAGGAATTTCTGGCGCCGTTGCCGGGGAGGATCTTCAACATAAACCAGGTTCCTAATCACAAATCTCATCTCCTCTCAATCTACGTTATTTGCCATTTGCCTCTCATTTTCCTCTCCCCCACGTCACAAAAATTTGCCGTGCCTCTTTTTTGTTCGTCGTTCTCTTGCTTTCTAGTCTTGATGGCCAGCGTTCCTACTCCTCCTTTCTCACCAGATTTTGAAGTTCTTTACTTCAAACAAAAACAAGGAGAAAATTTGAAAGATGCTTGGTATAGGCTTATGGAATCTTACCATATTTGCAAATTA
Source organism: Triticum aestivum (assembly GCF_018294505.1). NCBI lineage: Eukaryota > Viridiplantae > Streptophyta > Magnoliopsida > Poales > Poaceae > Triticum > Triticum aestivum. Next base: position 14,218,265 of record NC_057809.1, on the reverse strand, counting down.
AAGGGGACGCTAAGATCTTACTTCATAATTTTTACATAGGATTGGCTTTGCATCATAGAAAACTTCTAGACTTTGCCGCTAAAGGGAATTTTATTGAACTTGATGCCAACGCTGCCTATGAAATTTTAGAAGGAATTTTGGGAGTTCCACCTCAAAAGAAGGGGTTTGCTTTCACCCCTGAGGGAGTTCAAATGTTGGACAAACTTGGTGATTTATGTAAACATATGGTTGAAATACAGAAATATAATGACCCCTCAAATACCTCAATGGTAGTATCAATCGCATGAATACCTTGATTACTCTTTGCATCAAGCGATTGGATATTTTGGATCTAAAGATGGTTTCTTTTTTGGAGAATTTAGGGAAGCATAAATAGCCTCCCAGGTTTGAGAAAACCCTTAAAAAAGTTGCCAAAACTTTGAAAGACAAAACGATCCTTGCTTTATGCCTAGCTAAGGGCGTAAAACTATAGCGCTTGTTGGGTGGCAACCCAATGAATAAAATTTATTTTTGCTTTTTGCTTTCTGTTCTTGAGTGTTTACACAATTATGCTACTGTTATGATTGTGTTTTTTATGTTTTAATTAGTGTTCATGCCAAGTAAAGCCTTTAGGATCTTCTTGGGTGATAGTTGTCTGATCTTGCTGAAAAACAGAAACTTTTACGATCACGAAAACAATTGTTAAAATCACCAGAATATGATAAAATGCGAATTGCTTTTGCAGTAGATTAATATACAAATTACTGGTCTTCCTAATTTTTCAGAATTTTTTGAGTTCCAGAAGTATTCAAACAAATCAGATTGCTACAGATTGTTCTGTTTTGACAGATTCAGTTTTGTTTGCGTTGTGTGCTTATTTTGATCGGCCTCTATGGTTTTCTTTGATAAGTTTTTGCCATAGAAAAGTTGGAATACAGTAGATATAATGCAAAAATAAAATATGAATAGGTTTGTTACAACACTTATAGTAGTGGTTTATTTTTCTTAAACTAACGGATCTCACGAAGGTTTTGTTGAGTTTTGTGTGATTGAAGTTTTCATGTTTTGGGTTATCTTATGATGGATGACGGAATAAGGAGTAGAAGAGACTAAGCTTGGGGATGCCCCGACATCCCAAGCTATTATCCAAAAATGAGCAAACAACTAAGCTTGGGGATGCCCCCGAGTGGCATCCCCTCTTTCTTCTAACGACCATCGGTATTTTACTCGAAGCTATATTTTTATTCCTCACATAATATGTGTTTTGCTTGGAGTGTCTTGTATGATATGAGTCTTTGCTTGTTTTATTTTGCGTTTTAAGTCTTGATCCCTTGCCGGACACACCTATTTGAGAGAGCCAAATTTATGTCATGACTTGTTAGAATTGCTCTCTATGCTTGACTTAAATCTTTTATGAGCTATGGACTTGCTCTAGTGCTTCACTTACATCTTTTTGAGCATGGTGTGCTTTAGTATTTTTGAAGAAATGCTCTCTTGCTTCACTTAGATTTATTTGAGAGTTAGTAAAATTATCAAGAAATTCTCTCTTGCTTCACTTAAATTAATTTGAGAGAAAGAAAAATAATTATACTCATGATCTTCACTTATATTTGTTTGAGCTTATGAAAAGCAACATATGAAAATTAATTCCAAAGTGATAGATATCCAAGAAGGATAAAATAAAAACTTTCAGGAAGATCATTGGACAAAATAAACTTGATTCTTAGTAAATTTTTTGAGAAATGATGATGTGATATGTGAGTTATGTTGATGAGTAATTATGCTTTAGTAAGAATATTGGTGTTAAGGTTTGTGATTCTCTACGCAAGCACGAAAGTTAATAATCATGCAATGAAATTATATCCTACTTAGGGTGCATTATTTGGTGTTAATTATGCTTAATGCTTGCTTATGAGATTATTCGTTTCTTGGTTGGTCGCTGTCGGTGTCAAAACCGGAGGATCTTGGGTAGGGGATGCCGAACTGCGCGTCTAAGGCGGATGGTAACAGGAGGCGGGGGACACAATGTTTACCCAGGTTCGGGCCCTCTCGATGGAGGTAATACCCTACTTCCTGCTTGATTGATCTTGATGATATGAGTATTACAAGAGTTGATCTACCACGAGATCGTAGAGGCTAAACCCTAGAAGCTAGCCTATGGTATGATTGTTGTTGTCATACGGACTAAACCTCTGGTTTATATAGACACCGGAGGGGGCTAGGGTTACACAGAGTCGGTTACAAGGGAGGAGATCTACATATCCGCATCGCCAAGCTTGCCTTCCACGCCAAGGAGAGTCACATCCGAACACGGGTCGAAGTCTTGAGTCTTGTATCTTCATAGTCCAACAGTCCGGCCAAAGGATATAGTCCGGCTGTCCGAGGACCCCCTAATCCAGGACTCCCTCAGTAGCCCCTGAACCAGGCTTCAATGACGATGAGTCCGGCGCACAAATTGTCTTCAGCATTGCAAGGTGGGTTCCACCTCCGAATACTCCACAGAAGTTTTTGAACACGAGGACAGTGTCCGGCTCTGCAAAACAGATTCCACATACTACCATAGAGATAATAATATTTCCGCCAATCTAATCTGCTGACACGTTTTGTAGTATGACGTCACACCACGGCCCGGTCGTTGTTCGAACCGTTTTTCACAACCAGCCACTGCACATATCGCATGCGGTTTCCTTGGCACGTCTTGTCGAAGCAGAGATCGTGTGCCCTTATCACCGGATTCTCATCAATACAGGTGTGGGTAACCCAACCGCGCCATCAATTACGACGCTTGGGGAGTAAGCGGTTTTACCAGGCAAGTGGGGAGGCGCAGAATCCCTCCTGCCTTTATAAGGGGATAAGGACTCCCTTTCGCACCCACGCTTTCTACTTCCTGATTCATTCCCCTCCACCCAAGCTCCAACGCCCAAGTGTTCATCTTCTCTGCCCACAAAAGGCCTTCCAAAGATGTCCAGATCTGGAGCTGGAGGCAAATGGATGGCCTCTACCATCCGAGAGAAGGATATCAAAAAGCTTCGGGAGGCTGGGTACCTGGCCAAGAAAATCGGCCACTATCTCCCGACGGTGTGACAGATCGTCCCCACTCCGGAACCCCACGAGAGGGTTGTATTCGTCCCTCACTTTGTCCGCGGGCTAGGGTTTCCTCTCCACCCATTCGTTCGCGGCATCATGTATTACTATGGGATCGATCTTCACGATCTGTCCCCCAATTCATTCCTCAACATCTCGACATTTATTGTCGTGTGCGAGGCCTTTCTCCGCATCTCGCCGCACTTTGGTTTATGGCTGAAGATTTTTAATGTGAAACCCAAGGTGGTGGCGGCGAGCACGCTGAGTGCGGGGGCGCTATGGTGAGCAAGATGCCCAGCGTCATATGGCCAACGGGAATTTTCGTGGAATTAACACGTCAGATGTCCTCTTGGAAGGACTTAGTCACAGAGCCATCGCTACGGGTTAGCTTGAAGGGGTTAAACCGGACAAGGGACATGGGAGTTTATACTAGTTCGGCCCCTTCGATGAAGGTAAAAGCCTATGTCTAGTTGTGATGGGATTGATTGAATTTCGATGACCAGGGAGCGAATACGCTTTGCCTGGGTCTCGAGTTGTTGTCTCTCTCCCTTGAACCGCCGCCGGGTCACCCCTTTATATACTCAGGAGGACCCTGTCCGGTCTAAGAGTCCCGAGGCTGGCTCATACAAGTGTCTACCTCGGTCTCCTCTTTCCTATCTTACAATGCAAGTTTATACAATCATGGCGGTTTACTATCATGGGCCCTAAATCTCCTGCGGGCTCTGGGCCTTTAAGCCTCATCCGTAAGGTGCCATCTCCTGGGTCTGCTTGGGCTTCAGTATAGGTAAATGTGAACCGGCCCCTCCTGGGCGGTTTACACTTGATGGTTATATCCTCAACATTAGGCCCCAGATTGATTTGAACCTGTTCACGTCAATCTTCAATCCTTAGAAAAACTACCTGAATATCTAACAATTCTCGTAAACCGCCATATTGTCTTCTCCCTGTGAATTTTGGTGAACCGCCATGACGGAATCTTCTGTCGCTGCAGTAAATCATTGTGATGTCATCCTTGTATAAAAATATTTATAAAATTCCCTTCTCTTTAATTAATTCCCGAAGATCGAGGCAACAGCTGCATCCTCTTTTGCCGCTTCAGACTCCTCGATTTTCATGCCTGCCGTTTTATCCCTCTTCCCTTATAAATAAGACCGGGGCTCCTTCCATTTCCCCCCTTTCCTATTAGCATCGTCTTCCTCCTCGTGACCCGAAGACCTCAAGCATCGTCGCCGCCGCCGTCGTCGATCTTCAAGTCTGCACCGACCAGGCCGCTGCATCACCCTGGTAAATACTCCTTTCTTTTACTTGTTAGATCTACATTAGGGTTTAGAAATTTCTTCGGTGTTTGTCAGTGCTCATCAGTGCTTTTCTGCTTTTCCTTTAGCATCTTACTGAATCTAGCTAGGCCTGATAGTTTCCCCTTACGGCTGGATCTGTAGCTTTACTCTGCCGCACTATAGCATCTTACTGTTCCTGTATAGATCCTTATCTGAACCTTCTCCGTTCTATTTAACACCATTGTAGGGCTCAGTAAAATTTTTTTTAGAACAACGGTAGATCCAAAATTATATCACCATCTTGTGAAACTTGTTTCTGAAATACTTAGCAGATTTTCAGATTGGGTTCTACCTCCCAAGGGCGGTTTAACCTTTAGTAATTGATAATCCGTCATATGTCATTAGCCCTCTCTTAAACCGCCATCTAGACTTGAATAGCAATGCCCGGTTCACTTTGTATGTACACCTTGATTAAACTGCCGGTTTAACATTGATAAACACACGTCAATCGTAAACCGTCCATTTTCCTTTTACAGACTTTGTAAGATGACGAAGCAATTTTCTGCTTGCAATTGGGTTCCATCTCGGATCACAGAAACACAAATCAATGGATATGTCACCACTGGCGCTTTAGCTTCAAAAAATGTCCTTCATTGGCGAGTTCCTGGCCCTGAGTGCCCTCCCAAGCCTCAAGATGGAGAAGTGATTGTGCTCATGCAACATTTATCTCAAGGTTTCAGCCCCCCCGGATCAAAACTTTTCCGGGATGTACTCGCCAGCTTCCAACTCCATCCTCAAGACATTGGACCAAATTCTGTGCCCAACATATGCGATTTCCAAGTATTCTGCGAGGTTTACCTGCAAGAAGAACCAACTGTTGATCTCTTTCGAGATCTCTTCCACTTAAACTGCCGGACTGAATTTTCTGACGGCCCCAATACTGAACTTGGTGGTGTGTCAATTCAAAATAGGAAAGAGGTTGAATTTCCTCACGCCAAACTTCACAGCCATCCAAAATACTGGAACCTAACTTGGTTCTACTGTCAGAATACTGCCCTGCTGAAGAGAATCCTTTACCGGGCTACCGTCCGCACCGGCTCAGCAATACCCACCCTTTATCTCAAAGATTGTCTGCCAAAGATCGACAAGCCTATGCACCTCAACTCGCCAAACTCCGGGCTTTCCTTGCCAATGGTTTAACTGGTGTTGATCTCGTCCGCTGTTGGGTTTCATGGTGCATTCTACCTTTAAGCCGCCGCCCCGGATTGATGTTTGAATATAATGACAAGACCAATGATCTGCAACGGTTTAAAGAAATAGAACCGACTGATGATGAAGTCACTGAAAGTGTAACGAGAATACTTGACGAACCGCTCGCCGTATGCACTCAAACTGGTCTGCGCCATTTTTATGCCTCCAACAAACCGCCAGCGGTAAAAACCTTAACCTTGTACCTTCGTTATCCTTCTCCGCTTTAACACTGCTATAATGACCCTTTGTGCAATATCGCAGGCTAGTAGCTCCTTCTGGAAAAGAAAATCTCAAGACAAAGCGGCCAAGGCTCCTCGTGTCAAGGCAAGGTCATCAAGAAAGCTGCCAAAAAGAAAACTGCTGAGTCTTCGGAGCCGCCAGAAGATGTCAGTGACTCAGCTGAAGAGGTAAAATTTAACTCCCTTGACTTCTATTTCATATATTTTACTGATAATGATTACTCCCAGGATGATGCGGAGGCCAGCCGTGCAGATCAAGTTGAGGTAATTTGTCTTTCTGACTTAGAACTTGTGCCGGTTCAACAATTTCGCCGTGCAGTTCGGAAAGTGAAATGCTCTCACCCTCTTGCTTATTTGGATCAAAAACTTTCTTTGAAGACACATCAAACCGAAGGGCGTCGCACAACCCGGCACAGCGGTCAACATGTCACTTCTTCCGGTTTACCTCATACACCAAACCGGAAACATCGTCCAGAGGTTGCTTCTTCTGAAAAACTTTATTCTTTGAAGGGTTTCTTCCGATGCCCTCTCAATCCATCTGATTCAAATTACCAGGTGTCTTCTAATTCGTCTGGCGGTTCATCAACCACTCAGCTGCCTCCACTGAAAATCGTCCCTGGGTAAGTATGCAGCCCTCCATTTTTCCTTCATAATTCGGTTAATCATGCTAATCCTTGTTTTAATATAAGTGCCAAAGCTCATCTGAGCAAGAAGGCTAAGACCAGTGCCCCTACCGGCGAAGTTGAACCGGAGGAAACTCCTAAAAATCCTGATGAAAATCTTGATAATATCATGGATGATTCTGTCCCGCCGGAGCCAACTACCAACGCTGATCTGCCGGAAGCTGATCCGGCCACACATGAGGGCACATCAAGTCCACATGCTACACCTGCAAGTCCGGTTGTTGATCCACTAAACTCAACTGCTAATCCGCCAAGCCCTGCTACCACTCCCAACCCAGCCAAAGATGATGACATTATTTTTTTGACCTTGAAAACAGTAGGAGAGGCTCCTACTGTGATATATTAAAACCAAAGTTTAGTTACATACAATATACATGCTCTTGAGGGAGAGCCCTCAAAGGGAAAGTGAAAAAGAGTCAGCTAGTGAAAGCTTATACAAGTGGTGATTGACTGAAAGATCAGAGGGGAGGGTAAGATTACAAAGTTAAGGCAAATAAAGTAATGTAGTCCCAAGTGATGATGACATTATTATTACTGACACTGCTTATACCGCTTCGGGCAATCCAGTTATCTTGGCAAAATATACCGCCAAGGATGAGTTTGCTTCTATGGGAAAGGGGAAGATGGAAGCTGACTTGTCAAAATATGCTCATCTTTCTGCCCAGGATCTTCATTCCGGATTCTTGAACCGGCTTTATACAAGCCGAGATAATGAAGCTGATTTGGTAAATCTGATGAAGGAATGCTATGAGGTGAACATTTTCATCCTTACCTTTGTATTTTCACTGCCTTATATCCTGTAGCCCCCAAGGGCCGGTTTAGCTTGCAAAGACAAACCGGGACTTTTAACCTTCCATACTGCACCTTGTTGACTTTTAAATTCTTGAGCAAATATACATTAGCCCCCAAGTGCCAGGATTGAAACTTGTATTAATCCTCGGGACTTTGAACAAGCAGTAGTAAAGAAGCAATCCGCATTAGCCCCCAAGTGCCAAGTGTAGAACTAGTTGTATACTTGGGACTTTGAAAAAATATTGATATACTCCTATGATTGTGGCAGGCTGATATAAACCATCAACGCACTCAAATTGCTGATCTTCAAGAGAGTATCAAATCCTATCAAGAAGAATCTTCCAAGGCCAAAGATGAGCTTCGAGCCGCTTTAACTTCCATGGAACAACTTAAGGAAGGATTCAAGACTGAACGTGCCAATTGGGACACTGAAAAGGATACATTGTTGAAACGGGCTGAAGACGCCGAGTCAGCTCTTAAACCGGTTGAAGAAGAGCTTTCTGGGTTGAAGCGTCAAGTGAATGCCATGGCCTCTGCAGTATTTGGTAAGTAGTCCTACCAAGGCATCTGAAATATCCATTTTGTAGGGTGCTGGTTTAAATATGAAATTCTTAAACCGCTATAGGTAGCCGCATTGCTCATCTGGGCTCGGATGTACGGATGAAGCTAAAAGCAGCATATACTCTGATTGAACAACTGTACACCGGTGCCCAACGGGTTATCTGCGCAGTATCCTACGACAATCCGGCCCCAACACTGATCAAGGACACTCTGGCAAGGCTATCCATGGCACCAGCACAGATAGAAGAGGTGAAGCGATCCGCTGCCAGGGCTGGCGCTTTCTTGGCACTTGTCGGTGTCAAAACCGGCGGATCTCGGGTAGGGGGTCCCAAACTGTGCATCTAGGCGGATGGTAATAGGAGACAAGGGACACAATGTTTTACCCAGGTTTGGGCCCTCTTGATGGAGGTAAAACCCTACGTCCTGCTTGATTAATATTGATGATATGGGTAGTACAAGAGTAGATCTACCACGAGATCAAGGAGGCTAAAACCCTAGAAGCTAGCCTATGGTATGATTGTTATATGTTGTCCTACGGACTAAAACCCTCCGGTTTATATAGACACCGGAGAGGGTTAGGGTTACAAAAAGTCGGTTACAATGGTAGGAGATCTAAATATCCGCATCGCCAAGCTTTCCTTCCACGCCAAGGAAAGTCCCCTCCGGACACGGGACGAAGTCTTCAATCTTGTATCTTCATAGTCCTGGAGTCCGGCTGAAGGTATAGTCCGGCCATCCGGACACCCCCTAATCCAGGACTCCCTCAGTAGCCCCCGAACCAGGCTTCAATGACGACGAGTCCGGCACGCAGATTGTCTTCGGCATTGCAAGGCGGGTTCTCTTCCAGATTCCGTGTACCTGTCGAATAATGTCCTGTTTCTTTCTGAATGTAGCACTCCTTGGCTTCTACGCCCAATAATGGCCGCCTTCCACGTGTCGAACGAATACGAAAAGTCTGGGTGTTTTTACATTCACACCCCTAGCCGCGTAAATGAGCCGCCTATTTAAAGGGATGGGGATTTAGATCCAAACCACACCTCCTCCCCTCCGCGAGTATTCATCAGAGCGCATCCAACAAAGGTCGATTCCACCATGGCCAACCGTCGCAACTCTTCCTCTCGCCCTTCCATTCCTAAGCCTGGAGACTGGGAGAGGTGCTCCATCCGCATAGCGAGCTAGTATCGCTCCAGACCAAGGGATTCCTCCCTCCGACCTATATGGTCCCGGTTCGAACCGGACTTGCCACCTATAATGACGGAGAGCAAGCGGAGAGCACCCCCAATCCCTCCAAAGGAGAGAGGGTATGCCTTGTCCCATATCTAATAGGAGGACTCGAATTTCCAATTCATCCTTTTCTCCGGGGGCTTCTGGAGTTCTATGGCCTCCAGCTGCACAACCTCACGCCAGCCTCCATATTGCATATCGCGGGCTTCGTAGCCCTTTGCGAGCTGTTCTTGGGTGTTGAGTCTCACTTCGCGCTGTGGAAGAGGCTATTCTGCCTGGTGCCCCGTTCTCAGGAGGGGTCACTGTATCAAGTGGGCGGAGCCGAAGTGTGGCGCATCGCCGGGACCGGATATTTATCCGGAACCCCAAAGAAGGCGTCCGAGAACTAGCCTTCAGAATGGTTTTATATCAAGGACGTCCCGCTGCCGGATCCTATTCGGATTGGCCTCCCCGAGTTCAACAATGCTCCCCTGAAGAAGCACCTAAGCTGGCGTCCACGGAGCCCTTAAAGGGAAAGTGACAAGGATGTCCTTTATTTAATGGGCCGGATAAAATTATTAGCTCATTCTAGACTAACCATGATCGGAGTCATGGCCATATGCATCATGCGGGGGGTGCAACCGCTTCAATATAGAAGCCACCCTATGTGGGACTTCAATGGGGAGGACGACGCCACCCGTCACGGCCGTAAGGGGCCAGACTCGGCTGCCGCTCTGATAAAGATCTTGTCCGCTTTGTACAAGGGAGAAGAGGAGGAATTCCTCCGCGTCAACCCTCAGGGTGGATTTACCATGTATAATCCTCCAAACTGGGTAAGTGGACACTTTTACTTGTCCGCCCGTTTTGTATCCCCATTATATAGTCTAACGACTTCAACGCAGGAACTGCGCCAGGCTGTTAAAGAAATAAACATCCCCCCTCCACAACCCGAGGATCTGGGACGGTCCCTCGATCCGGCCTCTCAAGAGGATCCGTACATATCTGTGGAGCTAATTGATGGGGTGTTTCATCAATTGAGCAAGGACAACGCCTTGGTGGCCATTACGGCCGATTACCCCGGGCTACTCCTGGCCTCCCAGGTAACCGAGACCGAAATCCCAGCACTTCGAAAAGGGACTCGTCCTCACGTGTTTTCGATTACCGTATAACAACCGCGTTTTGCAAAGGAGGTCCTTGAGGCGGGAGACCGAGCCTGCGACGACTAGCCAATGAGGGGCCGCAAGGCCCCAGGGGCTGAAAAAGATTGCGGTCCGGAGTGAGACGCCGGCGCAAAGGTATAACGCGCCATCTCATCCCCTGGTGTTATTACTTCTAGGTGTATTAATACTCGTGCTCTCTTTAGGACAAAGAGGCCTCGCCGGACTACATCCGGAGAGGCTGCCAATCGCGCCTCCACTAGCCAGGCTCCAAAGCCTGGTCCAGAGGCGGAGGCGAACACGAGGCGCGCACCGGACGTTCCTCCTACAGAGGATGCGGACAGGCTATCTGCCACCCATTCCGAGGTGGAAAGTGCCATGAACCACAGGCGCCGCCGGACAGTTCTTCGCGACGCTTGTTTCTCCCCGGAGGCATTGGATGCCTTCAATTCGGGAGATGCGCACCTCCGTGCCGCTCAAGATGGTCTAGCCTGAGCCACAGAGTAGTATGTGAAAGCCATACGGGTAAGAAAATTTGATGGTTATATATATATCAGTAGCCCCCGAGACTTGAAACAGTTAGAATAACTGTTTTAAGGATCATGTAATATGCAGGTTCTTTCAGAGAAGAATACCCAACTGTCCCAGGAGCTAGAAGAGTGCAAAGCCCAACTTGAGGCCGCACTAGCCGCGACAGGGGGGCCCGAGGAGACCCTCACTGGTAATATATGCTTCAAAAAGATAAGTGAAGTGCGGCGTGGTGCAAATCTGACAAATGCAATTGCAGATGGTGCTGGATTAGATCCGGAAAAGCAACAACTCCTACGCCAGCTGAAGGCTGGTGAGAGCATGCTGACAAAGGTGAGGCGGGAGAAGATCGATCTCCAAGATGCCAACACCAAGCTGGGCGTTGAACTGAAAGATGTTCGTGCCCAACTATCAGACTCCGTTAAGGAGAATCAGCGGCTTAGACGCGGCACATTTAGTAAATGCTTAAACGAACCTTTGAAAATAAAGAGTTCGGTGAGGAAGTCGACTAACAGACTAACGTCTGTAGGTATGCTAACAGGTCGTCCTGCAGAGGAGATGCTTGGTTCGATGGGTGACCTTCTTCCCGAGCTCTTGCAACTGCACGAGCGAGTTCGGAGGGTGATGCAAGGCGTCGCCTAGGCCTTGTGGCCATCCCTCTCCATGCCCGAAGGCCTTGGAGAGCTTGTAGAGAAGCTGAAGGGAGCACGGCGGCGCTTCCAATTGTGGAAGATATCGGCCTGCCGTCAAGGCGCTAGGGAGGCCTGGGCTATGGTGAAGACGCGGTACACGAAGGCTGACCCGAACCACATGGCCGAGGTCAGACCTATAGGGCCCGATGGGAAGGAGATCCCTATAAGCTTAGTATACGGCCAAGTAGAATTGGCCACAAAGTATTCCCAGCAGGACTGTAAACTAGACAGCTTGTTAGATGGTATTGAAGAGGAATACAATCAGTCAGAATGACTATGTAATTTTAATTGACATATGTAATGCCTTCTAGCCGGATTGTAGATCGTTTGTCATGGCCGACCTTTTCGCTTCGACCTCGGGACCTGACGGTCCAGAGTATGTCTGAATACCCTTGCGGTTATATAAGAACCGGGGTATGCATGGAGACCAGGCGTAGGGGTCATTAGTGCTTGAACAGACAAGTGCCCAACTAGTTATGTTATATTACATGGTTAGTAAGAAACATCTTCCAGGGAGAATAGTTCTGTTAAGGGTTCCTTTCCCTGGGAGGCATGCCCTAAAGTGCATGTCCATTCTGCGAAAAAGGGACGCAGTAAAAACCTCTAGGGGCGCAAAAATAAATAGGTAAAAAATCATCTTTAGTTCACCGACCGAACATTCCCTTAAGAACGCTAGCTTTCGGCTTCACCCAGTCTGAGGTACACATCCGGCTGACCCGGCAGTAACAATCGCAGAGGTGCTCCCTTTACCACCTAGCCGAACAATCTGGAACGTAGGGGTAAGCACAGGAGCCAGGCAACCCAGCTTGGCCAAAACTTAAGTCATATCGATGCATATAATGGTGAATAAAAGGTACATGCGGAAGTATGACACATGTGTTGGGCATGAAGCCCGTATAAATAAGCTTCTGTTTAATGAAGCCCCCAGGTTTAGTGAACGCGGATGACGCGTCACTTGATGAGCCTTTAAAGGCTATGAGAGAAAGGAGAGGGAGAAGGCGAGAAATGTAGGATAATTATAAAAAATGGACAGAGGAAGGAGACGAACACATAGTCCGGCGCTAGGCATAGAATCTTCGGAGACGGGCTGCGTTCCATGGGTTCGGCTCGAGTCGGTTATCCGATGCATCACGCAGGCAGTACGCTCCGCCAGTCAGGACCTGGTCAATTATAAAGGGACCTTCCCACCTGGGCTTGAGTTTGTCCTTTTTCTTGTCCGGCAGGCGTAGAACTAATTCGCCAACGTTGTAATTTTTGGCCCATACTTCTCTGCTTTGATATCTTCGAGCCTGTTGTTGATAGAATGCGGAACGGGCTTTTGCCACATCACGCTCCTCCAAACTGTCCTGCCGATCGAGGTCGGCTTCTCTTTCTTCGTACATCCGCACTCGAGGTGAGTCATGAATTATATCGCAGGGCAAAACTGCCTCTGTGCCGTACACCATAAAGAATGGTGTGTATCCGGTGGTGCGATTCGGCGTGGTCCGCAGCCCCCAGAGTACGGAGTCGAGCTCCTCTACCCAGTGCGTATTAGATTCCTTAAGGGACCGCACTAATCTGGGTTTGATGCCGCTCATGATAAGACCATTTGTGCGTTCGACCTGTCCGTTAGTTTGTGGGTGATAGACGGAAGCATAATCGAGCTTGATGCCCATGTTTTTGCACTAGAGTTTTACCTCATCGGCCGTAAAGTTCGTGCCATTATCAGTGATGATGCTGTGGGGGACGCCGTAACGGTGTACGACCCCAGATATAAAGTCTATCACCGGTCCGGATTCGACCGTCTTAACAGGCTTGGCTTCTATCCATTTGGTGAACTTATCCACCATGACCAGTAAGTATTTTTTTCTTGTGGGTTCCGCCTTTAAGGGGTCCAACCATGTCAAGCCCCCAGACCGCGAAGGGCCAAGTGATGGGGATAGTTTGGAGGGCGGTGGGTGGCATATGGCTTTGGTTTGCAAAAAGCTGGCAACCGACGCATCGTTGGACCAAGTCCTGAGTGTCTTCCCGGGCCGTCAGCCAATAAAAGCCTGTAAGGAAAGCCTTGCTTACAAGGGACCGAGCTGCAGCATGATGACCACCGAGTCCGGCAAGAATTTCAGCCAGCAAGTTCCGCCCTTCCTCTTCGGAGATGCACCTTTGAAGGACTCTGGTAGTGCTTTTCTTATAAAGTTCTCCCTCACTGACTTTATAGGCTTTAGATCGCTGCACTATGCAGCATGCCTCGTTTTGGTCCTCTGGGAGTTCCTGCCTAGTAAGGTAGGCTAGGAATGGTTCTGTCCATGGGGCGATGACGGCCATTATTACGTGGGCTGAAGTTGTAATTTCATTGGCAGAGCCTCCAATTATGTCAGATTGTTCAGTGTCGGGCAGTGCGGTTGGGTCCGGGCTGTTATTGCCAGGTTCCCCTTCCCATACTACGGATGGCTTGAACAGCCTTTCCAAGAAGATGTTGGGGGGACTGCATCGCGTTCTGCGCCGATGCGTGCCAGGACATCTGCCGCCTGATTGTTTTCTCGGGCTATATAGTGAAATTCAAGCCCTTCGAACCGAGCTGACATTTTTAAGACGGCGTTGCGGTAGGCTGCCATTTTTGGATGATTGGCATCGAAGTCTCCATTTATTTGGGATATCGCGAGATTCGAATCCCCGCGCACCTCTAGGCGTTGAATGCCCATGGATACTGCCATCCGGAGACCATGTAAAAGGGCCTCGTATTCGGCTGCATTGTTGGAGTCTATGTACATAATCTGGAGTACATATTGAACTGTGTCTCTCGTGGGGGACGTCAAAACGACGCCAGCCCCTAGTCCGACCAACATTTTGGAGCCGTCGAAATGCATGATCCAGTTTGAATATGTGATGTACTCTTTAGGGAGTTCGGCCTCCGTCCATTCTGTGACGAAGTCGGCCAAGACTTGCGACTTAATAGCTCGCCGTGGCTTATAAGTTATGTCGAACGGGAGGAGCTCGATGGCCCATTTTGCAATCTGGCCTGTTGCGTCGCGGTTGTTTATAATATCGTTGAGTGGTACTTCTGAGGCTACTATTATCGAACACTCTTGAAAGTAGTGTCGTAGCTTCCGGGATGCCATGAATACCGCGTATGCAATCTTTTGATAATGCGGGTACCGTGATTTGCATGGAGTGAGGACAGTGGACACGTAGTAGACCAGCTTTTGAAGGGGGAATTTGTGTCCGTTCGTTTCCCGCAACCTGATGGGTTGCTGCAATGTACAATAGCATTGGTTCGCCGATGTTTGGCGCGGCCAGGACTGGGTTTGTTGCCAATATGGCCTTTATTTCGTCGAGTCCGGCCGTGGTGCCATCAGTCCACTCGAAGTTTTCGGTGCGCCGAAGGAGGCGATAGAGGGGTAGTGCCTTTTCTCCCAAGCGGGAGATGAAGCGGCTCAGAGCTGCCATGCATCCGGTTAATTTTTGTATATGTTTGAGGTCTTTCGGGATATCCAACTGTGACAAAGCTCGTATCTTGGCTGGATTTGTTTCGATTCCTCTACCGCATACAATGAAGCCCAAGAGCTTTCCGGCTGGAACACCGAAAACGCATTTTTCCGGGTTGAGCTTGATGTCGTATGTTCAGAGGTTATCAAATGTAAGCCTCAAGTCGTCTACTAGAGATTCGACATGTCTTGTTTTTACGACCACATCATCCACGTATGCCTCCACTGTTTTGCCGATCTGGTTTGCCAGACATGTCTGAATCATGCGCTGATATGTTGCGCCGGCTTTTTGAGCCCGAAGGGCATTGTGTTGAAGCAGAATGGGCTGTATATGGTGTGATGAATGCCGTTGCGGCCTGGTCTGATTCTGCCATCTTGATTTGATGGTAGCTGGAATATGTGTCGAGGAAACACAACGAATCGTGTCCTGCGGTAGCGTCGATAATTTGATCGATGCGGGGGAGGGGGAAGGGATCCTTTGGGCAAGCCTTGTTAAGGTCTTTAAAATCAATGCACATGCGCCAGGATTTGTCCTTCTTTGGTACCATCACTAGGTTTGCTAGCCAGTCCGGATGTTTTATATCTCTGATGAATCCGACATCCAATAGCTTGGCTAGCTCCTCCCATGGCCTGTCTCTTAGGTTCGGAAAAACGCTGAAGAGCTTGTTTGACAGGTTTGAATCCTTTTAGGATATTTAAGCTGTGTTCGGCCAGCCTGCGTGGGATTCCTGGCATGTTTGAAGGGTACCAGGCGAAGATGTCCCAATTTTCACGTAGGAATTCTCGTAGTGCAGCGTCTACATCAGGGTTTAATCGTGCCCCGATGGAAGCTATTTTATTGGGGTCCGTCGGATGGACCTAGAATTTGACTATTTCGTCCGCTGGTTTAAAGGAGGTGGACTTGGATCTTTTGTCGAGTATCACATCGTCCCTATTTACCGTGGAGCACAGCGCGGTCAGTTCCTCAGCGGCTAGGGCTTCGGATAGTGCCTCAAGGGCCAGTGCGACTGTCTTATTTTCGGTGTGGAGTGCTATGTCCGGATCACTAGTGAGAGTGATAATTCCGTTTGGCCCGGGCATCTTGAGCTTCATGTACCCGTAATGGGGTATTGCTTGGAAGATTGTAAACGCTTCCCGCCCAAGCAGAGCGTGGTATCCGCTACTGAACGGGGCCACCTGGAACGTGACCTCTTCGGACCTGTAATTATCCGGCGTGCCGAACACCACATCTAGTGTGATTTTTCCTATACAGCGCGCTTCCCGATTGGGGATTATTCCTCTAAAGGTTGTGCTGCTTCGCTCGATGCGGTTCCAGTCTATTTCCATTTTTTGAAGGGTTTCCTCATAGATGAGGTTCAATCCACTGCCTCCGTCCATGAGTACCTTGGTGAGGCGAAAGCCGTCCACTATTGGACTGAGGACCAGTGCAGCTGGTGCTCGGGCTGTTCGGAATTTAGGTTCATCACTGGCATTAAAAGTAATAGCCGTGTCACTGCATGGGTTTATTGTTGCTACTTGATAAACTTCGGCAAGGCTGCGGAGTGTTCTTTTTCACATATTATTTGATGTGAAAGTCTCGAAGACTGTTCAGACTGTACTGGTGTCCCTGGGGTGGCTTTCTGCGGCCTCCGAAATTAGGAGGTCTTCGCCAATTTTGGACACCTGCCGGAGTATCCAACATGCTCTAAGGCTGTGAGTTGGTGTGGCGTCCTATGTACTATGAATTTTACAGGGTCCATTAAGCCATCCTTCCAGTACGGTTCCATGCCCTGTAGAGGGTTTTGGTTTTTTGGTGTTTAACCCGGGTGTCTGATGATGATGCACCCTTTTATTTCAGACGAGGTTTCTATTCAGGGCCGGATTGTCCCAAAATTTTATTTCGGTTTTCCAGGCGCTTTCCATCGCACAATACTTTTGTACTATGGATGCCAAGTCAGGGAAGCGTGTAATATCACGACGACTTATGGCATTGAGGATTCCCTTGTCCGTGCAATTATTGCAGAAGATTGAGATTGTGTCTTCCTCGTGGCAGTCCTTTATCCTGTTCATAACCAGGAGGAACCTGGCCTAGTAATGATGTACTATTTCTTCGGGCTTTTGCCTGATTTGGGATAGATCGCTTATATTCGGGTGGGTGGGTGGAATTAAATCCGAAACCTCACCCGATCTGAGACTCAGAGGCCAAGGAGTTTCCGAACTCTGATGTTTGGATTCTTGGATGTTGTCCAATGAATCTAGCTCATTGCCTGTTTCTAAGTTCAGGTCTTGAGTTATATCCTCCCCTCCGTGGGTATCCGGCTTGGAGGGATCGGGAATCCGGACGTAGCTAGTCCTTAAGATAGATGAAGGGTCGCCGCACTGCGCCTCTACCACGGCAACATGATGGGTGACTTGGAGAGAGTTAATCTCTCTTAGATCGGGTTTAAGCCCAACCTGGTCGTAATCCGTAGCGACCCCCAAGGCGGCGATGCGATCCAAGAGCTCGTTTACGGAAGAGAGCTCCATTGGATCTAACTGCTCGGCGAGTTCCAAGCTGACGTGAAGATTGCTTTTGATGACCCGAGAGGTCATCATCGGCGCAGCAGCCGAACATGCGGTCATAAGAAAACCACCTAGCCGGAGAGTTTGGCCGACAGCCAAAGCTCCCTTAGCAACGGTGCCATCTTTAAAGACGGGAAGAGGCATCCTTCCTGATTGTGACGGCACAGAGGAACTCTCAATGAAAGCAGCAATGTCGGTGTCAAAACCGGCGGATCTCGGGTACGAGGTCCCGAACTGTGTGTCTAGGCGGATGGTAATAGGAGACAAGGGACACAATGTTTTACCCAGGTTCGGGCCCTCTTGATGGAGGTAAAACCCTACGTCCTACTTGATTAATATTGATGATGTGGGTAGTACAAGAGTAGATCTACCACGAGATCAAGGAGGCTAAAACCCTAGAAGCTAGCCTATGGTATGATTGTTATATGTTGTCCTACGGACTAAAACCCTCCGGCTTATATAGACATCGGAGAGGGTTAGGGTTACACAAAGTCGGTTACAATGGTAGGAGATCTAAATATCCGCATGGCCAAGCTTGCCTTCCACGCCAAGGAAAGTCCCCTCCGGACACGGGACGAAGTCTTCAATCTTGTATCTTCATAGTCCTGGAGTCCGACTGAAGGTATAGTCCGGCCATCCGGACACCCCCTAATCCAGGACTCCCTCAGCACTCACTCGAGCCAAAGCATGGATAGCCGACTTGGATCCGGTTGACCTTGCCAAAGGCTTTCCAAGCACACAAGAAAATGGGGCAGATTTTGATGATGAAGCCCTTAAAAAGGTGACAAGGGAAATGCGTCCTCTAGCGAGTCAGTTGGCAGAAGATGCTAACTTGACTGTTCACCAGTCTTATTATGATGCCAACAACAAATGGGTTAATGTTGTCATGCCGGAAGCACAAAATATTATTCTGCCAATCCGTAAGCATACTTATGCCCCTGACGTTGATCCGTCGGAACTTATCAGTGAAGAAGCTATCTTTCAGGCCTTAACCCGGATTGACTGAACCACCACAAACTTCCAGCCGCTAAGTGGGGAGGAGGAGGCTGATCCAACGCCAAATGACCCATCAACTTCACATCAACATGGTAATGAGGCTTGATCCGGCAATCAGAGTGATGCTCCATAAACTTTGTTCTGTTGGAAGCACCATACTTTGGTCTTTAAAGCGTCGTGTAATAGGCTAGTGAAAATACTTTGATCCGTTGCCATCGTGCACTGGGATATACTTTGCCTTGATCCGTCATGATAATTTTAGTACTGGCTGATGTATTTTCACAATATTATGCAATCCCTGTGTCTGCATAAGAAAAATCTGTCCGGGCGGTTTACCACCGGACCGGTCAAAATACCCAACACAACTTGGTAAGCAACCATGGTTGCTATATCGTAGCAATAATAAATCATACCTGTGATACGAAACATTGCTGTTGGTTTACCAATTCTTATTTTAGGAAGGTGAAAACCCAACTTCCACCATGCCATGCTGGTAAATATGATATAGAACCGGGTTGTGATGAACACCGGACGATTGCTGGAGACAAGGTGTCAAAGCCAGACCGGTTTGAAGGATGCCGGGTTACCTTTTAATTGTATGCTTTAACAGAAAAGATCCGTAAGCCACACCGGGTTAAGAAACACCGGGTTAACATAAATATTATGGAAGAACAAAAATTGGCAAGAAGCAAACAAAAAACCATGGTCAAGGCTTTTCTAGGGCTGCCAGGCCCAAATCGAGGCTTTTCATGGGCTGCCAGGCCACTGAGTTAAACCGTTTTGACAAAGCCTTTTAAGATGGGCCTCCAACTAACCAATCATCGTTTTAACTTTGACAAGTTCAGGGTCTCAATGAAAGTAACTGTCAAACGTTCGACGGGTCGTGTCAGGATTACCTGGATAGGAGTGGCTTACTTGATGAAGGCAGGTTAACCCGGGGTTTTAGGTGAATACACCTGGCTTCCAAGCCGTGGGTCAATACCCGGCTACAAGGGTCCTTTCAAACTCTTTGGTATTTGACACAAAGAGCCCCCAAGTAACTTTGTGAGCTGTGCTCAATGGGTGCCTATGTTTGAGTCATGCTTTGAGCAATCAAACTCTCTTTGGCCCCTTGGGTGTGAATCTCCCAAGCTAGGTAGTGGCATGATAGCCGGTTTAACAGGAAGTACTTCACTTTATTAGCTAAAGCCCCCAAGTTAACATATATTTGAAGGAAACGGCGGAGACCCTGCTTAATAGCAAGGATGTCGGTATATTATATTGATCATAATATATACATTGTTGAAATATGTATATAAGAAAAGCCTACGGCTTCAAGTGTAATAAGGCCGTAGGAGAGCTACGTTCCATGGCCGCCAGGTCTCCTCCTCAGAGCTACGTGAGTCTTCTCGAACATCAATGAGGTAGTATGATCCGTTGTGCAGATCTTTGCTGACCACAAAGGGCCCTTCCCAAGGTGGGGATAACTTGTGCATATCGGTCTGGTCTTGAATGAGCCGGAGCACCAAATCACCTTCTTGAAAGGTTCTTGTCTTAACCCGGCGGCTGTGATAACGCCGCAGGTCTTGTTGATAAACCACCAATCCAGCCAAAGCCATGTCCCGTTTCCCATCTAACAGGTCCAGCGCCTCTTGGCGTGCTTGCTCGTTGTCTGCTTCAACATAATTCGCAACCCGGGGCGAGTCGTGATGAATATCACTTGGAAGGACAGCCTCAGCCCCGTAAACCATGAAAAAAAGGTGTATAACCCGTAGATCGGTTTGCGGTGGTATTTATACTCCATAACA
The DNA here is from genome assembly GCF_018294505.1 of Triticum aestivum. NCBI lineage: Eukaryota > Viridiplantae > Streptophyta > Magnoliopsida > Poales > Poaceae > Triticum > Triticum aestivum. The sequence continues at coordinate 14,198,034 of NC_057809.1, read as the reverse complement.
CAGATGGTAATTCTTCCACCCAACAACCCGGCGTCCGCTTCAAAGGGACCATAAGCCGAGGCTTGATACCCTTCAGGATCTCTTGATTCGCCCTCTCAGCTTGGCCATTAGACTGGGGGTGAGCCACGGACGCTACATCAAGCTGGATGTGCTCTCGCTGACAAAACTCCTCCATCTCACCTTTAGAAAGGTTCGTACCATTATCTGTGATGATGCTGTGTGGAAAGCCAAAACGGAAAATAATCTTTTTGAGAAATTGAACCGCCGTGGCTGCATCACATTTACTGATGGGCTCTGCTTCAACCCATTTAGTGAACTTGTCAACCGCCACCAACAGGTGGGTCTTCTTGTCCTTGGAGCGCTTAAAGGGTCCAACCATATCAAGCCCCCAAGTAGAAAACGACCAAGTAATGGGAATCATGCGTAACTCTTGAGCCGGAACATGAGCTCGACGTGAAAATTTCTGACAAGCATCACCCTGCTTTACCAGATCCTCTGCATCAGAATGAGCTGTCAACCAGTTGAACCCATGTCGGAAAGCTTTAGCCACCAAGGATTTTGAACCGGCATGGTGACCGCAATCCCCTTCATGGATTTCACGTAGAATCTCTTGTCCTTCTTCAGGAGAAACACAACGTTGAATACGCTTGAAAGGCTAGAACGGTGTAACTCGCCATTGTGAACAACCATAGATTTGGACCACCGGATTATCTGTCTGGCGAAAAGCTCGTCATCTGGTAACTCGCCCTGGTTCAGATACGCCAAATATGGAACCGTCCAATCCGGAGTGGCATGTAAAGCGGCTACCAACTGGGCCTCCGAATCAGGAACAGCTAAATCCTCCTCTGTAGGCAACTTTACAGACGGGTTATGCAAGATATCTAGAAAGGTATTGGGTGGTACCGGTTTACTCTGAGAACCCAGCCGGCTTAGAGAATCTGCTGCTTCATTCTTGTGCCAGTCAATGTGCTCCACCTGATAACCCTTAAAGTGACCTGCTACAATATCCACCTCGCGCCTATAAGCCGCCATGAGTGGGTCCTCAGAATCCCAAGTACCAGAAACTTGCTGAGCCACCAGATCAGAATCTCCAAAGCATCGAACCCGGCTTAAGTTCATTTCCTTAGCCACACGAAGGCCGTGGAGTAAGGCCTCGTACTCTGCTGCATTGTTAGTACAAGGAAACATTAAGCGAAGAACATAGCAAATTTTATCACCTCGAGGGGAAGTAAGGACAACCCCAGCCCCCGAGCCTTCCAACTGCCTGGACCCATCAAAGTGAATGGTCCAGTATGTATTATCCGGTTTGTCCTCTGGTGCCTGTAACTCAGTCCAATCATTGATGAAGTCAACAAGCGCATGAGATTTGATGGCTGTTTGGGGCGTATACTTCAACCCATGGGGACCAAGCTCAATTGCCCACTTTGCAACCCAGCCAGTTGCTTCTCTATTCTGGATTATATCGCCCAAAGGAGCAGAACTAACCACTGTGATAGGATGGCCTTGAAAGTATTGCTTGAGCTTCCTACTTGCCATAAAAACTCCATACACTAGCTTCTGCCAATGCAGATATCTTTGCTTGGATTCGATTAGTACCTCACTGATATAATAAACTGGCCATTGAACCGGATATTCTTTTCTAGCCTCCTTACGCTCAACCACAATCGCCACACTGACCGCACGGGCATTGGCAGCCACGTACAATAATAGAGTCTCATTATCAACCGGAGCAGCAAGGACGGGTGGTTCAGCCAGCTGCCACTTCAAATCCTCAAATGCCGCATTGGCGGTGTTACTCCAGACGAATTTATCTGTCTTCTTCAACATCTGATATAGGGGAATCGCCTTCTCTCCCAAACGGCTGATAAACCGGCTGAGGGCTGTGATTCGGCCCGCCAGACACTGAACATCATTGATACACGCCGGTTTAGCCAAGGATCTGATCGCTTTGATTTTTTCCGGATTGGGCTCAATGCCTCTGTTGGACACAAGAAAGCCCAAGAGCTTGCCTGCTGGAACACCAAAAACGCATTTGTCTGGGTTGAGCATCATTTTGTAAACCCGAAGATTGTCAAACGTCTCCTTGAGATCATCTATCAAGGTTTCCTGCTTCCTGGACTTCACCACAATATCACCCACATAGGCATGAACATTACGCCTGATCTGCTTGTGAAGACAATTTTGCACACAACGCCGGTAGGTTGCTTGGGCACTCTTGAGCCCAAAGGGAATAGAAACATAGCAGAAGGCTCCAAAGGGAGTGATGAAGGCTGTCTTCTCCTGGTCCTTAACTGCCATTTTAATCTGATGATAACCTGAATAAGCATCCAGGAAACTCAGGCGCTCACAACCCGCTGTCGCATCAATGATCTGATCAATACGCGGGAGAGCAAAAGGATCTGTCGGGCAGGCCTTGTTCAAATCAGTGTAGTCCACACACATACGCCAAGTGCAGTTTTTCTTAAGAACGAGCACCGGATTAGCCAACCACTCGGGATGAAACACTTCGATGATAAACCCAGCCGCCAGTAGCCGAGCTACCTCTTCACCAATGGCCTTGCATCTTTCTTCATTAAAATGGCGAAGGAACAGCTTGACCGGTTTAAACTTGGGATCAATATTGAAAGTGTGCTCAGCGAGTCCCCTCGGTACACCTGGCATGTCAGAAGGATTCCAAGCAAAGATGTCCCGGTTCTCACGGATGAACTCAATGAGTGCGCTTTCCTATTTCGGATCCAGATTGGCACTGATACTAAACTGTTTGGATGAATCACCAGGGACAAAGTCAATGAGTTTAGTCTCATTAGCCGGTTTGAACGTCAGGGCTGCTGGGGATCGTAGCAGAAATTTAAAATTTTCTACGCATCACCAAGATCAATCTATGGAGTAATCTAGCAACGAGGGAGAGGGGAGTGCATCTACATACCCTTGTAGATCGCTAAGCGGAAGTGTTCAAGTGAACGGGGTTGATGGAGTCGTACTCGTCGTGATCCAAATCACCGAGGATCCTAGTGCCGAACGGACGACACCTCCGTGTTCAACACACGTACAGGCCGGGGACGTCTCCTCCTTCTTGATCCAGCAAGGGGAGAGGAGAAGTTGAGGGAAAACTCCGACAACACGACGTCATGGTGGTGATGGAGCTCGTGGTTCTCCGACAGGGCTTCACCAAGCACTATGAAGGAGGATGAGGTGTTGGAGGAGGGAGAGGGCCGCACCAAGGGAAGGGTGCGGCTGCCCTCTCTCTCCCTCACTATATATAGGGGGAAGGGAGGTGGGGGGAGGCACCCTAGGGTTCCCTAGGGGAGGGGCGGCGGCCACAGGGGAAACCCTAGATGGGTTTGGGCGCCCCACCCCCTAGGAAACATGCCCCCCAAGTCGGGAGGGGCGGCTGCCCTAGGGGTGGCGCCCCCACCTCTCCTGGTTACGTGAGATGGGGTGGGAGGGGCGCTCAGCCCCTTAGTGGGCTGATGTGCCCTCTCCCCTTGGCCCATAAGCCCCCCCAACGCTTGCTGGGGCCTCCGAAACCCCTTTCGGACACGCTGGTCATCACCTGGTACCCCCGGAACAATTCCGGACTCCAATACCCTTCGTCCAATATACCGATCTTCACCTCCCGACCATTCCGGAGCTCCTCGTCATGTCCGGGATCTCATCCGGGACTCCTAACAACCTTCGGTAACCACATACTATTTCCCATAACAACTCTAGCGTCACCGAACCTTAAGTGTGTAGAACCTACGGGTTCGGGAACCATGCAGACATGACCGAGACAACTCTCCGGCCAATAACCAACAGCGGGATCTGGATACCCATGTTGGCTCCCACATGTTCCATGATGATCTCATCGGGTGAACCACAATGTTGAGGATTCAATCAATCCCGTATACAATTCCCTTTGTCTAGCAGTATTGTACTTGCCCGAGATTCGATCGTCGGTATCCGATACCTTGTTCAATCTCGTTACCGGCAAGTCTCTTTACTCATTCCATAACACATCATCCCGTGATCAACTCCTTGGTCACATTGTGCACATTATGATGATGTCCTACCGAGTGGGCCCAGAGATACCTCTCCGTCACACGAAGTGACAAATCCCAGTCTCGATTCGTGCCAACCCAACAGACACTTTCGGAGATACCCGTAGTGCACCTTTATAGCCACCCAGTTACGTTGTGACGTTTGGTACACCCAAAGCATTCCTACGGTATCCAGGAGTTGCACAATCTCATGGTCTAAGGAAATGATACTTGACATTAGAAAAGCTTTAGCATACGAACTACACGATCTTTGTGCTAGGCTTAGCATTGGGTCTTGTCCATCACATTATTCTCCTAATGATGTGATCCCGTTATCAACGACATCCAATGTCCATGGTCAGGAAACCGTAACCATCTATTGATCAACGAGCTAGTCAACTAGAGGCTTACTAGGGACATGGTGTTGTCTATGTATCCACACATGTATCTGAGTTTCCTATCAATACAATTCTAGCATGGATAATAAACAATTATCATGAACAAGGAAATATAATAATAACTAATTTATTATTGCCTCTAGGGCGTATTTCCAACAGTCTCCCACTTGCATTGGAGTCAATAATCTAGTTCACATCGCCATGTGATTAACACTCACAGGTCACATCGCCATCAACATCCAAAGAGTTTACTAGAGTCAATAATCTAGTTCACATCACTATGTGATTAACACTCAATGAGTTCTGGGTTTGATCATGTTATGCTTGTGAGAGAGGTTTTAGTCAACGGGTCTGCAACATTCAGATCTGTATGTACTTCACAAATCTCTACGCTATATTTGGAGCCATTTCAAATAACTGTTCTACTTGGAGCTATTCTTAATTTTTGCTCCATTATACGTATCCGGTATCTCTACTCAGAGCTATCCAGATAGGTGTTAAGCTTGCATCGACGTAACTCTTTACGTCGAACTCTTTATCACCTCCATAACCGAGAAACATATCATTATTCCTCTAAGGATAAGTTTGACCGCTATCTGGTGATCTACTCCTAGATCACCTTTGTACCCTCTTGCCAGACATGTGGCAAGGCATACATCAGGTGTGGTACTCAGCATGGCAAACGGTATAGAGCCTATGACAAAAGCATAGGGGACGACCTTTGTCCTTCCTCTTTCTCCTGCCGTGGTCGAGCTTTAACTTCATACCTTACAACTCAGGCAAGAACTCCTTCTTTGACTGATCCATCTTGAACACCTTCAAGATCATGTCAAGGTATGTGCTCATTTGAAAGTACCATTAAGCGTTTTTTGATCTATCCTTATAGATCTTGATGCTCAATGTTCAGGTAGCTTAATCCAAGTTTTCCATTGAAAAACACCTTTCAAATAATCCTATATGCTTTCCAGAAATTCTACATCATTTCTGATCAACAATATGTCAACAACATATAATCATCAGAAATTATATAGTGCTCCCACTCACTTCTTTGGAAATACAAGTTTTTCATAAACTTTGTACAAACCCAAAATTTTTGATCATCTCATCAAAGCGTATATTCCAACTCCGAGATGCTTACTCCAGTCCTTAGAAGGATTGCTGGAGCTTTGCATACTTGTTAGCATCTTTCAGGATTGACAAAATCTTCTGGTTGTATCACATACAACCTTTCCTCAATAAAATCATCAAGGAAACAATATTTTGACATCCTATTTGCAAGATTTCATAAATAATGCAGTACCTGCTAATATAATTCCAACAGACTCTTAGCATCGCTGCGAGTGAGAAAGTCTCATCGTAGTCAACTCCTTGAACTTGTTGGAAAACATCTTTACGACAAGTCGAGCTTTCTTAATGGTGATACTTATCATCATTGTCCGTCTTCCTTTTAAAATCCATATGTACCCAACAGCCTTACGACCATCAAGTAGTTCTTTCAAAGTCTACACTTTGTTTTCATATATGGATCCTCTCTCGGATTTTATGGCCTCGAGCCATTTTTCGGAATCCGGGCCCACCATCGCTTCTCCACAGCTCGTAGGTTCATTGTTGTCTAGCAACATGACTTCCAAGATAGGATTACGTACCACTCTGAAGTAGTACGCATCCTTGTCGTCCTACGAGGTTTTGGTAGTGACTTGATCCGAAGTTTCATGATCACTGTCATAAGCTTCCACTTCAATCGGTGTAGGTGCCACAGGAACAACTCCTTGTGCCCTGCTATACACTAGTTGAAGTGACGGTTCAATAACCTCATCAAGTCTCCACCATCCTCCCACTCAATTCTTTTGAGAGAAACTTTTCCTCAAGAAAGGACCCGATTCGAGAAAAAATCCCTATTGTTTTCGGATCTGAGACAGGAAGTATACCCAACTGTTTTGGGTGTCCTATGAAGATGCATTTATCCGCTTTGGCTTCGAGCTTATCAGACTGAAACTTTTTTCACATAAGCGTCACAGCCCCAAACTTTTAAGAAACGACAGCTTAGGTTTCTCTAAACCATAGTTCATACGGTGTTGTCTTAAATGGAATTGCGTGGTGCCCTATTTAAAATGAATGTGGTTGTCTCTAATGCCTAACCCATAAACTATAGTGGTAATTCGATAAGAGACATGATGGTATGCACCACATCCCATAGGGTGCAGCTATGACGTTCGGAGACACCATCACACTATGGTGTTCCAGGCGGTATTATTTGTGAAACAATTTCCACAATGTCTTAATTGTGTGCCAAACTCGTAACTCAGATATTCATCTCTATGATCATATCACAGACATTTTATCATCTTGTCACGACGATCTTCAACTTCACTCTGAAATTACTTGAACCTTTCAATAATTCAGACTTGTGTTTCATCAAGTAAATTATACTCAGCATCTACTCAAATCATCTGTGAAGTAAGAACATAATGATATCCACTGTGTGCCTCAGCACTCATTGGACTGCACACATCAAAATGTATTCCAACAAGTTGCTTTCTTGTCCCATCTTACTGAAAACGAGGCCTTTCAGTCATCTTGCCCATGCGGTATGGTTTGCATGTCTCAAGTGATTCAAAATCAAGTGAGCCCAAAACGATCCATCTGTATGGAGTTTCTTCATGCATATATACCAATAGGCATGGTTCGCATGTCTCAAGTGATTCAAAATCATGTGAGTCCAAAGATCCATCAACATGGAGCTTCTTCATCCATTTTATACCAATATGACTCAAATTGCAGTGCCACAAGTATGTGGTAATATCATTACTATCTTATATCTTTTGGCGTGAACATGTGTATCACTACGATCGGGATTCAATAAACCATTTATTTCAAGTGCAAGACCATTGAAGGTATTATTCAAATAAACATAGTAACCATTATTCTCCTTAAATGAATAATCGTATTGCGATAAACATAATCCAATCATGTCTATGCTCAACGCAAACACCAATCCCGATGGCAGACGGAGCGTGCGATGTTTGATCACATCAACCTTGGAAACACTTCCAACACTTATCGTCGTCTCACCTTTGGCTAGTCTCCGTTTATTCTGTAGCCTTTTATTTCGAGTTACTAACACTTAGCAACCGAACCGGTATCTAATACCCGGCTGCTACTAGGAGTACTAGTAAAGTACACATTTAATATAATGTATGTCCAATACATACTTCTTTCAACCTTGCCATCCTTCTCATCTACCAAGTATCTAGGGTGGTTCTGCTTCAGTGACCGTTCCCCTTATTACAGAAGCACTTAGTCTTGGGTTTGGGTTCAACCTTGGGTTTCTTCACTAGAGAAGCAACTGATTTGTCATTTCATGAAGTATCCCTTTCTTGCCCTTGCCCTTCTTGAAACTAGTGGTTTTACTAAACATCAACAATTGTTGCTCCTATTTGATTTATACTTTCGTGGTGTCGCGAATAGCTCAAGGATCATATCTATCCCTGATATGTTATAGTTCATCACGAAGCTCTAGTAGCTTGGTGACAGTGACTTTGGAGAACCATCACTATCTCATCTGGAAGATTAACTCCCACTCGATCCAAGCGATTGTAGTACTCATACAATCTGAGCACATGCTCAACGATTGAGCTTTTCTCCTTAGTTTGCAGGCTTAGGAAACTTGTTAGAGGTCTCATACCTCTTGACTTGGGCACTAGCCCGAAATCCCAATTTCAGTCCTTGGAACATCTCATATGTTCTGCAATGTTTCAAAAACATCTTTTGTGCCACAATTCTAAACCATTTAGCATTACACACTGAACTATCATGTAGTCATAAAAACGTGTATGTCAAATGTTCGCAACATCCACAACTGACGCTTGAGGTTCAGCTCACTGAGCGGTGCATTAAGGACATAAACCTTCTGTGCAGCAATGAGGACAATCCTCAGTTTACGGACCCAGTCCGCGTAATTGCTACTATCAACTTTCAACTAAATTTTCTCTAGGAACGTATCTAAAACAGTAGAACTAAAGCGTAAGCTACGACATAATTTGCAAAGTCCTTTTGACTATGTTCATGATAATTGAGTTCATCTAATTATTTCATGAACTCCCACTCAGATAGACATCCCTCTAGTCATCTAAGTGATACATGATCCGAATCAACTAGGCTGTGTCCGATCATCACGTGAGACGGACTAGTCATCATCGGTGAACATCTCATGTTGATCGCATCTTCTATACGACTCATGTTCGACCTTTCGGTCCTCCATGTTCCGAGGCCATGTCTGCACATGCTAGGCTCGTCAAGTCAACCTAAGTGTTCCGCATGTGTTCCGGGGCCATGTCTGTACATGCTAGGCTCGTCAACACCCGTTGTATTCGAACGTTAGAATCTATCACACCTGATCATCACGTGGTGCTTCGAAACAACGAACCTTCGCAACGGTGCACAGTTAGGGAGAACCCTTCCTTGAAATTTTAGGGAGGGATCATCTTATTTAAGCTACCGTCATTCTAAGAAAATAAGATGTAAAACATGATAAACATCACATGTAATCAAATAGTGACATGATATGGCCATCATCACTTTGCTCCTTTTGATCTCCATCTTCGGGGCTCCATGATCATCATCGTCACCGGCATGACACCATGATCTCCATCATCATGTCTTCATGAAGTTGTCTCGCCAACTATTACTTCTACTACTACAGCTAATGGTTAGCAATAAAGTAAAATAATTACATGATGTTTATGTTGACACGCAGGTCATAAATAAATTAAGACAACTCCTATGACTCCTGCCGGTTGTCATACTCATCGACATGCAAGTCGTGATTCCTATTACAAGAACATGATCAATCTCATACATCACATATATCATTCATCACATCCTTTTTGGCCATATCACATCACACGACATATGCTGCAAAAACAAGTTAGACGTCCTCTAATTGTTGTTGCAATTTTTTACGTGGCTGCTATAGGTTTCTTAGCAAGACCGTTTCTTACCTACACCAAAACCACAACATGATATGCCAATTTCTATTTACCCTTCATAAGGACCCTTTTCATCGAATCCGATCCGACTAAAGTGGGAGAGACAGACACCCGCTAGCCACCTTATGCAACTAGTGCATGTCAGTCCGTGGAACCTGTCTCACGTAAGAGTACGTGTAAGGTCGGTCCGGGCCGCTTCATCCCACGATGCCTCCGAATCAAGATAAGACTAGTAACGACAAGTAAATTGACAAAATCGACGACCACAACTACTTTGTGTTCTACTCGTGCATAGAAACTACGCATAGACTTAGCTCATGATGCCACTGCTGGGGATCGTAGCAAAAATTTAAATTTTCTACGCATCACCAAGATCAATCTATGGAGTAATCTAGCAACGAGGGAGAGGGGAGTGCATCTACATACCCTTGTAGATCGCTAAGCGGAAGCGTTCAAGTGAACGGGGTTGATGGAGTTGTACTCGTCGTGATCCAAATCACCGATGATCCTAGTGCCGAACGGACGGCACCTCCGCGTTCAACACACGTACAGCCCGGGGACGTCTCCTCCTTCTTGATCCAGCAAGGGGAGAGGAGAAGTTGAGGGAAAACTCCGACAGCACGACGGCATGGTGGTGATGGAGCTCGTGGTTCTCCGGCAGGGCTTCACCAAGCACTACGGAGGAGGATGAGGTGTTGGAGGAGGGAGAGGGCTGCGCCAAGGGAAGGGTGCGGCTGCCCTCTCTCCCCCTCACTATATATAGGGGGATGGGAGGAGGGGGAGGCTCCCTAGGGTTCCCTAGGGGAGGGGCGGCGGCCACAGGGGAAACCCTAGATGGGTTTGGGCGCCCCCACCCCCTAGGAAACTTGCCCCCCAAGCCGGGAGGGGCGGCTGCAGTAGGGGTGGCGCCCCCACCTCTCCTGGTTACGTGAGATGGGGTGGGAGGGGCGCTCAGCCCCTTAGTGGGCTGATGTGCCCTCTCCCCTTGGCCCATAAGGCCCCCCAACGCTTGCCGGGGCCTCCGAAACCCCTTTCGTACACGCTGGTCATCACCTGGTAACCCCGGAACAATTCCGGACTCCAATACCCTTCGTCCAATATACCGATCTTCACCTCGGACCATTCCGGAGCTCCTCGTCATGTCCGGGATCTCATCCGGGACTCCGAACAACCTTCGGTAACCACATACTATTTCCCATAACAACTCTAGCGTCACCGAACCTTAAGTGTGTAGACCCTACGGGTTCGGGAACCATGCAGACATGACCGAGACAACTCTTCGGCCAATAACCAAAAGCGGGATCTGGATACCCATGTTGGCTCCCACATGTTCCATGATGATCTCATCGGATGAACCACGATGTCGAGGATTCAATCAATCCCGTATACAATTCCCTTTGTCCAGCGGTATTGTACTTGCCCGAGATTCGATCGTCGGTATCCGATACCTTGTTCAATCTCGTTACCGGCAAGTCTCTTTACTCGTTCCGTAACACATCATCCTGTGATCAACTCCTTGGTCACATTGTGCACATTATGATGATGTCCTACCGAGTGGGCCCAGAGATACCTCTCCGTCACACGTAGTGACAAATCCCAGTCTCGATTCGTGCCAACCCAACAGACACTTTCGGAGATACCCGTAGTGCACCTTTATAGCCACCCAGTTATGTTGTGACGTTTGGTACACCCAAAGCATTCCTACGGTATCCGGGAGTTGCACAATCTCATGGTCTAAGGAAATGATACTTGACATTAGAAAAGCTTTAGCTTACGAACTACACGATCTTTGTGCTAAGCTTAGGATTGGGTCTTGTCCATCACATTATTCTCCTAATGATGTGATCCCGTTATCAACGACATCCAATGTCCATGGTCAGGAAACCGTAACCATCTATTGATCAACGAGCTAGTCAACTAGAGGCTTACTAGGGACATGGTGTTGTCTATGTATCCACACATGTATCTGAGTTTCACATCAATACAATTCTAGCGTGGATAATAAACGATTATCAGGAACAAGGAAATATAATAATAACTAATTTATTATTGCCTCTAGGGCACATTTCCAACAAGGGCCGGGTCATGCTCAGTTGTGGGCTTCTTCAGAGGGGTCATGTCTGCCGGATCAACATTGTCCTTATAAAACTTCAGCTTCTCTACAGCACAAACCGATTCGGCATAGGCCGCTTCACCTTCCTCGCAATCCAAAGCAATATTTCGACTTCCATGTACTGTGATCGTCCCCTTATAACCCGACATTTTGAGCTGTAAATAGACATAACAGGGTCTCGCCATGAATTTCGCGTAAGCCGGCCGTCCAAATAGCGCGTGATATGGACTCTGGATTTTCACCACCTCAAAGGTCAATGTTTCAGACCTAGAATCATGCTCATCTCCAAACACAACTTCCAAAGCAATCTTTCCAACAGGGTATGCCGATTTACCTGGTGTTACACCATGAAAAACAGTATTTGACAGTTTAAGATTCTTATCTGTCAACCCCATGCGACGGAAAGTCTCATAGTACAGGATGTTGATACTGCTCCCTCCATCTATCAGAACTTTGGTAAACTTATAACCCCCCACCTGAGGTGCCACCACCAAGGCTAGTTGACCCGGATTGTCAACCTGGGGCGGGTGATCCTCTCTGCTCCACACAATGGGCTGCTCCGACCATCATAGATAATGTGGCACGGCTGGTTCAACAGTATTAACTGCCCTCTAGTGAAGCTTCTGATCCCGCTTGCATAGGCTAGTAGTGAACACATGATACTGCTCGCCGTTCAACTGCTTGGGGTGACTTTGGTAACCTGACTACTGCTGATTCCCTTGGTTATTCTGCTGGCTATTACCATGGTTGCTCTGATGGACCTGGTTATTCTGAAATCCAGAGCTTGAACCGCCGCCCCCATGGAAACCGGGACCCGCCCGACGGACCCTGATCGTACCGGTAGAGATCAGAGTTTTTGAACTCCCTCATTATGTGACAATCCTTCCAAAGATGTGTGGAAGGCGCCTCCTTGGTTCCATGCTTTGGGCAGGGCTGGTTTAACAAGCGCTCCAGATTCATCCCTCCACCGCGCTGGAGCAGTTTACCTTTACGATGCTGCATGTTTGTGTTAGCCACAAAATCTGAACTATCCGCTTTGCCCTTACCATTATTCCCATGACCTCCTTGGTTATGGTGCTGTCCTTTTGCACCGCCGTTCTTCTTTCCCTTCTCCGGTTTCTCCTCATCAGACACGAGATCCTTGGTATTATTTGAATCGACATATTTTACCAAGGCTGCCATAAGTGTTCCTATGTCATTGCAATGGCGCTTGAGCCGTCCCAACTTCATCTTGAGTGACTTAAACCGGAAATTACGCTCCAACGTTAAGATTGCTTGGCCAGCATTAATCCGGTTTGACGAATGCAAAATCTCTGAAACCCGGCGCACCCAATGAGTTGTTGACTCGTTCTCCCCTTGAACACAGGCATCCAAATCCACAATGGACATAGGCTGTTTGCAGGTGTCTTTGAAATTGGCTATAAATTGGGCCTTCAGCTGCCCCCATGACTCGATGGAGTTGGCTGGTAGGTTTTTCAACCAAGTATGGGCTGTCCCCTCCAACATCATCGTGAAATATTTTGCATAGGCCGCTTCATCCACCTCCAGCATCATCCTCCATCTCATAACTCTCGACCCACGCCTCAGGTGGCTGATCAACAGTGTAATTTGGTACCTTCCGCGGACCTTTGAAATCCTTAGGCAGTCGTACGTTACGGAGAGCCGGAATAAGACACGGCACCCCCCCAGGAACTGAAAGCAACCCCAGTGCCTTGGTCTACCGATGCCGTTGGCTGGATTGGGACGGTTTGATAGCGACATGCATGGGGTGGTTCCCAAGCGGCCTCCCTGCGTGCTCTGCCATTATCTACCACATCCTGAGCATTTATCTCACCGTGCGCCGCATTACGGCGCCGGGCGCTGCTAGACACTTCCGGTTCATCCATGTGCCTGCTGTAGCTTTTGCTTGGACGGGGGGTCGAATGAATTCTATCCCGGCTATAGGAATAAGCCTGCTGCTGCACCCTGACGGTTTGAAGAAGATCCCTGGCCCGCCGCGTCTCAATCACCGCCAGTGAATTGCCCTCCATAGGAATAGCCGCCAGGCGAGACGCTGCAGCAATCATATTATCCAAAGGGCTTGAAAAGTGACCTGGCGGTGTTGGCACATATGGCGGCGGGTTGTTCGTCCGTCGAGGTGGTTCCGTTATGCGTGGCTGATCCGGCGCCGCTCTAGGCGCATCGGTCCGGTTTACGGCTACCGGATTACTTGTCCCAGCCCCTGGCGTATTAAAGAGGTTCAAACCTTCAAAGACCAGTGGCATACGCGATCGGTACTTCCGCCGCATTACCTCATTTGATGCGTTCTGATCCAACATGAGCCGGTAATTCTGTGCCTATATCAGCTATGACTGGGCGTCCAAAGCGGCCCGTTCTTCAGCCATCCTAGCATCCTCAGCTGCCAGGTCCTCCTTAGCCTGTGCTATCTGGTCTTTCAGCTTCGCAACGTCCGCATTATGCTGGTCCTGCGTCTCCGGGGTAACTACCACGGTTAATAAGGTCGCCCAGGCATCCATTAGACCGGAGAGAACTTGAGCCGGCTGGCGCACCGGGCCTCCTGCCGCAGCCGCTGTTGAAGACTACAAAGTAGGCTGTGTTCCGGCCATGTAGACAGTAACCCGACTTGGCGGTTCAAGGAGATCCGGAATACTGTTGCCGTTGGAATATCCTTTGAACCCATTGTCATGAATTTGGTATAGGGACTCGGTTTCGCCGGTGGATGATTCGCTGTCGGAGTAAACAGCCGTCTTGCCTTCAGATACCGATTCAGATCCGGTCCCATGGATACATCCTACGAACGCCCGCTTCATGGCAGGCTTAACACGGGTAGGGCTCGCGCGCTGAGTTGTTTCGACGAGGTCGGCGTAGATGTCCAGCTCAAAGCCCGGTTCGCCGATCTTGCCGATGAAGACATGGATTCCTCCAAAGGGGACCCGGTATCCGTACTCAATTGAGCCGGTCTCGGGGCCCCACCCTTCGTCGTTGATGTAGAGCTTGCCACGACGACTCTTGGTCATCCGGCCAATCGCGTAACCTTTGAGTCCTTCAAAGCTGCCCTTCAAGAACTCGAAACCATCATGCGATAGCCCCACGGTGGGCGCCAACTGTCGTGGAATTAACACGTCAGATGTCCTCTTGGAAGGACTTAGTCGCGGAGCCATCGCTATGGGTTAGCTTGAAGGGGTTAAACCGGACAAGGGACACGGGAGTTTATACTAGTTCGGCCGCTTCGATGAAGGTAAAAGCCTACGTCTAGTTGTGATGGGATTGATTGAATTTCGATGACCAGGGAGCGAATACGCTTTGACTGTGTCTCGAGTTGTTGTCTCTCTCCCTGAACCGCCGCCGGGTCAGCCCTTTATATACTCAGGAGGACCCCGGCCGGTGTACAAAGTCCCGAGGCTGGCTCATACAAGTGTCCGCCTCGGTCTCCTCTTTCCTATCTTACAATGCAAGTTTAAACAATCGTGGTGGTTTACTATCATGGGCCCTAAATCGCCTGCGGGCTCTGGGCCTTTAAGCCTCATCCTAAGGTGCCATCTCCTGAGTCTGCTTGGGCTTCAGTATAGGTAAAGGTGAACCGGCCCCTCCTGGGCGGTTTACCCTTGAGGGTTATATCCTCAACAGGAACCTTTAATGATTCTGTCAAGGAGTGGAAACAGCAGTGGTTTTATATCACTGAGCCGCGCGGCACGGAATGGGCCGCCTCTCCTGAGTTTCGATCCGGTGCCCCCCTGCGGCTTACACCCTGGGTCAAGAAAGGCCTGGATTGGTCCTCGTCCGATGAATTGTTGGTGCTCCAGACACGCGTTAAAGATATGGGGGACAAGAACATTGAACTTGTCAATGTAATCCAGGTGATGTTAGTTCGCCGGATCCTGCCTTGTCAACACCGGACATGCAATCTATGGGAATTCGATCCGCCAGGCACCAAACCTTGCGAGAGCTTTTCGGCTCCTCGCACAAGGACATTTGGAAGGTGCTTTTCAAATCCAGCAAATCATGGCCGGACTCCGCCGAAGAGCGCGGGTACCAACTGTCCCGCCCTGCAAGTTCGGTAAGTCATCAAAACTTTTTATCCGCGTAACCCAAAGGAAGCGCTTAACGTGTTTTATACAACTCTCCCAGGCTAGACGAAGAAGGCGGAGCGGATCCATTGTCCAGCCCCGCTGCCCTAAGAACCGGCCGCCCCACTTCTGACAAAGATATTGGTCCCGGCGCCTTACAAGGTGCCGAAGAAGACGGCCGAGAAGGGGGCCAAAAAGACCCGGGGCGGCCTTCGTCGCCGTGGTGCTTCGGACACAATATCCGAAGGCTCTGATGCCCATTCCGCCTCCGAAGAGGATGAGGAGGAGGGGCAAGATGAATCCCCTACAGCGGGAAGAAAGAAGAGGATGGCCTTCGTACACTTGGAGGCCGAGCTTCCCAAAAGGGGAAAGGCTCCTCTTCCAGAGGAGTCCATTGCCGCCGCCGACAGCGGCCCGGCATGGGATCCCAGGGCCCAGCCCCTGGTGAACTCATAAGTATATAAAATCCGAGTATGTTTTAGGCGTCCAGACTCATCATGGCATAGTATTTTAACCTAAGCCATATTTTTTGTAGTCCGGCGAGGTCCCGTACCAAACTATCCTCATCAGAGGATTCGCTAAGCTCAGATGCTATGGAGAGCGGGACGCCCCCAAAGGCCCCTTCCTCCAAACAGGTGCATAACACCGAGGCTTCGTCCCAGAAGGACCCCGGTCAAGGAGGAGAGGAAAAGACCATGAAGGCGGCGCCTGGAGGTCAAACCTCAGGGGCCGGACACATGGGGGAACAGATTCCCATGGGAGCTGATGGCGGGGGCCATCCTGAGTTCGGCTCCCAGCCGGATGCGATTCCGGAGATCTATACGGCTCCAGAATCAAGCAGGCGGCCTCCCTCGGCTGGAGGGGGCATGCCTATTCCGGCGGCGACCTCTGTCCAACCAGAGGTGTCGGATGCTTTGTTGGTGGTGCTGAAAAGCACCTCCATCATTGATGAAGACAGTGCCCTTATGGGTGCGGTGATTGAGAAGATTCAGTCAGCTGAGAGTGGACTGAACAAAGCCTGTATCAGCCTTATAAGAGGCTTTGAGGTATGTTTTATGAGTTTCCGAAGAGTATCATAGTATAGATAGTAGCCCCTAATACACTGTTCGGTGAAAGAAAGAACCGGACAGAGGATCGAATTTATGATCGCAGGAAGACTCATTGAATGACATCGATTTCTCTTCTGTTATAAGCAGGCGTCTATAGCGGCTGCTGCCTCTCATACTGCAGAGATCTCCGGACTGAATCAAAGTCTGGAGCGGGCCAAAGAAGAACTTGGCCAATTGAGAATGCAGTTGAGAGATAAACAAGGTATGCACAAGCCTTGCTCGCGTTTATTGCAAATGAATTTTCAGTATGAAATAAGCTTCATGATTTGTGCTAGGGATTGTGACCGAATTCGAGGCCCTTAAGAAGGCCGTGGCCCAAGCCGAGAAAAAGGCAGCCACAGAGCAGGATCTTCGTGAGAAGCACGAGGCCAGGGTTATTAAAGCTGAGCAGGAGCTGCAAGAGGCCGTGAGGAAATGCGATACCTTGGAGCAGAGTTTAACGGAGAAAGAATATGTACTCACCAAGGCGCATCAGGCCACGAGCGATGCCCGGGGGGAAACCCAAAGCGCCCTGCAGGGGATCCAAGAGGCGAGAAAGATCGCGGCGGGTAAGGCTTTTTCCATGTAAAGCAAGTATTTGAGGGGAAAACTATGTTTCTAATTTTGAATCCAGATTTCTCAGGGGTATTTGCCAAGCTACCTCGCAGCATATCAGATGCCGCCCAATTCTACCGAGCCGAAGAAAGGAACACTGCAGATAAGCTCTTCTGGTCGCAGTATTTGGCACGAATTATCCGGTGCCTTTTACCGATCAACTGAAACAGCTGATCGAACTGCATAAGGCGGCGGAACTAGCCATGAAATATTTGGTTATCTGGCTATGGCCTGCCGAGCCGATTCCAAGAAGCTACTTCGGGCTCGTGAAGCGGCTCGTAAGAGCTTGCCCTTGACTTGACGTCATCAAGCAGTCGGTGTGTATAGAAGGTGCGCGAATGGCCTTCGCCCGCGCAAAGGTGCACTGGGGAAGATGGATGCTGAAAAGTTGATGACCGAAGGACCGCCAGAGGGGAAGGAGCACCGCAAGCCCGAATTATATTATGAGGGTGTCCTAGAAGGATCCTACCTTGCAGAGGAGCTATGCACCAAGGACATTATATTCCATGAATGCCAATCATGTTGTCCTTTGTAATGTTTGAACAAGGTCATTTATTTGTTGCCTGTTATATAAAAGTTTACCCTCCTGTGCGGTCGTTTTATATGTTAAACCTAAGAGTTGGCCAGTCGTCGGCTTCTGCCCCCACGTAAGAAGTACGGGGGTGTTCGGGATAAACCTGAGCATTCTTTATCCCAGTTTTAGGTCCTTCAAAGGAGGTGCTTAGCACAACGAACCAGGCAATCAGACTATAGGGCTTTATCACTCTCACTTAGCCATAGGAGCTTTAGTAAGGTAGGCACAGCCCCTGGTGTTCGGAAGAACATACTAGGGGCTCTATAAGCACCTGATCGGAGGAAAAACCGATCCATTGCATGCTGCATTGGTTATGGCATTATGCGGGAGAAATACTTAACGATTTTGTGACCTCTCGAACAGCTGACCAGCTCTTTCTGTGTCATGACAGTCAGTTTTCGGCTTTCTCTACTGAGGTGCTCGTCCGGAAGAACCGGGACACAATCGCAGTAGTTCTCCCAGTGCTACCTTAGCCGATATAGCGGAACGTAAGGTACCAAAACATGGGAGTCGGGCAAACCCAACTATTGACCCAAGACATGATTCGGAGCTGATGCATATAATGCTATAGGTTCGGGGTGCCGAACTTCCATGAAGGTGTTTGGACTTTACTGCCGTGTTATGAGTAAAACGAAGCCCCTGGCATATTTTCAGGCATATCGCTGTGTACGGATTCCGCTTGACAAAAGAATTTTGATAATAAATAACAGCAGCTAAACGTCGTATAAATCCACATGTTGTATTTGAATAGTACGTCTATGCGTATGAGTACAAGTAATGTGATAAAAAAGGAATATGATTGCGGAACCTGCTGAGACCTAGGGAAAGAAGCTAAGTGCGGATCCGTAGTATAGCCGGATGGTCATTGCGGGGAATGTCTAAGGATTCCCTTACGCGTTCAAGCTGCCTCCGTATAGCCTGTCCTGGTCGGCGCAAAGGTGAACCTGCGAAGGAAAAGTAAGAAATATTTGCGCGCCGGAGGGCGGTTGAGCCACTGAGTTTGGCCTGTCCTGGCCTTCGCTGGAGTGTTTAGTTGAGCTCTGGATGAGCCGGGCTATCCTTCCATGAAGTAGTTCGGAGTCCCTTGATGGTGTCCGGGAGCCTGGATGTCGACTCAAGGTTCGGCTGCAAGGTGCTGCTCATTGCTTCTGCTGCTAAGGCAGTGGTGTATTTGTTGGTGCCGAGGGAAGGTTCAGCCTTGCCATTAACCTTCATGATGCCGCATGGACCGGGCATCTTGAGCTTACGATAGGCATAATGTGGCACCGCGTTGAATCGAGCAAACGCGGTTTGTCCGAGCAGTGCCTGATAATCACTTCGGAATGGGACGATTTCAAAGATTAACTCTTCGGTACGGTAATTTTCTAGTGATCCGAAGACTACCTCAAGGGCAATGGAGCCTGCACAGCTGGCTTCCACACCTGGTATAATGCCTCTGAAAGTGGCTTTAGTGGGTTTGATCGCCGACTGACCGATGCCCATCTTGCGCACTGTGTCCTGGTAAAGCAGATTTAGACTGCTGCCTCCGTCCATAAGGATTCGAGTGAGGTGGAACCCGTCAATTATTGGTTCGAGGACTAGTGCGGCTGGATTGCCCTAGTTTTCTTTAACCGGACGATCCATGCGGTTGAAGGTGACTGGCCCTAGTTTATATTGTGGAATGACTAGTTCCGTTAAGTCTGTATTCCTAAAGGTGCCTATCCGGTCTGAGTTGGTAATTTTGGTGGTATTTACCACATTCATCAATTGAATATGCGGGGAAATTTCCTTTGCCCTCCTGTGTTCGGTGATCTAGGCTCTTCGTCGCCATCATCGCTTTGAGACCCCCTGCTCCGTCTTTGGCGCCTGCCCTGCCGGCTTGTTTGAAGACCCAGCATTCTCTGTTGGTATGGGTGGCTGGCGTTCCTAGGGTGCCATGAGTTTGGCATTGGCGATCGAGTATGCGGTCTAGACTGGATGGACCCGGATTGTTATTTTTGGGTGGCCCTTTCCGCTGACCAGACTTTGAGCCCCTGAACCCGGCATTAACTGCCGTATTTTCGGCGTTTTCACCATATTTGCGGTGCTTGTGTTTGTTCCGTCGTGGTTTGCCGTTGCTATCCCTAGCTTCTGATATGCCAGGTTTGCTTGCTGTATTGTTACTATGAGCCAACCAGCTATCTTCGCCCGCGCAAAAGCGGGTCATAAGTGTCATGAGCGCTGCCATGGATTTTGGCTTCTCTTGGCCGAGGTGCCGGGCGAGCCACTCATCACGGATGTTGTGCTCAAATGCCGCTAAGGCCTCTGCATCCCGACTGTCGACAATTTGGTTCTTCTTAGTTAGGAACCGGGTCTAGAATTTCCTGGCCGATTCCCCTGGCTACTGAGTTATATGACTTAAATCGTCAGCATTTGGCGGTCACACATAAGTGCCTTGGAAATTGTCCAGGAATGCATCTGCCAGGCTCTCCCAGCTTCTGATGGAGTTTGCTGGCAAGCTATTAAGCCAATGCCGAGTTGGCCCTTTGAGTTTTAGTGGGAGATACTTGATGGCATGTAAATCATCCCCGCGGGCCATGTGAATGTGGAGGAAGAAGTATTCTATCCATACCACGGGGTCTGTAGTACCCTCATATGATTCAATGTTTACGGGTTTAAACCCTTCTGGGAATTTGTGATCCATTACTTCATCAGTGAAGCATAGGGGGTGTGCGGCGCCTCTGTGCCAGGCTATATCACGATGCAGTTCATACGAGTCTTGTTTGCTATATTCGGCCTGGCCGGATTTGCTTTTAGCATATCCGGCATGACGGTCAACGTCCCGCGTTGGGGCGTGCCCCCGTGATCCATAGATCGATCTTGCATGTTTTGTTTTGTTTTCGAATACGTTTCGCAGGTTCCGCGTGTTACCCCGGGCCTTGGTATTTTTGTTTGAATGGCGGTGGGGTGCGGGCTGTACTACGGGCTGATAAGCCTCTTTGTCTCAGCCACGAGGTGGCCGATCGGCCGCATCATACGCAGGTGATGTAGGTTTCAGTGCTTCCTCCTCGAGTTGGGGCAGCAACCTGCGCTTTGGGTAACTCTTGGTTGGGCGCTCAAGTTCATATTCCTCGGCTGCCAGGACTTCAGTCCATCTATCCGCTAGCAGATGTTGATCAGCTCGAAGCTATTGTTGCTTTTTCTTCAGGCTGTTTGCTGTGGCTATAAGCCGACGCTTGAAGTGCTCCTGCTCGACGGGATCCTCAGGCACGTCAAATTCTTCGCCGCCGAGGCTCACTTCTTCTTTGGAGAGAGGCATGTAATTTTCATCCTCCGATTCTCCGTTTGCTGCCTGTTCCGGAGGGCTAGCTTGTTCATCCTCCCACTCGAGGTCTGGCTGGAGGGGATTGTCGTCGTCTTCGGCACTATCTGGAGCGTTATTGTCTCTTGTGCCGGTATCGCTGCTTTTGGTATGGCGGGACTTAGAGCGGCGCCGCTGACGTTGGTGCTTGGATTGCTTCTTGGAGGGATTATCCTGCGTTCTCTTATCGCCATCGCCTTCTTTGGGGGTGTCCACCATGTATATATCATACGATGAGGTGGCAGTCCAGTGCCCTGTGGGTGGTGGTTCTTGTTCGTCTCCTGTATCATCGTCCATAACATCGATGTCTTCAGGGCCGAAGTCGAGCATGGCGGTTAAATCATCGACAGTGGCTACTAAGTGGGTGGTGGGTGGGGTGGGAATTTCGTCGTCGTCCGCATCCCACTATAGCCGGACATAGTTCGGCCAAGGGTCTCCTGACAGGGAGAGAGACTTCAACAAGTTTAGTACGTCGCCAAAAGGCGAGTGCTGAAAGATATCCGCGGAGGTAAAGTCCATGATCGGTGCCCAATCGGATTTGGTGGGCACGGACGCAGGTGGCTCGGAGTCTGTGGCCGGGGACGAATCCAATGGTTCGGCAACACGGGTCTCGTAGGAGGTGAAGTCAGTATTCGGATCTATCGCCACTGAGTGTGCGGCCTCCGTGGCAGGGTCCATCCACCCGTCCTCAGATGGCGCAATTTGTTCCAGATTGAGAGCCGGAGTGGTTGCAGGTGTGATCTCCCGAACAATGTCCGATGGCAGAGCTAAATCATGATCGTTGTGATTGTGCAGCGCACCTGACATGGGCTCAAATCCGTCGAAGATCAAGTCTCCGCTGATGTCGGCAGTGTAGTTCAAGTTCCCAAACCTAACCTGATGGCCAGGGGCGTAGCTCTCGATCTGCTCCAGATGGCCAAGCGAGTTGGCCCGCAGTACGAAGCCGCCGAATACGAAGATCCGTCTGGGGAGGAAAACCTCACCCTGGATCGCATCGTTGCCGATGATCGAAGGAGCCATCTAGCCTTACGGTGACGGCACAGTGGAACTCTCAATGAAAGCACCAATGTCGGTGTCAAAACCGGCGGATCACGGGTAGGGGGTCCCGAACTGTGCGTCCAAGGCGGATGGTAACAGGTGGCGGGGGACACAATGTTTACCCAGGTTCGGGCCCTCTCGATGGAGGTAATACCCTACTTGCTGCTTGATTGATCTTGATGATATGAGTATTACAAGAGTTGATCTACCACGAGATCGTAGAGGCTAAACCCTAGAAGCTAGCCTATGGTATGATTGTTGTTGTCCTACGGACTAAATCCTCCGGTTTATATAGACACCGGAGGGGGCTAGGGTTACACAAAGTCGGTTACAAGGGAGGAGATCTACATATCCGCATCGCCAAGCTTGCCTTCCACGCCAAGGAGAGTCCCATCCGAACACGGGTCGAAGTCTTGAGTCTTGTATCTTGATAGTCCAACAGTCCGGCCAAAGGATATAGTCCGGCTGTCCGAGGACCCCCTAATCCAAGACTCCCTCAGTCGCTTCTCAATCTTTTGCTAGCCTTCTTTTTGCACTACGTATGATCTCTACTTGTGCATCCAAAAACCATCAAACCAGTTTTGCCACTTGAGTCCACTATATCTACCTATATGCATTCTTTTGCCGTTCTAAGCAAATTTGTATTTGGCATCTCTAATTTTCAAAATAAACTGCTCTTCTGTGTGTTCGTTCCGCTCGCGAAGCGGTGAGGGGTGGCTAATGATTTCCATGCTAGATGTGTTATTCTCACGATGAGTGTTTATTCACTTGTCATTGCACGAGAGTAAGGCAAAGGTATTAGGGATGCCTAGTCCTGAAATGAAAAATAAATTTACTTTATGTTTTCAAATAATAAATTCCTTGGAAGATGTTTGTATGGAGGGCAACCATGGATACGGCTAGCCATGGAGAGTGAAAGTATGGTGGAAAAAGGAATAAACTTTATTTTCTGTTTGGGAACCTCCTATGATATATCTAGCATGGAAAGTGTTGGGAACTCTAAGTCCTTTTCGTTGGTGGGAACGATACACCTCCTAAAATGTTTTTATCTCTATGTTTTTCGCTTTGAGCTGTGGCACCTCTACAAATCCCTACTTCCCTCTGCGAAGGGCCTTTCTTTTACTTTATGCAATTTTTATTTTTGAATTTGAGTCTCCATCTTCTCTTATAAAAGCACCAACTAAGAGGCAATATGATCATACTTGAGTATTGGGTGTAGCTAATATGTGAGTGTCTTTCATGAATGGATCAATGGTTGAGCATGATGGGCTAGTGATAACTTATTTTAGCGTTGATATTTGGAAAGACATGGTTGCTTGTTGATATGCTTGAGTATTTAAATTATCATGTCAAAACTAGACTATTGCTTTGAATCACATAAAATTCCAAATGTCCATGCTATAAAGAAAATACTATGATATGACATGTTAGGCAGCATTCCACATCAAAAATTCTGTTTTTGTCACTTACCTACTCGAGGACGAGTAGGAGTTAAGCTTGGGGATGTTGATACGTCTCCAGCATATCTATAATTTTTGATTGTTCCATGCTCTTATATTATCAATCTTGGAAGTTTTATAATAACTTTATATCATTTTTTGGTACTAACCTATTGACATAGTGCCAAGTGCCAGTTGCTGTTTTCTGCATGTTTTTTTACATCGCAGGAAATCAATATCAAACGGAGTCCAAATGCAACAAAACTCCACTGAGATTTTTTATGGACCAGAAGACACATAATGGGCCCTAGCTGCGCCTGGGGGGGTGCTCCGAGGAGAGCACAACTGACCAGGGTGCACCAGGAGGCCCAAGCGCGCCCTGGTGGGTTTGCCCACCTCGGGTGCCCCCCGGACCGCCTCTTTGCTCTATAAATACCCCAATATTCCCAAAACCCTAGAGGAGTCGATGAAATATTGATACAGCCGCCGCAGAGTCCAGAACTACCAGATCCAATCTAGACACCATCTCGGATAGGGTTCACCACCTCCATTGGCGCCTCTTCGATGATGTGTGAGTAGTTCTTTGTAGACATTCGGGTCCTTAGTTAGTAGTTAGATGGATTCCTCTCTCTCGCTGAATTCTCAATACAATGGTCTCTTGGAGATCCATATGATGTAACTCTTTTTGCAATGTGTTTGATGGGATATGATGAACTTTGAGTTTATGATCAGTTATATCTTTTTATATCCATGAAAGTATTTGAGTTTCTTTGATCTCTTATATGCATGATCTCTTATAGTCTCGTATTTCCTCTCTGATATTTGGGTTTTGTTTGGCCAACTTGATCTTTTTATCTTGTAATGGGAAGAGGTGCTTTGTAGTGGGTTCGATCTTACGGTGCTTGATCCCAGTGACAGAAGGGGAACCGACACGTATGTATCGTTGCTACTTAGGATAAAACGATGGGTTCTATCTCTACATAGATAGATCTCGTCTACATCATGTAATCATTCTTATTGCGTTACTCCATTTTTCCATGAACTTAATACACTAGATGCATGCTGGATAGCGGTCGATGTGTGGAGTAGTAGTAGTAGATGCAGGCAGGAGTCGGTCTACTAATCTTGGACGTGATGCCTATATAATGATGATTGCCTGGATATCGTCATGATTATTTGAAGTTCTATCAGTTGCCCAACAGTAATTTGTTTACCCACTGTTTGCTATTTTTCTCGAGAGAAGCCACTAGTGAAACCTACGGCCCCCGGGTCTATTTCTCATATGTTTGCCTTTGTGATCTACTTTTCTTTTGCATTTATTTTCAGATCTATTAAACTAAAAATACAAAAATACTTTGCTGCACTTTATTTTATTTGCGATCTATTTATTTAATCTATTACAACTTTCTCTTGTCCACGCGACAATTTCTGGCGCCGTAACCCGAAAGGGATTGACAACCCCTTTAACACGTCGGGTTGTGAGTGGTTGTTATTTGTGTGCAGGGGTTGTTTACATTGTGTTGCTTGGTTCTCCTACTGGTTCGATAACCTAGGTTTCATATCTGAGGGAAATACCTACCGCCGCTATGCTGCATCATCCCTTCCTCTTTGGGGAAATACCGACATAGCTTCAAGCAACATCAGCCACCTCCATGATTTGCTAGAAGCACATACTCTTTGATACGTCTCCGTCGTATCTACTTTTCCAAACACTTTTGCCCTTGTTTTGGACTCTAACTTGCATGATTTGAATGGAACTAACCCGGACTGACGCTGTTTTCAGCAAAATTGCCATGGTGTTATTTATGTGCAGAAACAAAAGTTCTCGGAATGACCTGAAACTTCACGGAACAACTTTTCAGAAATAATAAAAAATTGTTGCAAAAGATGAAGACAAGGGGGCCCACACCCTGTCCACGAGGGTGGGAGGCGCGCCCCCCCTACCTCGTGGGCCCTGTTGGGGATATAACAATTTGTGTAAGCCGCCAATGAGGGCCGGGTTACGCAAAGAGGGATTCATCAGAAGAAGCCCAAGACCAAGCATGAAGATAGCGGTTTAATAAAGGAGCTAAAGCCCACAGGCGACTTAAAGTCCATAGTGGTAAACTGCCATGATGGCATGACTTGTATCATAAGGTAGAATTAACTAGTCACCGAGCCAGACACTGTCCATGAGCCGGCCGGGACTTTGTAGGACGAAGGGCGTCAACCCATGTATATAAGGGGACGACCCGCTGGCGGCTTAGGGCAAGAAACAACGAATCGAGAGCTAGGCATAGCGTATCTCGCTCCCTAGTCATCGAAACCTCAGCAATACCAACCCAACTAGACGTAGGCCTTACCTTCACCATAAGGGGACGAACTAGTATAACTCTCTTGTGTCCTTTGTCCCGATTAACCCCTTTAAGCTTCCTAGTTGCGATGGCTCCTCGACTAAGTCCTTGCAAGAGGACATCTGCCGTGACAATTCCACAACAGTTGGCGCCCACCGTGGGGCCAGCGCATGGTGGATTTGAGTTCTTGAAGGGCAACTTCGAAGGGCTCAAGGGATACGCAGTCGGCCGGATGACCAAGAGTCGTCGCGGCAAGATCTACATCGATGATGAAGGTTGGGGCCCCGACGCCTCTCAATTGAGTACGGGTACCGGGTCCCCTTCGGCGGAATCCACGTCTTCATCGGCCGAATTGGTGAGCCAGGCCCTGAGCCGGACAACTGCACCGACCTTGTCGAGACGGCTCAGCGCGCGAGACCCGCCCGGGCTCAACCCGTCATGAAGCGCGCCTTCGTGGGTTGCATCCACGGAGGGGAACTTTCTGAAAGATCTGTAGATGGTGGTGAGACGGCCATCCTCTCCGATGGTGATTCGTCCGCTAGTTCAACAGATTCGCTGTACCCGAGACGGCGGGCTTGGGGGCTGTTCCGATGGCAGCAGTATTCCGGACCCCTCTGAGCCGCCAAGCTGGGCAGGAGTCTTCATGGCTGGTACTCAACCCGGCCAAAACTCTACAGCCGCAGCAGCAATAGCGTCCGGGTCAGGAGCGGCCGGGGCAGGAGGCCCTGTGCGCCCGCTGGCTCAGGTGCTGATGGATCTCATGGATAAGCTTATGGCCCTGTTAACCACCACAGTTATTCCTGCGAATCAAGATGAGCATAATGCAGAGGTGGCACCGGTCCGCGAGGAGATAGCTCGGGCCAAGGAGGCTTTAGCAGCTGAGGATACCAGATTGGCCACGGAATGGGCCGCTTTGGATGCATGGGCGCAGCAGCTCTAGTCAGAGGCTTTCCAGCTTACGATGAGCCTGAACGCGTCTAATGAGGTGATGAGAAGGAGGCACCAGAAAACTCAATCCCATTTGCCTCCGATTTATGACCCTCGGAACCTTTTCGCCACACCCGGAGCCGGCCCTAGTAACCCGCCAGAAGCAAATCAGTTCATGACAGCCGGAGTGGGAGGACCGGTTCAGCCTCGGGAGATGGCACCTCCTCATGGGAATATGGTCCCGCCCCGCTATGTACCGATACCACCAGGTCACTTTTCCAACCCCATGGAGAACTTAATTGCAGGATCGGCACATTTGGCGGCTCTCCTAGTGGACGGTGACGATCCAACAGCAGTGGAGACACTGAGGATCAGAGAACTCATTTAGACGGCTTTGGGCTCAGCAAGAGACTTATTCCGAAAGCCGGGACAGGATTCATTCAACTCCTCCGCCTTGGTTGGCTCCATCTCGTCCAAACCTGAGCCCAAGTTACAGCAGGCACATGGAGTCAGAGGCTCTGTCAAGCAATGCCCAGCGCCGTAACCAGCCTGGCGGTTATAATCTGGTGCAGGACCGGATACGTCAGGAGGATGAGCGAGCGGCTCAGCTAGCGGCTCAGCTAGCGACTCAGCAAATGGCTCACCCGGCCTTTCCGGATTATCCGACGACTTCTGTTGAGGCAGGAGTAGCCACCAGAACCAGCGGCGTCCCATGTCTGGTGCCGGCTTTACGCAATGTGCGTTTACCTAAAGATTTAAAAGGACCTCGAAAGGTGCCAAATTATACGGCCGACTTACAGCCTGGGACATGGATTGAAAGCTATGAGATGGCCATGGAGCTGTTGGAGGTCAGTGATGCAGCAATGGCTAAGTACTTCACCATGATGTTGGACGGAATGGCCCGGACGTGGCTGAAAGTTTACCGCCCAACTCTATTAGCTCATGGGCGGAGTTAAAGGCCTGGTTCATTCAGAACTTCAAGGATACTTGCAAGCAATCTATGTCAATTGTGGACTTAACTAATTGTAAGCAAGAGGAGGGCCAATCTACCACTCATTGGGTGCGCCGGGTTAAGGAGATAATACATTCATCTGACAAGATGGATGCCGGCTCTACAGTCCTCATGCTGGAGAAGAATTGCCGATTTGAACCGCTAAGGCAGAAGCTGGGGCGACTCAAGCGTGATTGTAATGATATGGGTCAGCTGATGGCGGCTCTAGTCAAGTATGCCGATTCTGATAGTACCAAGGATCCCGCGTCTGATGAGGAAAAGACAGGGAAGGGAAAGAAGAACGGCAATGGAAAGGGTCAGCAGCACAACCCGGCAAATCAGGGAGGTAATAAGTGTAAAGCTGATGGCAACCCGGAGTTTGTGGATAATGCTAACGCACAGGGTAACAATCAGAGACGCAAGGGGAGGCCGCCTCCTCGGTCTGGCGGGTCAGGTCCATCTCTTGAGCAGTTACTCAATGAGCCCTGCCCGAGACACGGCACCCGGAAACGACCAGCCACCCACTTATGGAAGGATTGCGCAATCATGAAGGCTTTCAAGAATTCCAACACGTTTGACGGCAATCATGGGTCGGGCGGTGGCTCAGGTGCCGGCGGCTTTCATGGCCCGGGGAGTGGTTCAAATTCCGGTTTCCAGGGAAATCAAGGCGGCTATAACCAGCAGCAGTCTGGCCAAGGAGGACAACAACAGCAGCAATCGGGTTATCAAAGCCATCCAAAGCAGCTGAATAGTGGACAGTATCATGTGTCCACCACTAGCTTATGCAAACATGACCAGAAGATTCATAAGAGGGCTGTAAACTCTGTTGAGCCGGTAGTTTCCTGCTACTTAAGGTGGTCAGAGCAACCTATTGTATGGAGCAGGGAAGATCACCCTCCTCGGGTTGACAATCCGGGTCAGTTAGCCTTAGTGGTAGCGCCTCAGGTTGGTGGATATAAGTTCACTAAGGTGCTCATGGACGGAAGGAGCAGCATCAATATCCTCTATTACGAGACCTTTCGACGCATGGGTTTGACTGACAAAAATTTAAAGACATCCAACACCGTTTTCCACGGAGTGGTGCCTGGTAAGTCGGCATACCCGGTCGGTAAGATTGAATTGGAGGTGGCCTTTGGAGACGACTACGACTCCAGGGATGAGAAGTTAACTTGTGAGGTGGTCAAGATCAAGAGCCCGTATCATGCTCTGTTTGGGCGGCCGGCTTATGCCATGTTCATGGCTCAACCATGTTATGTTTATCTGCAGCTTAATATGCCGGGTCACAAGTGCACCATCACTATGCATGGGAGTCGAAAGATAGCCCTGGAATGTGAAGAAGGCGATGTGTCTTATGCTGAGTCTGTGTGCAGCAGAGGAGTTGAAGTTTTATCGAGATAATGTTGACCCGGCGGATATGACCTCTCTGAAAAAGCCGACCATAGAGCATGACCCGGCAATGAAGTTTAAGTCGGCTACTGAAACCAAGCTTGTTGATTTTACCCTAGGCGATTCGTCTAAGCAGTTCAGCATCAGTGCCAATTTGGATCCTAAATAGGAAAGCGCGCTCATCGAGTTCATCCGTGAGAACCGGGACATCTTTGCATGGAAACCTTTTGACATGCCGGGTGTACCGAGAGAACTCGCTGAGCACACTCTTAATATTGATCCGAAGTTTAAGCCGGTCAGGCAGTTTCTCCGGTGGTTCAACAAAGAAAGACAGAAAGCTATTGGTGAGGAGGTGGCCCGGCTCTTGGCGGCCGGATTCATTGTTGAAGTTTTTCACCCGGAGTGGTTGGCTAACCCTGTGCTCGTGCTCAAGAAGAATGGCACCTGGCGGATGTGTGTGGATTACACGGACTTAAATAAAGCTTGCCCGGCTGATCCCTTTGCTCTCCCCCGTATTGATCAAATCATTGATGCTACGACGGGTTGTGAGCGTTTGAGCTTTTTGGATGCTTACTCTGGCTTTCATCAGATCAAGATGGCAGTTAAGGACCAGGAGAAGATGGCCTTCATCACTCCATTTGGAGCCTTCTGCTATGTATCTATGGCATTTGGGCTCAAGAGTGCCTAGGCGACTTATCAACGATGTGTACAGAACTGTCTCCACGATCAAATCGGGCGCAATGTTCACGCTTATGTGGATGACATAGTGGTGAAGTCCAGAGAGAAGGAAACCTTGATATCTGATTTGAAAGAAACCTTTGATAATCTCCGGGTTTATAAGATGATGCTTAACCCGGCCAAGTGTGTATTTGGGGTACCTGCAGGCAAGCTTTTGGGTTTTCTGGTCTCAAACAGGGGCATTGAAGCTAATCTTGAGAAGATCAAGGCAATTACCTCTTTGGCTAAACCGGTGTGCATCAATGATGTTCAGTGACTGGCGGGTCGTGTTGCTGCTTTAAGCCGGTTCATAAGCCGGTTAGGTGAGAAGGCCCTACTGCTGTATCAGATGATGAAGAAAACAGACACTTTTGTCTAGAGTGATGCTGCTAATACTGCCTTTGAAGATCCAAAGAGACAGTTATCTGAGCGGCAGGTCCTTGCGGCTCCCATTGATAGAGAGCCATTGTTGTTATATGTGGCTGCTAACTCACAAGATGTCAGTGTTGCAATCGTGGTAGAGCGCAAGGAGGCTGGCAAGGAGCATCCGGTTCAACAGCCGGTTTACTACATCAGTGAGGTGCTCATTGAGTCTAAGGAAAGGTATCCACATTGGTAGAAGCTTGTTTACGGGGTGTTCATGGAAAGCCGGAAGCTGAAGCAATACTTCCAAGGTCACCCTATTACTGTGGTAAGTTCTTCCCCCTTGGGGGACATCATCCAGAATAGAGAGGCCACAGGACGAGTCACCAAGTGGGCCATTGAGCTTCGGCCTCATGGTTTGAAATACATGCCTCGGACTGCTATTAAGTCTCAAGCCCTGGTGGACTTTATCAATGATTGGACAGAGTTGCAGGCACCTGAGGAGAAGCCAGATAACACATATTGGACTATTCACTTTGATGGGTCCAGGCAGTTAGAAGGCTCGGGGGCTGGAGTCGTTTTAACTTCCCCTCGAGGTGACAAATTTTGTTATGTGCTCCAGCTTATGTTTCCTTGTACTAACAATGCAGCTGAGTATGAGGCCTTACTCCATGGTCTCCGAATGGCCAAAGAGATGAATTTGAGCTGGGTAAGGTGCTTGGGTGATTCAGATCTCGTGGCTCAACAGGTGTCAGGCAAGTGGGACTCCAAGGATCCCCTTATGGCGGCTTACCATCGTGAAGTTGATGTTGTGGCTGGGCACTTCAAAGGTTATCAAGTGGAGCACATTGATCGAAGGAAAAATGAGGTGACTGATGCTTTAAGCTGGCTAGGATCTCAGCGTAAGCCAGTGCCGGCTAACACCTTTCTCGATGTTTTGCATAATCCTTCTGTCAAGGTACCCACAGAGGAAGGCCTAGCGGTGCCAGACCCGGAGGCACAGCTGGTAGCAGCTCTTCACGTCATCCCGGATTGGACAGTGCCATATTTGGCCTACATGACCCAGGGAGAGTTGGCTGAGGATGAGACCTTGGCGAGACAAATCATCCGGCGGGCCAAATCCATGACAATTGTTCATGGCGAGTTACATCACTGCAGCGTCACTTGGGCGTTTCAACGTTGTGTGTCGCCTGTGGAGGGTCAGGAGATACTTCGTGAGATCCATGAAGGGGATTGCGGTCATCATGCCGGCTCAAAATCTCTCGTGGCCAAGGCTTTCCGTCACGGTTTCTATTGGCTGACGGCTCATGCTGATGCGGAGGATCTGGTCAGTAAATGTGAAGGATGTCTGAAATTCTCACGACGAGCTCATGTGCCAGCTCAAGAGTTGAGGATGATTCCAATTACTTGGCCGTTCGCAGTCTGGAGGCTTGATATGGTCGGGCCTTTCAAAAGGTCTAGGGATAAAAAGAAGCACCTTCTGGTGGCAGTGGACAAGTTTACAAAGTGGGTTGAGGCAGAGCCGGTTAGTAAGTGTGATGCAGCCACGGCGTTTCAGTTCATGAAAAAGGTGATCTTTCGTTTTGGTTTTCCACACAGCATCATAACTGATAATGGCACTAATCTCTCCAAAGGTGTCATGGAAGAGTTCTGTCAACGAGAACATATCTGGCTTGATGTTTCGGCTGTTGCTCATCCTCAATACAATGGTCAAGCAGAAAGAGCTAATCAGGAGATCTTGAAGGGTATCAAACCCCGGCTCTTGGTCCCCTTACAGCGGACGCCGGGTTGTTGGGTGGAGGAGTTACCTTCTGTACTTTGGAGTATCAATACTACACTTAACAGATCTACGGGTTACACACCTTTCTTCATGGTGTACGGAGCAGAGGCGGTCCTGCCAAGTGACATCCGGCATGACTCACCCCGTGTGGCGGCTTATGTCGAGGCTGATAATGAAAAAGCTCGTCAGGATACACTTGACTTGTTGGATGAGGAGCGAGACTTAGCAATAGCCCGCCCGGTGATTTACCAGCAAGACCTGTGCCGCCGGGTTAGATCCAGAACCTTTCAGGAAGGCGACTTAGTGCTCCGGCTCATCCAGGATCAGTCTGATATGCACAAGCTATCCCCTCCTTGGGAAGGACCCTTTGTGGTCAGCAAGAATCTGAACAACGGGTCATACTACCTTATCGATGTTCGAGAGCACAAAGACTCACGTAAGTCGGAGGAGGAGACCCGCCGGCCGTGGAACATCGCTCATCTTTGGCCTTACTATACTTGAGCCACTGGCTCTCAGGATGTATATATTTTGATGATATTATATAAAGCAATAAAGCAGGACCTCTGTCCTTTTCATCCTCAAAAGTGTACATGCCTTCTTTATCATGTTCTTGAAACAACCAACAGGGAGCAGGTCATATCTGAACCCAGCTTTCCCTTTGGTCCGGCTTATGATCATATCTGAATCTAGCCATGATCACTTGGGGGCTTCCTGTTCAAACATAGGTCGTATTCGAACCAAAGAGAACATAGCTGTCGATACCCTCTTGATCGGCATACTACCAAACCCACTTGGGGGCTTCCTGATCATATCTGAATCATAGCTTAACCTCTTTGGGTATGACGTGGATCGTATTCGAATCAGCGTCATTAAACAACTCTTATGGTCACTTGGGGGCTTCCTGTTCAAACATAGGTCGTATTCGAACCAAAGAGAACATAGCTGTCGATACCCACTTGATCGGCATCGCCAAAGCCACTGGGGGCTATATAATCGTATCCGAATCTTAGCTTAGCCCCTGATCATATTCGAATTAGAAGCCTTTAAATTTTGTTTATTATTCATCATACTTTGTAAGCGTAAGTATTTGACTATCTTGAGAACCTCTTGAGAATACTATGGGGTGGTTCTTGTTCCACCGGTTTAATATTGGTCACCTCAGGTTGTTAAGTGCCAGGCGAACATCATATGTGCCAAATTTCAGGAGTTAAACTTACCCTCATGGTTTGGGTCACATAAACCGGCGAGATTACCAAAAGGATTGCAGGTATGCTGTTGTGATTATGTTTAACAGATGTAATCATAAACCGGCCTTTATATGATGTTTTGGTTCACACTTCGGGTTATCAATACCTTATGTGACCCCCGATGCAATAAGTCGCCAAGGGAATTCTGTTTGTTTTATATGCAGGACAATGCAAGCAAGTTTCTGTTTAACATAAATGAAATAGAAGATCAATATAAACTGGAAATGTATAGCGATGGCGGCTTAAGAAAGTGTTGAGCGATATAAACATGCGCGAAGGCATGGCAAAAATCAAGAGTTTTTCTACCCTGTTACAAGACTCCCCGAGTCTGAATAATGAAGTATTGTTTTTTCCACAAAGACATAAACATATGACGCCTGGCGGTTCACTCCTGGGGTTGACCTGAAGATTCTGGGTTATCCTTCTCCGCCTCTTCGTCGGCTGCCCTGTCCTGGAAGGTGGACGATGCCCAGTCAATGCCACTCAAAGCTTTAAAATCAGCTTCATCATCTATTAAACCGGCCGGGTCGACTTTAGGGGCAAAGGTATGCTTACGGATTGGAGGGATCAGGCTGACGTCATCATAGAGAGGTGTTGGGAGTCTTCGATTCTCACTGTCATAACCCGGCTGATACTTGGTAAGGTCAGTATCGTTCCCAATGAGAGTGGCCACAGGGCGTATATCTTTCACACAGGCAGTGAAATCCGTCTCATTAAACAAGGTGCCATCTTCCTTCAAACTTGGATACCCAAGAGCAATGTCAGCCGGGTCTAGCTCTGGAAGCCACGCCTTGGCCCGGCTCAATGCGGATATAGCTCCGGCTCTTGCAGATGCTCGCCTTAACTCTTGGACTCGCTGAGGTAGCACGTCTTGCAGGAGATGGGGAACATCATTTGATAAAGCCACAACGGCCAGAGCACGTTGTGACCCGGTGTAGAGCTGTTCCACCAGAGTATAAACTGCCTTCAGCTTGATCAACATGTTTTGCTTGAGGTTTGTGCTCCTGGGGCCTACGTTATTAAGCATAAGGTGAGCCGGAGGTAACAACTGAAATAGTCATTGAAAGGAGGTTTGCTGTGTTTAAGGTTTGTATAAGTAACTTAACAAAGATTGCTGAGACCATTTGAGATATCTGGCGCTTTAAGCCGGACAGCTCGGCCGTTGCTTCTGCAGGCGATGCCTCTGCTGTCTTGGCCCGGGTCACCAGTGAGGCCTTTTCATCAGCCCAGTTTTTCTTCTCTGCCTCAAAGCTCTTCTTCAACTTCTCTTGTTCAGAGACGCTGAATTCAAACTTGGAGTTGGCTTTTTGGATTTCAGGTTCTTGAGCTGCCAGGCGATTCTTCAGGTCAGCAATCTCTTACTCAAATTGACTTATGGTGACCTGCATTAATGTCGGGTTATAGTCAGAATCATTATAAGATAACATTAAGTCCCAAGCACTTTGCAAGCAAAGGTACTTGACACTTGGGGGCTAATGTATACTGAAGAACTCTAAATTACTACGCCAGTTCATGGAAATTAAGTCCCAAGCACTTTGCAAGCAAAGATACTTGACACTTGGGGGCTAATGTGTATCGCAAGTTCAAAGTATCATGCTACAACCGGGTTAAATATCTTCTTTCTAAGCCGGACAAGCAGTGCTAGGAAGTTTTCTAAAGTCTACAACATATTTACTTATAAGCAATAGACTTGGGGGCTGGTACAGTAAGTATGGTTAAGGAAAAGTAGCATAAATCATACCTCAGATTTTTGCTGTATCTGCTTCACCATGTCAATTTCCAGGTCACGGCTGCTATGTACTTGATTGATATAGCCAGAGACGATCTCTCCAATACTCAAGTGAGTGTAGTCAGTGACGTCCAGCTTGGCCTTTCGGCGTTCCAAATATTCCTCTTTGGCAGAGCACTTAGCCAGCACAGTGGGCCTTCCCGGCTCAATAAATTGAGTTTTGGTAATTTCAACTTCCGGGTCATCTGGTTTAGCCGGGCTAGGAGCCTCCGGATTATCAGAGTCGTTGAGAACTTGCTCAACAGGCGGGTCAGAGGTAGTTACTGGAATGTCTTGAGATAGTTCAAGCGGCGGCTCGGGAGCAGAAACATCAGGAGCAGCCGTTCCAAGCTCCAGTTCAGTCACGACCGGCTCATGGGACGGCTTATTCTTTTTTGCCCTTTTGCTGGGCTTTACTTGCACACTGTGGGAAAGACAGACGGGTTAAATACAAAAAGATGGGCAAAATAAGTTTAAGGTAAGCAAGTTGTCATTACCCTGGTGCGGTCTTGAAAGCCGGCATATTTGATTGCATAGACTCGCCAGATGAGGGTGAAGTATCCTGATAGTTGGAGTCAGATGAATTGAGAGGTTGACGGATGAAACCCGCCAAAGGTAAAAGATAAGGTAGGTTGGAGATAACCTCTGATACGTCTCCATCATATCTACTTTTCCAAACACTTTTGCCCTTGTTTTGGACTCTAACTTGTATGATTTGAATGGAACTAACCCGGACTGACGCTGTTTTCAGCAGAATTGCCATGGTGTTGTTTTATGTGCAGAAAACAAAAGTTCTCGGAATGACCTGAAACTCCACGGAATATCTTAGAATAAATAATAAAAAGTCCTCGCCAAAGATGAAGACCAGGGGGCCCACACCCTGTCCACGAGGGTGGAGGGCGCGCCCCTCCCCCCTGGGCGCGCCCCCCTACCTCGTGGGCCCCCTGGATGCCCTCCGACGCCAACTCCAACTCCATATATTGGCTTTCCGGGAGAAAAAATCAGAGAGAAAGTTTCATCGCGTTTTACGATACGGAGCCGCCGCCAAGCCCTAATCTCTCTCGGGAGGGCTGATCTGGAGTCCGTTCGGGGCTCCGGGGAGGGGGATTCATCGTCGTCGTCATCATCAACCATCCTCCATCACCAATTTCATGATGCTCACCGCCGTGCATGAGTAATTGCATTGTAGGCTTGCTGGACGGTGATGGGTTGGATGAGATTTATCATGTAATCGAGTTAGTTTTGTTAGGGTTTGATCCCTAGTATCCACTATGTTCTGAGATTGATGTTGTTATGACTTTGCTATGCTTAATGCTTGTCAGTAGGGCTCGACTGCCATGATTTCAGATCTAAATCTATTATGTTTTCATGAATATATGTGAGTTCTAGATCCTATCTTGCAAGTCTATAGTCACCTACTATGTGTTATGATCCGGCAACCCCGAAGTGACAATAATCGGGACCACTCCCGGTGATGACCATTGTTTGAGGAGTTCATGTATTCACTATGTGTTAATGCTTTGTTCCGGTTCTCTATTAAAAGGAGGCCTTAATATCCCTTAGTTTCCAATAGGACCCCACTACCACGGGAGGGTAGGACAAAAGATGTCATGCAAGTTCTTTTCAATAAGCACGTATGACTATTTACGGAATACATGCCTACATTATATTGATGAACTGGAGCTAGTTCTGTGTCACCCTATGTTATGACTGTTACATGATGAACCACATCCGGCATAATTATCCATCATTGATCCGGTGCCTACGAGTTTTCCTTATACTGGTTTACGCTTATTTACTTTTCTGTTGCTATTGTTACAATCACTACAAAAATACCAAAAACATTACTTTTGTTGTCTTTACATTTGTTACCGTTACCACCACTATCATATTACTTTGCTACTAAACACTTTGCTGCAGATATTAAGTTTCCAGGTGTGGTTGAATTGACAACTCAGCTGCTAATACTTGAGAATATTCTTTGGCTCCCCTTGTGTCGAATCAACAAATTTGGGTTGAATACTCTACCCTCGAAAACTGTTGTGATCCCCTATACTTGTGGGTTATCAATACCTTTTTCTGGCGCCATTGCCGGGGAGCATAGCTCTATTCTTTGAGTCACTTGGGATTTATATCTGCTGGACACTATGAAGAACTTGAAAGATGCTAAGACAAAAATTTATCCCTCAACTACGAGGGGAGGTAAGGAACTGCCATCGAGCTCTACACTTGATTCACCTTCTGTTATGAGTAAGCTAGCGACACCTAAACCTACTACTGCTATGAATTCTGATATGTCGCATGTTATTGATGATGCCACTTCTGCTATGCATGATACTTATGATGAAACTACTTTTATGCTTGATACTACTGTGCCACTTGGTGAATTTCTAGATGAGCAAATTTCTAAGTCTAGAGAAAGAGAAATTAGTGAACCTGAACATGATGATGTTAGTGATGATGAACCTATGCCTGTTATTCCTGAGGGTTATCTTTTTAATAATGAATCTTATGAAGCTATTCTTTCTTGTCCGGATAAACCTGAACATAAGAGGTTACTAATTAAGTGGAGTAAGGAATCTTTTAGAGGTAGGATGAGACCTGACCCTGCTTTTGCTACTTCACCTATCTGTGTTCCTGATCAGGATTATTATGATATTACTGTTGATCCAGATATAATTACTTTGGTTGAATCTGATCCTTTTTATGGCTATGAATCTGAAACTATTGTGGCACATCTTCATAAGTTAGATGAAATAGCTGCCCTGTTTACTAATAATCTAAGATCGCGCCACTTTTATATACTCAAAATATTTCCGTTCTCATTAAAGGGTGATGCTAAGAAATGGTTTAATTCTCTTGATCCTGCCTGTGTGCGAAGTCCCCAGGATATGATTTATTACTTCTCTGCTAAATATTTCCCTCCTCATAAGAAACAAGCTGCTTTGAGGGAAATATACAATTTTGTGCAAATTGAAGAAGAGAGTCTCCCACAAGCTTGGGGGAGGCTTCTCAAGTTACTTAATGCTTTGCCTGATCATCCTGTTAAGAAACCTAAAATATTTGATATCTTTTATAATGGACTAACTGATGCTTCCAGAGATTACCTGGATAGTTGTGTTGGTTCTCTTTTCAGGGAAAGAACACCGAATGACGCTGAAATTTTATTGAATAATATGTTGGCAAATGAAAATAATTGGGCACCTCCTGAGCCACCTCCCGAGCCAACTCCTGAGCTAATTACTGAGCCTATTCCTACACCAACTCCAAAGAAGAGAGGTGTTCTATTTCTCAGTCCCGAAGATATGCAAGAGGCAAAGAAATGTATGAAAGAAAAAGGTATTAAAGCTGAAGATGTTAAGAATTTACCTCCTATTGAAGAAATACATGGTCTTAATTTACCGCCTGTTGAAGAAGTATATGATCTCAATTACATATTTATTGAAGAACCTCCCGATATCCCGACACAGGTAGTAAAGGTAAATTCTCTCTATAGATATGATAAAGTTGAAGTCCCTCCTACTAAAATTGCTAGTCAGTGCTTGGATGAGTTTGATGACTTTATGTTTAAGCAAGATGACTTTAATGCTTATTTTGGTAGACAATTAAAGCAGAATACCTTTATGATTACACGCTTGAGTGATTATATGGATAATATTAGAGGTGAACTTAAACTTGTTAGCAAACATGCTTCTATGGTTACCACTCAAGTAGAACAAGTACTTAAAGCTCAGAAAGAAATGCTTGATGAAATGAATAGTAAGAAAAATGAATATGCTATTAGAGTGGCTACTAGAACTGGTAGAATGACTCAGGAACCTTTGTATCCTGAAGGCCACCCTAAGAGAATCGAGCAAGATTCTCAAAGAAATAATATTGACGCACCTAGTTCTTCTAAAAGGAAGAAAAAGAAAAATGATAGTACTGTGCAAACTTCTAGTGAACCTATTGCTGAACCACCTGATAATCTAAATGATATCTCTATGTCTGATGCTGAAACACAATCTGGTAATGAACATGAACCTGGTGAAGATGTTAATGATGATGTTCATGATGATGCTCAACCAAGTAATGATAATGATGTAGAAGTTGAACCTGCTGTTGATCTTGATAACCCACAATCAAAGAATCAATGTTATGATAAAAGAGACTTCGTTGCTAGGAAACATGGTAAAGAAAGAGAACCATGGGTTCAGAAACCCATGCCTTTTCCTCCGAAACCATCCAAGAAAAAGGATGATGAGGATTTTGAGCGCTTTGCTGAAATGATTAGACCTATCTTTTTGCGTATGCGATTGACTGATGTGCTCAAAACAAATCCTTATGCTAAGTATATGAAGGATATCATTACTAATAAAAGAAATATACCGGAGGCTGAAATTTCAACCATGCTTGCTAATTACACTTTTAAGGGTGGAATACCAAAGAAACTTGGAGATCCAGGAGTACCTACTGTACCATGCTCCATTAAAAGAAATTATGTTAAAACTGCTTTATGTGATCTTGGAGCCGGTGTTAGTTTTATGCCTCTCTCTTTATATCGTAGTCTTGACTTGAATAAGTTGACACCTACTGAAATATCTTTGCAAATGGCTGATAAATCAACTGCTATACCTGTCGGTATTTGTGAGAATGTGCCTGTTGTGGTTGCAAACGTTACTATTTTAACGGACTTTGTTATTCTTGATATTCCTGAGGATGATAGTATGTCTATTATTCTTGGAAGACCTTTCCTTAATACTGCAGGGGCTGTTATTGATTGCAACAAAGGCAATGTCCCTTTTCATGTTAATGGTAATGAGCATATGGTGCACTTTTCGAGGAAACAACCTCAAGTTTATAGTATCAACTCTATTGGAAAAATTCCATCGATTATATTTGGAGGTTTTGAATTTCCTCTTCCTACTGTCAAAAAGAAATATGATATACTTATTGTTGGGCATGTCTATATCCCCGTTGAGGTAACATAGTGTTATTCGAAATTTCTCCGGTTCCATGATTATCGGAATGAGTTTGTTAACAAGACTTGATCAACCTTGTTAGTGGATTCTTTTTTATGAGCATGAGATGGATGAAACTAGAAGCACAACCTTCTGTACCCTCTTTATATTTTCTGTTCTTTAATAGAAATAAAGTAAAATAGTATTTTTTCTGTCTGTTTCCCGACTTATCCGTGCAATATAAAAATATCCCGAAAATAAAAGTCCTCAGAATGCCATGCCAATTTAATATGATTTTTTCGGGAATATTTAAGGATTTTTAGTGCAAAAATTACCGCGGGGGGAGCTGCCACCTGGTCACGAGGGTGGAGGGCGCGCCCTACCCCCCTGGGCGTGCCCCCTGCCTCGTGGGCCCACGGTGGCCCTCCTCCACTTATCCCTGCACCCATCTTCTTCCTCTGCCTCACACAAACCCGAAAAACCAACTCAAGCTCGTGTTCCAGCAACTTTTGCTGCGATTTTTGATCTCCTTGCTCAAAGCACCTCTCGCAAAACTGCTTGGGGAGATTGTTCCTTGGTATGTGACTCCTCCATTGGTCCAATTAGTTTTTGTTCTAGTGCTTTATTCATTGCAAATTTGTGCTGCATAGGTGACCATGTTCTTGAGTTTGCATGTCAAATTTATATGGTTCCAAGTAGTTCTAATGCTTGATATATGCTCTAGGCACTTGTATGAGTAGTTGCTATCAATCTTATTGAAGTTGGTTCACTTTTGCTTGAAGTTACTAAAAATTTCAGATTGTTTCAGAAATAATGAAGATACTTTTGAGGGGCTCGTCGAGCCGAAGTTCTAAGGAGAAACAAAAGGAAGAAGAACAGAAGCCCAAATTTAATCTGCCTCGTATCGCGGAGGTCCGGCCGAGTGAACGGCCTTCCGATGACTTCTTGAGGAGTGCCGAGATTTATGAAGATTTCTCTCTATTGATTGAGAACGCCGGCCTCACCAACTTCCTCCACGACCAACGTCATCAGTATCTCTTACTCACAAATATTTTTGTGCAGAACTTCTACTTTTTCCCTAAGAAATCAACTCCAACAGTAGAGTTCCATTTATATGATGTTGCTAGGGAGATGACATTAGCTGCATTTTGCGAGGTTTGCAAAATACCTTTCAAGGGTTCTTTAGATGAACCACACTGTAATGAAGTGGAAGCTTATATTGACACTATCACTATGGGAGAAACCAGGAAGGTTTCTGATGCAAGCATTGAAGGAAATATGCCCTAGAGGCAATAATAAAGTTATTATTTATTTCCTTATATCATGATAAATGTTTACTGTTCATGCTAGAATTGTATTAACCGAAAACAAAATACATGTGTGAATACATAGACAAACAAAGTGTCACTAGTATGCCTCTACTTGACTAGCTCGTTAATCAAAGATGGTTTTGTTTCCTAACCATGAACAATGAGTTGTTATTTGATTAGCGGGATCACATCATTAAGTGAATGATCTGATTGACATGACCCATTCCATTAGCTTAGCACCCGATCGTTTAGTATGTTGCTGTTGCTTTCTTCATGACTTATACATGTTCCTATAACTATGAGATTATGCAACTCCCGTTTACCGGAGGAACACTTTGGGTGCTACCAAACGTCACAATGTAACTGGGTGATTATAAAGGAGTACTATAGGTGTCTCCAAAGGTACATGTTGGGTTGGCGTATTTCGAGATTAGGTTTTGTCACTCCGATTGTCAGAGAGGTATCTCTGGGCCCTCTCGGTAATGCACATCACTTAAGCCTTGCAAGCATTGCGACTAATGAGTTAGTTGCAGGATGATGTATTACAGAACGAGTAAAGAGACTTGCCAACAACAAGATTGAACTAGGTATTGGAATACTGACGATCGAATCTCGGGCAAGTAACATACCGATGACAAAGGGAACGACGTATGTTGTTATGCGGTCTGACCGATAAAGATCTTCGTAAAATATGTAGGAGCCAATATGGGCATCCAGGTCCCGCTATTGATTATTGACCGGAGACGTGTCTCGGTCATGTCTACATTGTTCTCGAACCCGTAGGGTCCGCACGCTTAAGGTTACGATGACAGTTATATTATGAGTTTATGCATTTTGATGTACCGAAGGTTGTTCGGAGTCCCGGATGTGATCACGGACATGACGAGGAGTCTCGAAATGGTCGAGACATAAAGATTGATATATTGGAAGCCTATGTTTGGATATCGGAAGTGTTCCGGGTGAAATTGGGATTTTACCGGAGTACCGGGAAGTTACCGGAACCCCCCAAGGAGCTAGATGGGCCTTATTGGGCCTTAGTGGAAAAGAGAATAGGCAGCCCATGGTGGGCCGCGCGCCCCTCCCCTCCCTTGGTCCGAATTGGACAAGGAGAGGGGGCCGGCCCCTCTCTCTCCTTTT
The DNA here is from genome assembly GCF_018294505.1 of Triticum aestivum. Taxonomy (NCBI): domain Eukaryota; kingdom Viridiplantae; phylum Streptophyta; class Magnoliopsida; order Poales; family Poaceae; genus Triticum; species Triticum aestivum. The sequence continues at coordinate 14,155,477 of NC_057809.1, read as the reverse complement.
CCCCCCTCCGCGAGTCCAATTCCAACTAGGATTGGGGGGGGGATCCTACTCCCAGAGGGAGTAGGACTCTCCTGGCGCGCCCCTCATGGCCGGCCAGCCTCCCCCCTTTAGTCCTTTATATACGGAGGCAGGGGCACCCCAGAAATACACAAGTTGATCCACGTGATCTTTTCCTTAGCCGTGTGCGGCGCCCCCAGCCACCAAAGTCCTCGATAATATTGTAGCGGAGTTTAGGCGAAGCCCTGCTGCTGTAGTACATCAAGATCGTCACCACGGTGTCGTGCTGACGGAACTCTTCCCCGACACTTTGCTTGATCGGAGTCCGGGGATCGTCATCGAGCTGAACGTGTGCTAGACCTCGGAGGTGCCGTAGTTTCGGCGCTTGATCGGTCGGATCGTGAAGACGTACGACAACATCAGCCAAACGCTTCCGTTGTCAATCTACTAGGTATGTAGATCACACTCCCCCCTTCTTGTTGCTATACATCACATGATCTTGCGTGTGCGTAGGAATTTTTTTGAAATTACTACGAAACCCTTCAGTGGCATCCGAGCCTAGGTTTTATATGTTGATGTTATATGCACAAGTAGAACACAAGTGAGTTGTGGGCGATATAGGTCATACTGCCTACCAGCATGTCATACTTTGGTTCGGCGGTATTGTTGGATGAGACGACCCGGACCGACATTACGCGTATGCTTACGCGAGACCGGTTCTCCCGACGTGCTTTGCACATAGGTGGCTTGCGGGCGACAGTCTCTCCAACCTTAGTTGAACCGAGTGTGGCTACGCCCGGTCCTTGCAAAGGTTAAAACGGAGTCAAATTGACAAACTATCATTGTGGTTTTGATGCGTAGGTAAGATTGGTTCTTGCTTAAGCCCGTAGCAGACACGTAAAACTTGCAACAACAAAGTAGAGGACGTCTAACTTGTTTTTGCAGGGCATGTTGTGATGTGATATGGTCAAGACATGATGCTGAATTTTATTGTATGAGATGATCATGTTTTGTAACCGAGTTATCGGCAACTAGCAGGAGCCATATGATTGTCGCTTTATTGTATGCAATGCAATCGCGATGTAATGCTTTACTTTATCACTAAACGGTAGCGATAGTCGTGGAAGCACAAACTTGGCGAGACGACAACGACGCTACGATGGAGATCAAGGTGTGACGTCGGTGACGATGGTGATCACGAGATGCTTCGGAGATGGAGATCACAAGCACAAGATGATGATGGCCATATCATATCACTTATATTGGTTGCATGTGATGTTTATCTTTTTATGCATCTTATCTTGCTTTGATTGACGGTAGCATTATAAGATGATCTCTCACTAAATTATCAAGAAGTGTTCTCCCTGAGTATGCACCGTTGCCAAAGTTCATCGTGCCCAGACACCACGTGATGATCGGGTGTGATAAGCTCTACGTCCATCTACAACAGGTGCAAGCCAGTTTTGCACACGCAGAATACTCGAGTTATACTTGACGAGCCTAGCATATGCAGATATGGCCTCGGAACACGGAGACCGAAAGGTCGAGCGTGAATCATATAGTAGATATGATCAACATAACGATGTTCACCATTGAAAAGTACTCCATATCACGTGATGATCGGTTATGGTTTAGTTGATTTGGATCACGTGATCACTTAGAGGATTAGAGGGATGTCTGTCTAAGTGGGAGTTCTTTAAGTAATTTGACTAATTGAACTTAAATTTATCATGAACTTAGTACCTGATAGTATCTTGCTTATGTATGTTTGATTGTAGATAGATGGCCCGTGCTGTTGTTCCGTTGAATTTTAATGCGTTCCTTGAGAAAGAAAAGTTGAAAGATGATGGTAGCAATTACACGGACTGGGTCCGTAACTTGAGGATTATCCTCATTGCTGCACAGAAGAATTACGTCCTGGAAGCACCGCTGGGTGCCAGGCCTGCTGCTGGAGCAACACCAGATGTTATGAACATCTGGCAGAGCAAAGCTGATGACTACTCGATAGTTCAGTGTGCCATGCTTTACGGCTTAGAATCGGGACTTCAACGACGTTTTGAACGTCATGGAGCATATGAGATGTTCCAGGAGTTGAAGTTAATATTTCAAGCAAATGCCCGAATTGAGAGATATGAAGTCTCCAATAAGTTCTATAGCTGCAAGATGGAGGAGAACAGTTCTGTCAGTGAGCATATACTCAAAATGTCTGGGTATAATAATCACTTGATTCAATTGGGAGTTGATCTTCCAGATGATTGCGTCATTGACAGAATTCTCCAATCACTGCCACCAAGCTACAAGAGCTTCGTGATGAACTATAATATGCAAGGGATAAATAAGACTATTCCCGAGCTCTTCGCAATGCTGAAAGCCGCGGAGGTAGAAATCAAGAAGGAGCATCAAGTGTTGATGGTCAACAAGACCACTAGTTTCAAGAAAAAGGGCAAAGGGAAGAAGAAGGGGAACTTCAAAAAGATCGGCAAGCAAGTTGCTACTCAAGAGAAGAAACCCAAGTCTGGACCTAAGCCTGAAACTGAGTGCTTCTACCGCAAGCAGACTGGTCACTGGAAGCGGAACTGCCCCAAGTATTTGGCGGATAAGAAGGATAGCAAGGTGAACAAAGGTATATGTGATATACATGTTATTGATGTGTATCTTACTAGAGCTCGCAGTAGCACCTGGGTATTTGATACTGGTTCTGTTGCTAATATTTGCAACTCGAAACAGGGACTATGGATTAAGAGAACACTGGCAAAGGACGAGGTGACGATGCGCGTGGGAAACGGTTCCAAAGTCGATGTGATCGCGGTCGGCACGCTACCTCTACATCTACCTTCGGGATTAGTACTAGAACTAAATAATTGTTATTTGGTGCCAGCGTTGAGCATGAACATTATATCTGGATCTTGTTTGATGCGAGACGGTTATTCATTTAAATCAGAGAATAATGGTTGTTCTATTTATATGAGTAATATCTTTTATGGTCATGCACCTTTGAAGAGTGGTCTATTTTTGATGAATCTCGATAGTAGTAACACACATATTCATAATGTTGAAGCCAAAAGATGCAGAGTTGATAATGATAGTGCAACTTATTTGTGGCACTGCCGTTTAGGTCATATCGGTATAAAGCGCATGAAGAAACTCCATACTGATGGCCTTTTGGAAACACTTGATTATGAATCACTTGGTACTTGCGAACCGTGCCTCTTGGGCATGATGACTAAAACACCGTTCTCTGGTACTATGAGGGAGCAACAGATTTGTTGGAAATCATACATACAGATGTATGTGGTCCGATGAATATTGAGGCTCGTGGTGGATATCGTTATTTTCTCACCTTCACGGATGACTTAAGCAGATATGGGTATATCTACTTAATGAAACACAAGTCTGAAACATTTGAAAAGTTCAAAGAATTTCAGACTGAAGTTGAAAATCATCGTAACAAGAAAATAATGTTTCTACGATCTGATCGTGGAGGAGAATTTTTGAGTTACGAGTTTGGTGTACATTTGAAACAATGCGGAATAGTTTCGCAACTCACGCCACCCGGAACACCACAGCGTAATGGTGTGTCCGAACGTCGTAATCGTACTTTACTGGATATGGCGCGATCTATGATGTCTCTTACTGATTTACCGCTATCGTTTTGGGGTTATGCTTTAGAGACGGCCGCATTCACGTTAAATAGGGCACCATCAAAATCCGTTGAGACGACGCCTTATGAACTATGGTTTGGCAAGAAACCAAAGTTGTCGTTTCTTAAAGTTTGGGGCTGCGATGCTTATGTGAAAAAACTTCAACCTGATAAGCTCGAACCCAAATCGGAGAAATGTGTCTTCATAGGATACCCAAAGGAGACTGTTGGGTACACCTTCTATCACAGATCCGAAGGCAAGACATTCGTTGCTAAGAATGGATCCTTTCTAGAGAAGGAGTTTCTCTCGAAAGAAGTGAGTGGGAGGAAAGTAGAACTTGACGAGGTAACTATACCTGCTCCCTTATTGGAAAGTAGTACATCACAGAAACCTGTTTGTGTGACACCTACACCGATTAGTGAGTAAGCTAATGATAATGATCATGAAACTTCAGAACAAGATACTACTGAACCTCGTAGATCAACCAGAGTAAGATCCGCACCAGAGTGGTACGGTAATCCTGTTCTGGAAGTCATGCTACTAGATCATGATGAACCTACGAACTATGAAGAAGCGATGGTGAGCCCAGATTCCGCAAAATGGCTTGAAGCCATGAAATCTGAGATGGGATCCATGTATGAGAACAAAGTCTGGACTTTGGTTGACTTGCCCGATGATCGGCAAGGAATTGAGAATAAATGGATCTTCAAGAAGAAGACTGACGCCGACGGTAATATTACTGTCTACAAAGCTCGACTTGTCGCAAAAGGTTTTCAGCAAGTTCAAGGGATTGACTACGATGAGACCTTCTCACCCGTAGCGATGCTTAAGTCTGTCCGAATCATGTTAGCAATTGCCGCATTCTATGATTATGAAATTTGGCAGATGGATGTCAAAACTGCATTCCTGAATGGATTTCTGGAAGAAGAGTTGTATATGATGCAACCAGAGGGTTTTGTCGATCCAAAGGGAGCTAACAAAGTGTGCAAGCTCCAGCGATCCATTTATGGACTGGTGTAAGCCTCTCGGAGTTGGAATAAACGTTTTGATAGTGTGATCAAAGCATTTGGTTTTATGCAGACTTTTGGAGAAGCCTGTATTTACAAGAAAGTGAGTGGGAGCTCTGTAGCATTTCTGATATTATATGTGGATGACATATTACTAATTGGAAATGATGTAGAATTTCTGGATAGCATAAAGGGATACTTGAATAAAAGTTTTTCAATGAAAGACCTCGGTGAAGCTGCTTACATATTAGGCATTAAGATCTATAGAGATAGATCGAGACGCTTAATTGGACTTTCACAAACCACATACCTTGACAAAGTTTTGAAAAAGTTCAAAATGGATCAAGCAAAGAAAGGATTCTTGCCTGTGTTACAAGGTGTGAAGTTGAGTAAGACTCAATGCCCGACCACTGCAGAAGATAGAGAGAATATGAAAGATGTTCCCTATGCATCAGCCATAGGATCTATCATGTATGCAATGCTGTGTACCAGACCTGATGTGTGCCTTGCTATAAGTCTAGCAGGGAGGTACCAAAGTAATCCAGGAGTGGATCACTGGACAGCGGTCAAGAACATCCTGAAATACCTGAAAAGGACTAAGGATATGTTTCTCATATATGGAGGTGACAAAGAGCTCATCGTAAACGGTTACGTTGATGCAAGCTTTGACACTGATCCGGACGATTCTAAATCGCAAACCGGATACGTGTTTACATTAAACGATGGAGCTGTCAGTTGGTGCAGTTCTAAACAAAGCGTTGTGGCGGGATCTACATGTGAAGCGGAGTACATAGCTGCTTCAGAAGCAGCAAACGAAGGAGTCTGGATGAAGGAGTTCATATCCGACCTAGGTGTCATACCTAGTGCATCGGGTCCAATGAAAATCTTCCGTGACAATACTGGTGCAATTGCCTTGGCAAAGGAATCCAGATTTCACAAGAGAACCAAGCACATCAAGAGACGCTTCAATTCCATCCGGGATCTAGTCCAGGTGGGAGACATAGAAATTTGCAAGATACATACGGATCTGAATGTTGCAGACCCGTTGACTAAGCCTCTTCCATGAGCAAAACATGATCAGCACCAAGGCTCCATGGGTGTTAGAATCATTACTGTGTAATCTAGATGGTTATGTTTCCTAACCATGAACAATGAGTTGTTATTTGATTAACGGGATCACATCATTAAGTGAATGATCTGATTGACATGAACCATTCCATTAGCTTAGCACCCGATCGTTTAGTATGTTGATGTTGCTTTCTTCATGACTTATACATGTTCCTATAACTATGAGATTAAGCAACTCCCGTTTACCGGAGGAACACTTTGGGTGCTACCAAACGTCACAACGTAACTGGGTGATTATAAAGGAGTACTACAGGTGTCTCCAAAGGTACATGTTGGGTTGGCGTATTTCGGGATTAGGTTTTGTCACTCCGATTGTCAGAGAGGTATCTCTGGGCCCTCTCGGTAATGCACATCACTTAAGCCTTGCAAGCATTGCGACTAATGAGTTAGTTGCAGGATGATGTATTACAGAACGAGTAAAGAGACTTTCCAACAACGAGATTGAACTAGGTATTGGAATACCGACGATCGAATCTCGGGCAAGTAACATACCGATGACAAAGGGAACGACGTATGTTGTTATGCGGTCTGACAGATAAAGATCTTCGTAGAATATGTAGGAGCCAATATGGGCATCCAGGTCCCGCTATTGGTTATTGACCGGAGACGTGTCTCGGTCATGTCTACATTGTTCTCAAACCCGTAGGGTCCGCACGCTTAAGGTTACGATGAAAGTTATATTATGAGTTTATGCATTTTGATGTACCGAAGGTTGTTCGGAGTCCCGGATGTGATCACGGACATGACAAGGAGTCTCGAAATGGTCGAGACATAAAGATTGATATATTGGAAGCCTATGTTTGGATATCGGAAGTGTTTCAGGTGAAATCGGGATTTTACCGGAGTACCGGGAGGTTACCGGAACCCCCCGGGGAGCTAGATGGGCCTTATTGGGCCTTAGTGGAAAAGAGAAGAGGCAGCCCATAGTGGGCCGCGCGCCCCTCCCCTCCCTTGATCCGAATTGGACAAGGAGAGGGGGCCGGCCCCTCTCTCTCTTTTCCCCCCTCCGCGAGTCCTATTCCAACTAGGATTGGGGGGGGGGGGGGAATCCTACTCCCAGAGGGAGTAGGACTCTCCTGGCGCGCCCCTCATGGCCGACCAGCCTCCCCCCTTTAGTCCTTTATATACAGAGGCAGGGGCACCCCAGAAATACACAAGTTGATCCACGTGATCTTTTCCTTAGCCGTGTGCGGCGCCCCCAGCAACCAAAGTCCTCGATAATATTGTAGCGGAGTTTAGGCGAAGCCCTGCTGCTGTAGTACATCAAGATCATCACCACGCCGTCGTGCTGACGGAACTCTTCCCCGACACTTTGCTGGATCGGAGTCCGGGGATCGTCATCGAGCTGAACATGTGCTAGAACTCGGAGGTGTCGTAGTTTCGGCGCTTGATCGGTCGGATCGTGAAGACGTACGACTACATCAGCCAAACGCTTCCGTTGTCGATCTACTAGGTATGTAGATCACACTCCCGCCTTCTTGTTGCTATGCATCACATGATCTTGCGTGTGTGTTGGAATTTTTTTGAAATTACTACGAAACCCTTCAAGAATTACTAGCATACATTTCCCTGTTTTACGCTACTTTGCCTTATTTGCTAGTCGTTGCTTGATTGGTCGTGGGAACTGTGGGAACCTTAGTATTCCTGATATTATTATTTTGCTCCATGGTTTATACTGCAATAACTCTGTTAGTATGGTGGAATTGTTGCTAGACGGTTGAGTATGAACCGTACTAAGGGCCCCATCTTTTTAGGCATTTATGCTTCACGCCTAGCTGAACATTTTGAAATACCTATTAGGCATGAGGAGAAAGAAGAAACAGCTGCCCCGTGCTTATTTAGATTATAAGAGTATGGTAGCGCATGATTTTCTTGTTAAGAATCGCGAAGGGGTGCTTAAATATAAATTGTACTTTGATAAACATCACCCTGAGACTATTACTTTGCCTGCTCCCTCTTGGTTTAATTTGTCTATAGGTACTTACATTGTTCCGTGGGCGGCTGTTTAAGCCTATCGGAATCCTGCACCAGCCTCGGAACCGGAGCCTCCACGAATGCCTATTTATTCTTGGGATCCTGAGGTGGTTGCCAGCCAGTGGCAGTCAGAGTCCTCTTCATCATATTATGATCCCAACTATTCTTCATCGCAGTACGACCCCAGCTTCACCTACGGATATCAGCAGGGTTATCCCTGGCAATAGACCAACTTAGGCCAAAAGCCTAAGCTTGGGGGAGTACGTATTCCCCACCAACATTACATACATGTTCACACACACTCATTGCTAGATGTCGGTGCTCATACTCTTTCATTGTAATATCCATGTTAGTTTAAATTTATTTTTCTAGCTTTCTTCTTGTGTGTTTGATAAACCTTAAGAAAAAAAACAAAAAATTAATTAGTCTACTTTCCATGCTTGTAGTAGAATTAAAAAGAAAACCCAAAAATATTTCCCATCCTTCTTTTGCTTGTTGGGAGCTTTCCCGTGTAAATAGTTTTTATTCTTCTTTTCCTTTCTTTGCGGGTCGAGAAGACTATATTGAAAATGCTTAGTGGCTCTTATATGCATGACTGTTTATTTAACTTAGAGCCCATATTACTTGTCTTCTCTCTTGAGTTGAATTCTTGCAGATTCCAGCTTAGTCCAATGCACGTGCACTCTTATTATTATATACACCGTTCAGTCATGCAAGTGAAAGGCAATAATGATGATATATGATGGACTCATTGGGATGAGAAAAGCTGGTATGAACTCGACCTCTCTTGTTTCTATAAATATGATGATTCATCGTTCTTGATTCAGCTATTATGAAGTAAACATATTTGCAATAACATTCAGAGATTATAGTTGCTTGTGCCATGCTTGATTAGCTATGAGTTATAATGGTTAACCTTGCATGCCAACATGCTATTGAGATGATTATGATGTGGTATGATAGGATGGTATCCTCCTTTAAATGAATTGAGTGACTCGACTTGGCACATGTTCACGCATGTAGTTGAATCAAATCAACATAGCCTTCATGATATTTATGTTCATGGTGGATTATATCCTACTCATGCTTATATTCGGTGTGAATTAATTTTAATGCATGTTTATGACTGTTGTCGCTCTCTCAGTTGGTCGCTTCCCAGTCTTTTGCTAGCCTTGACCTGTACTAAGCGGGAATACTGCTTGTGCATCCAAACTCCTAAAACCCCAAAGTTGTTCCATATGAGTCCACTATACCTTCCTATATGCGGTATCTACCTGCCGTTCCAAGTAAATTTGTATGTGCCAAACTCCAAACCTTCAAATGAAATTCTGTTTTGTATGCTCGAGCAGCTCATGTGCAACTATGGCTGCCTATATCTTCCATGCTAGGTGGGTTATTCTCAAGAGGAGTGGACTCCGCTCCTCATTCACGAGAAAGGGCCGGTAACCGGGATGCCCAGTCCCATGATCCAAAAAGATCAAAGCAAATCAAAATAATTAAACAAAACTCCCCCTGGGAACCGTTGAATGTTGGAGGCACTCGTTGTTTCGAGCAAGCCATGGATTGATGATTGTGGAGGAGGGGGAGTATAAACCTTTACCATTCTGTTTGGGAACTGCCTATAATGCATGTAGTATGGAAGATGCAGCCATCTCATAGTTGTTGCGTTGACAGTGAAAGTATGCCGCTCAAAATATTATTTATCTCTATTTCACAAATCGAGCTCTGGCACCTCTACAAATCCCTGCTTCCCTCTGCGAAGGGCCTATCTATTTACTTTTATGTTGAGTCATCACCCTTCTTATTAAAAAGCACCCGCTGGAGAGCACATTGTCATTTGCATTCATTATGATTGGTTTATATTGGGTATGACTTGACTGGATCTCTTTTACCATGAATTACAATGTTTAGTCAGTCCGTGATCTTCAAAGGTGCTCTGCATTTATGTTTTGCGGTCTCAGAAAGGGCTAGCGAGATACCATTTTGTTATATCATGTTATGATTATTTTGAGAAAGTGTTGTCATCTGAGTTTTATTATTATGGCTCGCTAGCTGATTATGCTATTGTTATGAGTAAGTGTGAGACCTACGTGTTATTGTGAGTATGGTTAGTTCATAATAATTGCTGAAACTTGAATGCTAGCTTTTCATGTTTACAACAACAAGAGCAAACAGAGTTTGTAAAAGTTTTTCTTTTTCTCTTTCAGTTTGTCAACTGAATTGCTTGAGGACAAGCAAGGGTTTAAGCTTGGGGGAGTTGATACGTCTCCGTCGTATCTACTTTTCCAAACACTTTTGCCCTTGTTTTGGACTCTAACTTGTATGATTTGAATGGAACTAACCCGGACTGACGCTGTTTTCAGCAGAATTGCCATGGTGTTGTTTTATGTGCAGAAAACAAAGGTTCTCGGAATGACCTGAAACTCCACAGAATATCTTAGAATAAATAATAAAAAATCCTCGCCAAAGATGAAGACCAGGGGGCCCACACCCTGTCCACGAGGGTGGGGGCGCGCCCCTCCCCCCTGGGCGCGCCCCCCTACCTCGTGGGCCCCCTGGATGCCCTCCGATGCCAACTCCAACTCCATATATTGGCTTTCAGGGAGAAAAAATCAGAGAGAAAGTTTCATCGCGTTTTACAATACGGAGCCGCCGCCAAGCCCTAATCTCTCTTGGGAGGGCTGATCTGGAGTCCGTTCGGGGCTTCGGAGAGGGGGATTCGTCGCCGTCGTCATCATCAACCATCCTCCATCACCAATTTCATGATGCTCACCGCCATGCATGAGTAATTGCATCGTAGGCTTGCTGGACGGTGATGGGTTGGATGAGATTTATCATGTAATCGAGTTAGTTTTGTTAGGTTTTGATCCCTAGTATCCACTATGTTCTGAGATTGATGTTGCTATGACTTTGCTATGCTTAATGCTTGTCACTAGGGCCCGAGTGCCATGATTTCAGATCTGAACCTATTATGTTTTCATGAATATATGTGAGTTCTAGATCCTATCTTGCAAGTCTATATTCACCTACTACGTGTTATGATCTGGCAACCCCGAAGTGACAATAATCGGGACCACTCCCGGTGATGACCATAGTTTGAGGAGTGCATGTATTCACTATGTGTTAATGCTTTGTTTTGGTTCTCTATTAAAAGGAGGCCTTAATATCCCTTAGTTTCCAATAGGACCCCGCTGCCACGGGAGGGTAGGACAAAAGATGTCATGCAAGTTCTTTTCCATAAGCACGTATGACTATTTACGGAATACATGCCTACATTATATTGATGAACTAGAGCTAGTTCTGTGTCACCCTATGTTATGACTGTTACATGATGAACCACATCCGGCATAATTATCCATCATTGATCCGGTGCCTACGAGTTTTCCATATACTGGTTTACGCTTATTTACTTTTCCGTTGCTATTGTTACAATCACTACAAAAATACCAAAAACATTACTTTTGTTGTCTTTACTTTTGTTACCGTTACCACCACTATCATATTACTTTGCTACTAAACACTTTGCTGCAGATATTAAGTTTCTAGGTGTGGTTGAATTGACAACTCAGCTGCTAATACTTGAGAATATTCTTTGGCTCCCCTTGTGTCGAATCAACAAATTTGGGTTGAATACTCTACCCTCGAAAACTGTTGCGATCCCCTATACTTGTGGGTTATCAACCTCAGTCTTGCGCTTCCTGGTCACGTCAGGTAAGCCGGAGGAGAGTTCTGTATCTTTGCTTGTCCGGTCTGCCTCCGACTCTCATAAATTTGTCACTTCAAAAGAAATTGAGGATCTTGGTAAGCTAAAGGATGTGAAAATCTTACTTTCCGGGTCACCCTTCGGATTTTCTGTCGTGGCAAGGGCTCGGAGTCGGAGGAGATTATAGTTACTTCTTCCTCAATGGCTTGGCTGTTTCCCGTGTCCTGAAAAGAATTAATGTCAATAAGATGATAATAAAGGAATCAGGGGAGTTAAGAGTTACCCTCTTCTTCATCATCATCGGTATCATCCAGTTTCAACATATCTAAAGCGCTCGGCTTCTTCTTCCTTGAGGTTCCTGTTTTGGCGGCTTTCCTTTCAGCTCTCTTGGCTGCTCTGGCTTGTTTGGCAGACTCACGGTCATACTTGACCTTCCAGAAGTTGTCATTTGCCTGTGAATCATGATAAAGGGTAATGAGTACAAAGTAGAGTATAATACATGGAGGGTATCAATTGTTTAGATGGATGACTTATAGCAGGAGCCGGGTTCTTCTTGTAGAAAGGAAGTAAGCCAAAGGCATTACTAACCACCGTGCCCTCTTTCAACAAAGACTGGGTCATAACTTCAACCATGTCATCTAGTAAGTCGTCCGGGCTATGGCGCAGCGGTTCATCCTTCTCGCCAGAGTAAGTGCACATTAAGCCGGGGTGGCGGCTTAATGGAATCACTCGCCAAGAAATCCAGACTCGGACCAGGTCGATGCCATCTAAGCCATTCCCCAAGAGAGCTTTGATTTTCCTAATGGCGGGAGTGAGTGGCAGACGTTCAACAGCCGTTAGCTTGTCTGGCAGCGGATGATTGGATTCAAGGCGCAGAGCATGAATGCCGGGCAGTGGGTTTTCATCAGCCGGAGAAGTGTCCTGGCAGTAGAACCATGTATGATTCCAATCCTTTGGATGGCTTGGCAGTTCAGCATAAGGGAAAAGGCAGTCTCTCCGCCGCTGAATTGAGATGCCGCCAAGTTCCAGACTGGGCCCGTTAGCACATTCATTCTGCCGGTTTAAATAAAACAACTCTCTGAATAAAAGTAAGTTGGGCTCTTCTCCAAGGTACACCTCGCAGAAGACTTGGAAGTTGCAAATATTTGACATGTAATTGGGCCCGATGTCTTGAGGTCTTAGGTCAAAGAATTGCAAAACGTCGGTGAAGAATTTTGAACCGGGTGGAGCAAATCCCCGGCTCATATGATCTGTAAAAACGATCACCTCCCCCTCTTTGGGTTGAGGTTTCTCCTCGGACGGGTCAGGAGCACGATAAGACATGACCTCCTTCTTGGGCAAATGGACTGACTTCACAAATTCAGACAGTGTGCTTTCCATGACAGTGGACTTGACCTAGTTACAGGTCACAGGAGCCTTGGGAGCCTTAGGTGCCATTACGCAAGTGGAAGCCTATGACAAAATAAGAATTTCCGGTTCAACTTTAACCCGGTAGGAAAACATTTTTAATTCATTCAAGATGGCGGCTTAAGAAGGGGCCTAATGACATATGGCTAGTTGTGTTTTTTACATTTAAGCCGCGACGGGTTCCAGAAGCAGTGAAGTATTTAAAGTCGCCAGAGGTAAGCAAGACTGACAATCCATATTGTCTTAAACCGGCCACATGGACTACCGTGGTGAAATAGATTCAACAGATGCAGTTTTTTGGCTAAGTATAGAACAAACAGATTTCACAAGCTGCAGCTATTATTTTGGATCAAACGGTCGCTCTGAAAAGGAAAAATTTCTAGACCTAAAACCAGTGCAGAGAGGTTCATACATTCAAAGAAGGCCTTTAAACAAGGGAAAATGGATCTGTTTCTATTCGAGATGGGTGCGGAACAGCCACCACAGTAGTTCTAACTGCCCAAAAATCAAAAAAGGGGCATTGGGGATGAAAACTATCAAGGGTTTGCAACGCGCGGCGATGAATACCGATGAACTCGGGAGGCCGTAATGCAGATCTAGAAGCAGGGAAGGAAAAGGACTTACGGATGCAGAGCTGTTGCAGGGTTCCGTCACGTTTCTCTCGTCAAGTCAGGTTGATGCAGCGGCCTGAGTTGATGAAGACAAGGAGATCTGCGGCGGCGGCGGTAGAGCTCGAGCAGCGGAGAAACAATGCGAGGAGGAAGACGACCGAAGAAGGAGAATGGGAAAGACCAAGGTCGCACTTATTAATAAGGAAGGGCCGACTAAGACGGCACGGGAAACAAGGAGACCGAACATCATTATCCAGCGACCCTGACGCCTGGATTTTCAGAATGGTCAGTAAAGGCAAAGATCCTTTGGAGGATATGACGGAGTAAAATATGAATTTAATTGAAGATGACGTCACGACGGGTTAACGCAGATCCAGAAGATGACGTCATGGCGGGTTAAAACCTTTGCACAGACAGAAGGCTGAAGGCTTGATTCTTAAAGAATTTTAAGATTGACATGAACCGGTTCAAATCAATCTGGGGCCTAATGTTGGGGATATAACTATTTGTGTAAGCCACCCATGAGGGGCCGGGTTACGCAAAGAGGGATTCATCAGAAGAAGCCCAAGACCAAGCATGAAGATAGCGGTTCAATAAAGGGGCTAAAGCCCACAGGCGACTTAAAGCCCATAGTGGTAAACCGCCATGATGGCATGACTTGTATCATAAGGTAGAATTAACTAGTCACTGAGCCAGACACTGTCTATGAGCCGGCCGGGACTCTGTAGGCCGAAGAGCGTCAACCCATATATATAAGGGGACGACCCGCCGGCGGCTTAGGGCAAGAAACAACCAATCGAGAGCCAGGCATAGCGTATATCGCTCCCTGGTCATCGAAACCTCAGCAATACCAACCCAACTAGACGTAGGCCTTACCTTCACCGTAAGGGGCCAAACTAGTATAAATCTCTCGTGTCCTTTGTACCGATTAACCCCTTTAAGCTTCCTAGTTGCGATGGCTCCTCGACTAAGTCCTTGCAAGAGGACATCTGTCGTGACAATTCCACGACAGGCCCCTGGAGCTCCTCCGATGCCAACTCCAACTCTATATATTTGCTTTCGGGGAGAAAAAATGAAGGAGAAGAAATCATCGCGTTTTACGATACAGAGCTGCCGCCAAGCCCTAAAACCTCTCGGGAGGGCTGATCTGGAGTCCGTTCGGGGCTCCGGAGACGGGGATTCGTCCCCGTCGTCATCATCAACCATCCTCCATCACCAATCTCATGATGTTCACCGCCGTGCGTGAGTAATTCCATCGTAGGCTTGCTGGACGGTGATGGGTTGGATGAGATCTATCATGTAATCGAGTTAGTTTTGTTAGGGTTTGATCCGTAGTATCCACTATGTTCTGAGATTGATGTTGCTATGACTTTGCTATGCTTAATGCTTGTCACTAGGGCCCGAGTGCCATGATTTCATATTTGAACCTATTATGTTTTCATGAATATATGTGTGTTCCTGATCCTATCTTGCAAGTCTATAGTCACCTACTACGTGTTATGATCCGGCAACCCCGAAGTGACAATAATCGGGACCACTCCCGGTGATGACCATAGTTTGAGGAGTTCATGTATTCACTACATGCTAATGCTTTGTTCGGTTCTCTATTAAAAGGAGGCCTTAATATCCCTTAGTTTCCATTAGGACCCCGCTGCCACGGGAGGGTAGGACAAAAGATGTCATGCAAGTTCTTTTCCATAAGCACGTATGACTATATTCGGAATACATGCCTACATTACATTGATGAATTGGAGCTAGTTCTGTATCATCCTATGATATGACTGTTACATGATGAACCGCATCCAGCATAATTCTCCATCACCGATCCAATGCCTACGAGCTTTCCATATACTGGTTTTCCCTTATTTACTTTCTCGTTGCTATTGTTACAATCACTACAAAACACCCAAAAATATTACTCTTGCTTTCGTTAGCTTTGTTACCGTCACCACTACTATCATATTACTTTGCTACTAAATACTTTGCTGCAGATACTAAGTTATCCAGGTGTGGTTGAATTGACAACTCAGCTGCTAATACTTGAGAATATTCTTTGGCTCCCCTTGTGTCGAATCAATAAATTTGGGTTGAATACTCTACCCTCGAAAGCTGTTGCGATCCCCTACACTTGTGGTTTATCAAGACTAATTTCTGGCGCCGTTGCCGGGAGCATAGCTCAATTCTTTGAGTCACTTGGGATTTATATCTGCTGGACACTATGAAGAACTTGAAAGACGCTAAGACAACAATTTATCCCTCAACTACGAGGGGAGGTAAGGAACTGCCATCTAGCTCTTCACCTGATTCACCTTCTATTTTGAGTAAGCTTGCGACACCTAAACCTGCTTCTGCTATTCAGTCTGATATGTCGCATGTTATTGATGATGCCACTTCTGCTATGCATGATACTTATGATGAAACTACTTCTATGCTTGATACTACTGTGCCCCTTAATGAATTTCTTGATGAACAAATTTCTAGGGATAGAGAGAAAGAAATTACTGAAACTGATTATGTTGATGAAATTGATGATAAAGACTTGCCTGTTATTCCTGAGGGTTATATTTTTGATAAAGAAGCTTCTGCAGGTATTTTCGCTTCAAAGATAGATCTGAGCTCAAGAGGCTATTAGTTCAATGGAATCAGCAATCTCTTAATGATAGAATGAGACCTGACCCTGCTTTTGCTACTTCACCTATCTGTGTTGCCGATAAGGATTATGAATTCTCTGTTGATCCTGATATAATTACTTTGGTTGAATCTGATCCTTTTCAAGGCTATGAATCTGAAACTGTTGTGGCGCATCTTACTAAATTAAATGATATAGCCACCCTGTTCACTAATGATGAGAGATCTCGCTACTTTTATATCCTTAAAATACTTTCGTTCTCATTAAAGGGTGATGCTAAGATATGGTTTAATTCTCTTGATCCTGGTTGTGTGCGTAGTCCCCAGGATATGATTTATTACTTCTCTGCTAAATATTTCCCTGCTCATAAGAAACAAGATGCCTTAAGGGATATATATAACTTTGTGCAAATTGAAGAAAAGAGTCTCCCACAAGCTTGGGGGAGGCTTCTCAAGTTACTTAATGCTTTGCCTGATCATCCTCTTAAGAAAAATGAAACACTTGATATCTTTTATAATGGACTAACCGATGCTTCCAGAGATTATCTGGATAGTTGTGCTGGTTCTGTTTTCAGGGAAAGAACACCGGATGAAGCTGAAATTCTATTGAATAATATGTTGGCAAATGAAAATAATTGGACATTTCTGGAGCCAGCTCCTGAGCCTATTCCTAAACCAACTCTGAAGAAGAGAGGTGTTCTATTTCTCAGTCCTGAAGATATGCAAGAGGCAAAGAAATCTATGAAAGAAAAAGGTATTAAAGCTGAAGATGTTACGAATTTACCTCCTATTGAAGAAATACATGGTCTTAATCTACCGCCTGTTGAGGAAACATATGATCTTAATCCATTACCTATTGAAGAACCTCATGGTCTTGATAACCCGACACAGGTAGTAAAGGTAAATTCTCTCTATAGATATGATAGAGCTGAAATCCCTCCTACTAAAATTGCTAGCCAATGCTTATTTTGGTAGACAATTAAAACACAATGCTTATATGATTAAACACTTGGGTGATTATATGGCTAATGTTAGAGGTGAACTTAAACTTGTTAGCAAACATGCTTCTATTGTTACCACACAAGTAGAACAAGTACTTAAAGCTCAAAATGATTTGCTCAATGAAATGAATTGAGCAAGATTCTCAGAGAAATAATATTGATGCACCTAGTTCTTCTAAAAGGAAGAAAAAGAAAAATGATAGGACTTTGCAAACTTCTAGTGAACCTATTGCTGAAACACCAGAGAATCCAAATGATATTTCTATTTCTGATGCTCAAACACAATCTGGTAATGAACATGAACCTAGTGAAAATGTTAATGATGATGCTCAACCTAGTAATGATAATGATGTAGAAATTGAACCTACTGTTGATCTTGATAAGCCACAATCAAAGAATCAACGTTATGATAAGATAGACTTCGTCGCTAGGAAACATGGTAAAGAATGAACCATGGGTTCAGAAACCCATGCCTTTTCCTCCCAAACCATCCAAGAAAAAGGATGATGAGGATTTTGAGCGCTTTGCTGAAGTGATTAGACCTATCTTTTGCGTATGCAATTAACTGATATCTCAAAATGAATCCTTATGCGAAGTACATGAAAGATATTGTTACAAATAAAAGAAAGATACCGGAACATGAAATTTCCACCATGCTTGATAATTATACTTTTAAGGGTGGAATACCTAAGAAACTTGGAGATCCAGGAGTACCCACTATACCATGCTCCATTAAAAAAACTATGTTAAAACTGCTTTATGTGATCTTGTAGCCGGTGTTAGTGTTATGCCTCCTTCTTTATATCGTAGACTTGACTTGAATAAGTTGACACCTACTGAAATATCTTTGCAAATGGCTGATAAATCAACTGCTATACCTGTCGGTATTTGTGAGGATGTTCCTGTTGTAGTTGCAAACGTTACTATTTTAACGGACTTTGTTATTCTTGATATTCCTGAGGATGATAGTATGTCTATTATTCTTGGAAGACCTTTTTTGAATACTGCAGGGGCTATTATTGATTGCAACAAAGGCAATGTCACTTTTCATGTTAATGGTAATGAGCACATGGTAAACTTTCCGAGGAAACAACCTCAAGTTCATAGTATCAATTCTATTGGAAAAATTCCATCGATCATATTTGGAGGTTTTGAATTTCCTCTTCCTACTGTCAAAAAGAAATATGATATTCTTATTATTGGGGATGTGCATATCCCCGTTGAGGTGACATAGTGTTATTCGAAATGTCTCCCGCTCCATGTTATTCGGAATGAGTTTGTTAACAAGACCTGATCAACCTTGTTAGTGGATTCCTTTTGATGAGCATGAGATGGATGAAACTAGAAGCACAACCTTCTGTGCCCTCTTTATACTTACTGTTATTTAGTTGAAATAAAGTAAAAATAGTATTTTGCTGTCTGTTTTCTGATTTATCCGTGCAATATAAAATACCCCGAAAATAAAAGTTCTCCAAATGCCCTAAAATGAAATATGATTTTTTCTAGAATATTTGAGGATTTATGGAACTGAGAACACAACAGGGGGGTCAACCACCTGGGCACGAGGGTGGAGGGCGCGCCCCCTGCCTCGTGGGCCCACGATGGCCCTCCTCCACTTATTCCTACACCCATACACTCCTTCTTCCTCCCACAAACACCAATATCCAAGTCAAGCACGAGTTCTAGCTCATTTTGCTGCGATTTTCGATCTCCTTGCTCAAAGCACCTCTCAAAAAACTGCTTGGGGAGATTGTTCCTTTGTATGTGACTCCTCCATTGTTCCAATTAGTTTTTGTTCTAGTGCTTTATTCATTGCAAATTTGTGCTGCCTAGGTGACCATGTTCTTGAGCTTTCATGTCAAATTTATATGGTTCCAAGTAGTTCTAATGCTTGATATAGGCTCTAGGCACTTGTAGGAGTAGTTGCTATCAATTTTATTGAGTTTGGTTCACTTTTGTTTGAAGTTGCTAAAAATTTCAGAAATTTTTCAGAGGAAGAAATATGCTTAGGAAAATGTTTCAACGTGGTTCGTTAAGGAAGCAAGGACCCAGGCTTGCAATGCGTGATGCTGATGATGAGCCACCAAGGGACGCTGCAGTGCGGCCTTGTGAATGGCCTTCAGAAAATTTTATGGATCGAGCAGGAATCAAGGAAGAATTTAATGCATATTTGTGTAACACCGATCTTGTGAGCTTTGAGGCAGACAAATGCCCCCAGTACCGTCAACTCACTAGTTCATTTGTGAGGAGGTTTGAATTTTCATCTTCACGTAATTCTCCAAATATCCTGTTTGATCTTTATGAGAAATTTTATACCATGGACTTAGAGGATTTTACTTCTGCTTGCAAACTTCCACAATGGGGTAGTATTAGGGATCCACGTAAATCTGAATTTAGAGACTTTCTTGCTGGTATAACAGTAGGGGAATCTAGAGACATAGCACAAGCTACCATAGGGAGCATCCATTTTCCTACTATACATTAATTTGCTCTCTTCATAGGTAGATGCACAAATGGTAAAGATGAAGCATGCCACATGTGTGTCCCTGATCTCAGTATTCTTAGGAGTGCTGTGTTGGGAGACCAATCTTATAATTGGGAGCCATTGTTGCACGTAGGTTGCATCATAATAGATTTAATGGAGATTTCTTTGAAGGAATTTATGCAACCCGCTTAGCTGATTATCTCGATGTGGACATTCGTGAGGATGATATGGAGTTGACTCCTACTTATTTAGACTATAATTCTATGGTCTACCATCAGTTTATCGAGAGGAATGAATCACCTCTCCAGTATTGACTAATCTTTGACAAACGGCGTGCTGTCCGTATTACTCTCCCTGCTCATGCCTTCTTTGATTATCAGGAAAAAGGAAGATATGTTATTACCAGAGAGGAGGCAGATGAGTACGAGAGGAGGGCAGAGGCAGCTCGCCGCCACGCTGCAGCTCAGGAGGCAATAACCGTTGCGTCTCAGTATGACCCCAGCTACACCTACGGGTATCCGCCAGGCCATCCGTGGCAATAAACCAACTTAGGCCAAATGCCTAAGCTTGGGGGAGTACATATTTCCCACCGACATTACATTAATGTTCACACACTCATTGCTAGATGTCAGTGCTCATACTTTTTCACTGTAATATCCATGCTAGTTTATTTTCTTTTTCCTGCTTTCTTCTTGTGTGTTTGATAAACCTTAAGAAAAACCAAAAAAATTAGTAACAACTTCTAGCTAGTTTATTTTCATGTTGTAGTAGTAGTAATTAAAAGAAAACCCAAAAAGATTTCCCGTTCTTCTTTTGCTTGTTGGGAGCTTTCCCGTGTAAATAGTTTTATTTCTTTTTCTTTTCTTTGGGGTCGATAGGGGAAGACCATAATGAAAATTGTTGAAGTGGCTCTTATATGCATTATTGTTGATTTAACCAAGAGCGCATATTGCCTTGTCTTCTCTTGTTTATTGAATGCTCGTAGATTCCAGCTTAGTCCAATGCACGTGCACTATTATTATTCACATTGTTTGGTCGTGCAAGTGAAAGGCAATAATGACGATATATGATGGACTGACTGAGATGAGAAAGGCTGGTATGAACTCGACCTCTCTTGTTTTTGTAAATATGATGACTTCATCGTTCCTGATTCAGCTTATTATGAATAAACATGTTTGCAATGACAATTAGAGATCATAGTTGCTTATGTCGTGCTTGATTAGCTATGAGTTATAATGGTTTAGCTTGCGTGCCAACATGCTATTAAAATGGTTGTGATGTGGTATGATGGGGTGGTATCCTCCTTTGAATGATTTAAGTGACTTGACTTGGCACATGTTCACACATGTAGTTGAAACAAATCAACATAGCCTTCACGATATTTATGTTCATGGTGGATTATATCCTACTCATGTTTGCATCCAATGTTTATTAATTTTAATGCATGTTCATGACTGTTGTCGCTCTCTAGTTGGTCGCTTCCCAGTCTTTTGCTAGCCTTCACTTGTACTAAGCGGGAATACTGCTTGTGCATCCAATCCCTTAAACCCCAAAGTTATGCCATATGAGTCCACCATACCTTCCTATATGTGGTATCTACCTGCCGTTCCAAGTAAATTTGTATGTGCCAAACTCTAAACCTTCAAATAAACATTATGTTTTGTATGCTCGAATAGCTCATGTATCAACTAGGGCTGACCTTATCTTCCATGTTAGGCAGGTTATTCTCAAGAGGAGTGGACCCCGCTCCTCACTCACGAGAAAATGGCTGGTCACCGGGATGCCCAGTCCCATTCTTTATGCAAACTAAATCAAAATAATTGCAAACAAAACTCCCCCTGGGACTGTTGCTACTTGGAGACACTCGTTGTTTCGAGCAAGTCATGGATTGATGCTTGTTGGTGGAGGGGGAGTATAAACTTTACTATTCTGTTTGGGAACCGCCTATAATGTGTGTATCATGGAAGATATCGCCATCTCTTAGTTGCTATGTTGACAATGAAAGTATGCCGCTCAAAACATTATTTATCTCTATTTCAAAACCGAGCTCTGGCACCTTTACAAATCCCTGCTTCCCTCTGCGAACGGCCTATCTATTTTCTTTTATGTTGAGTCATCACCCTCTTATTAAAACCACTAGCTGGAGAGAACAGCTATCATTTGCATTCATTACTATTAATTTCTATTGGGTATGACTATGATTGGATCTCTTTTACAATGAATTACAATGTCTAGTCAGTCCTTGATCTTTAAAGGTGCTCTACATTTATGTTTTGCGGTCTCAGAAAGGGCTAGCGAGATACCATCTTGTTATATCATATCATGATTGTTTTGAGAAAGTGTTGTCATGCGAGATTTCTTATTATCGCTCACTAGCTGATTATGCCATTGATATGAGTAAACATGAGACCTGAGAGTTATTGCAAATGTGGTTAGTCCTAATCTTTGCTGAAAACTTGAATGCTGACTTTACATATTTACAATAACAAGAGCAAACAGAGTTTGTAAAAGTTTTTCTTTATCACTTTCAGTTTCTCAACTGAATTGCTTGAGGACAAGCAAAGGTTTAAGCTTGGGGGAGTTGATACGTCTCCGTCGTATCTACTTTTCCAAACACTTTTGCCCTTGTTTTGGACTCTAACTTGCATGATTTGAATGGAACTAACCCGAACTGATGTTGTTTTCAGCAGAATTTCCATGGTGTTATTTATGTGCAGAAACAAAAGTTCTCGGAATGACCTGAAGCTTCACGGAACAACTTTTCGGAAATAATAAAAAATCGTTGCAAAAGATGAAGACCAGGGGGCCCACACCCTGACCACGAGGGTGGGGACGCGCCCTCCCCCCTAGGGCGCGCCCCCCTACCTCGTGGGCCCCCTGGAGCTCGTCCGACGCCAACTCCAACTCTATATATTTGCTTTCGGGGAGAAAAAAATGAAGGAGAAGAAATCATCACGTTTTACGATACGGAGCAGCCGCCAAGCCCTAAAACCTCTCGGGAGGGCTGATCCGGAGTCCGTTCGGGGCTCCGGAGAGGGGGATTCGTCGCCGTCGTCATCATCAATCATCCTCCATAACCAATCTCATGATGCTCACCGCCGTGCGTGAGTAATTCCATCGTAGGCTTGCTGGACGGTGATGGGTTGGATGAGATCTATCATGTAATCGAGTTAGTTTTGTTAGGGTTTGATCCCTAGTATCCACTATGTTCTGAGATTGATGTTGCTATGACTTTGCTATGCTTAATGCTTGTCACTAGGGCCCGAGTGCCATGATTTCAGATATGAACCTATTATGTTTTCATGAATATATGTGTGTGTTCTTGATCCTATCTTGCAAGTCTATAGTCACCTACTATGTGTTACGATCTGGCAACCCCGAAGTGACAATAATTGGGACCACTCCCGGTGATGACCATAGTTTGAGGAGATCATGTATTCACTATGTGCTAATGCTTTGTTCCGGTTCTCTATTAAAAGGAGGCCTTAATATCCCTTAGTTTCCATTAGGACCCCACTGCCACAGGAGGGTAGGACAAAAGATGTCATGCAAGTTCTTTTCCATAAGCATGTATGACTATATTCGGAATACATGCCTACATTACATTGATGAATTGGAGCTAGTTCTGTATCATCCTATGATATGACTGTTACATGATGAACCGCATCCGCCATAATTCTCCATCACCGATCCAATGCCTACGAGCTTTCCATATACTGGTTTTCGCTTATTTACTTTCCCGTTGCTATTGTTAGGATCACTACAAAACATCCAAAAATATTACTTTTGCTTCCGTTACCTTTGTTACCGTCACCACTACTATCATATTACTTTGCTACTAAATACTTTGCTGCAGATACTAAGTTATCCAGGTGTGGTTGAATTGACAACTCAGCTGCTAATACTTGAGAATATTCTTTGGATCCGCTTGTGTCGAATCAATAAATTTGGGTTGAATACTCTACCCTCGAAAGCTATTGCGATCCCCTACACTTGTGGGTTATCACTCTTCGACGGAATCCTTTTGGATGACCGCTCCATTCGAGAATTTGGCGACGTATCGACTGTATGAAATTTATCCGGGAACAAGAGAAGTTCAAAGGAATTAGAAGTTGCGAAACAATGTACCGAAAACGTACTCGATGTACGGCCGCACTTCTGCTAGGTTGGTGAAGATATACAATGAAATGATCTGCCATTCTTTGTAATCCAATGTTAAGGAATTAGAAGCACTGGCTGGTGCGAGATCCCCTTTCAATAGGCTAAGGTTGGATCCACCCTTTGAATAGCCAATACATCCCCTGGTTTTTCTTAAATTCTTTCAATTTCACAGAATTTCACACACACACACACACACACACACACACACACACACATATATATATATATATATATAGACACACACAGACATTTGAAAATACTTTCAGCAAGCACAACACATATACCTACCAAATCAGATCCCTGCCATATGGATATGATCATCCAACACATATACATACCAAATCAAAAGTCCATATGCAACATATATAGCTAGCCAACATATCCAACAATAAGAATACAATAGTTTCGTCCATAACTACATATATAGGTAGCATGTTTCACATTGTTCATCCTAAAAAATCAAAACAAAAAGGAAGCACAGGGAGAAGAGTATACTCCATCAATGCAAGCATCCTCATCGAAAGCAAATCTGCAAATTGGGAAATAAGAAAGTTAGAAGAAGAAGAAGAAGAAGAAGAAGACTAGAAGAAGAAGACTAGCTAGAAGAAGAAGAAGAAGAAGAATTTTTCTTCTCTTTCCTTTTCTCCTCTCCTCTTCTTTATCTTCTTCTTCTTCTAACTAAGGTATGTAAAAATGCCATTTTTAGCTAAGCTAGGTAAAAATGTTAGGTGTAGGTCATTTTAGAGCTAAGCTAGGTAAATAGGTCATTTTGGAGCTTAGTAAGGTTATTATGTCATTTTCGAGGAAAATAAGCTAAGTCTGTGCCATTTTGGAGGTAACAAAGATTATCAAGCCATTTTTGACCTAAGAATGCTAAGTATATCATAAATGAACTAAAGAAACCAAGTATAGGTCATTTTTGAGCTAACCTAGGTAGTTATGCCATTTTTAACCTAAGTAAGCTATTTATGTCATAAATGAACTAGGTAAGCTAAGTATAGATCATTATTGAGCTATCCTTGGTAGTTTTGCCATATTAAGTCATTTAGGAGGAAAAAATGCTAAGTATAGGTCATTTTATAGCTATCCTAGGTAAAGTATACGTCAACTAAGCTTATTATGTCAATTTGGAGAAAAAAGGTAAGTATAGGTCATTTTTGTGGTAACCTAGGTGATGATGCCATTTTTTAGCCAACTTGCGTAAGTATACCTCATCTTTTATCTAACTTAGGTAATTATGCCATTTAGGAGGAAAATAAGCTAAGTATGCATTCATTAAGCAAAAAAACAAGAGAAAACTTACGCTCATCGCAACAAATGCGATGAAGATCACAACAAAGGTAACAATTGATCCAACGGCATAATGATACCAAGCCTCATTTTCTAATCTTCTTAATCTTCAAGCGCATTGCATCCATCTTCAAGCACATTGCATTCATTTTCATCTTGTGCTCATCGACAACATCGGCAACATACAACTCCAATGTCATCTTCTCTTCTTCAATTCTTTTAATTTTTTCTTTCAAATACTCATTTTCTATTTCAATAAATTTAACTTCTCGACAAGAGGGTCGGTTGCAAATTCTGGTTCACATACCTCCTAGATTAAAATATCTCTATGTCAACTTGATGGCCATAATTCTCATAAATACGAAATGCAAAAAATAGTTATAAAAGAGAATTTACCACATCCGAATCATGAAGCGGGCGAGGGCCGACGGGGACGGATATCAAGACCATGGCACTATGTATAAAAACAATCATAAAAAGTAAGAAAATAATACAAGTAATTATATAAATCATACAATCATACAAGTAACTATATAAATCAAGTACAACATAAAAAATTGAATACCTAATAATAATCTGGATCGTCGGGTTCAATAAATACTCCGGGATCAATAAATGCATCATGATCATCACTATCAGTAATGACGTGCTTATCATCATTAATAATAAATGCATCATCATGTGGAAGATCACCTTTACGTAATTGATCAAGCATTGACAGGTCATCTGCAGCAGTAACCTCTTCTAGTTCAGGCTCTTCTTGTTCCGGCTCAGGGGTGAAGTTGGGTTCACTGTCGCTGTCTTCAATGTTCTGGGGTGAAGTAGATCGGTTCTTGAAACTTTTTTGGAAAGACGTGTTTCTTGGAAGAATTCGCCTTCATATGTGTCTGGGTTAATGTGAGGTTCATAATCCTCTTCATTGGGGGAGGTGGTCTAACACATGACGGCACTTCATAAACGACATCCCAACCATTGAGATTTGGATCACTTTGACAGGCCCACGGTAGATAGAAAACTTGGGTTCCTTGTTCAGCCACAATATAGACATCGGGAACATCCAAATGGGTGCTTTGTTTGATTTCCACTAGCCCTATATGTTCATGAGTCCTTCTAGTCTCCTTTGGCTGGAACCAATAACATTTGAAGACTACGACGTTTGGTGGGTTTACACCATAGAATTGAAGTTCATAAATTGCTTCAACTCTTCCATAATACTCGGTATCTCCTTCACCGATAGCAGAGACACAACAATTTTTAGACTTTCGGTTGGCCATAGATAGCTCTGTCCCATAGGTACGAAAGCGATACCCGTGGATGTCGTATTTGTCAAATGAACTGACCTTAAAGTCAAAACCATTAGCGACTTGTCTCAATTCTGCGTCCATATACTCTGAATTAGCCAACAAGTTTAATACGAGAGGGATTGTTGCATTAGCCACAAATTAGACGAAGAAATGAATGGTCTAATGGAAATTACCATTTGTTTGAACCAAGAGATGAAACCGGGATAGCCGCTGATATGTCTCCAACGTATCTATATTTTTTTATTCTTCCATGCAGTTATATTATCAATTTTGGATGTTTTATAATCATTTTATAGCCATTTTATATCATTTTTTGGTACTAACCTATTGACATAGTGCCAAGTGCCAGTTGCTATTTTTTGCATGTTTTTTACATCGTAGGAAATCAATATTAGACGGAGTCCAAATGCAACGAAACTCCACGGAGATTTTTTATGGACCAGAAGACACATAATGTGCCCTGGCTGTGCCTGGGGGTGCTCAAAGGAGAGCACAACCCACCAGGGCGCGCCAGGACGCCCAGGCGCGCCCTGGTGAGTTGTGCCCACCTCAGGTGCCCCCTGGACCGCCTCTTTGCTCTATAAATACCCCGATATTCCCAAAACCCTAGGGGAGTCGACGAAATATTGATCCAGCCGCCGCAGAGTCCAGAACCACTAGATCCAATCTAGACACCATCTTGGATGGGGTTCACGACCTCCATTGGTGCCTCTCCAATGATTCGTGAGTAGTTCTTTGTAGACCTTCGGGTCTGTAGTTAGTAGCTAGATGGCTTCCTATCTCTCGCTGAATTCTCAATACAATGGTCTCTTGGAGATCCATATGATGTAACTCTTTTTGCGATGTGTTTTGTTTGGATCTGATGAACTTTGAGTTTATGATCGGTTATATCTTTTTATATCCATGAAAGTATTTGAGTTTCTTTGATCTCTTTTATGCATGATCTCTTATAGCCTCGTATTTCCTCTCCGATATTTGGGTTTTGTTTGGCCAACTTGATCAACTTATCTTGCAATGGGTAGAGGTGCTTTGTAGTGGGTTTTATCTTACGGTGCTTGAACCCAGTGACAGAAGGGGAACCGACACGTATGTATCATTGCTACAAAGGATAAAACGATTGGGGTCTATCTCTACATAGATAGATCTTGTCTACATCATGTCATCGTTCTTATTGCATTACTCCGTTTTTCCATGAACTTAATACACTAGATGCATGCTGGATAGCCGTCGATGTGTGGAGTAGTAGTAGTAGATGCAGGCAGGAGTCGGTCTACTAATCTTGGACGTGATGCCTATATAATGATCATTGCCTGGATATCGTCATGATTATTTGAAGTTCTATCAATTGCCCAACAGTAATTTGTTT
The DNA here is from genome assembly GCF_018294505.1 of Triticum aestivum. Lineage (NCBI taxonomy): Eukaryota > Viridiplantae > Streptophyta > Magnoliopsida > Poales > Poaceae > Triticum > Triticum aestivum. The sequence continues at coordinate 14,127,774 of NC_057809.1, read as the reverse complement.
ACCCATTGTTTGCTATTTTTCTCGAGAGAAGCCACTAGTGAAACCTACGGCCCCCGGGTCTATTTCTCATATGTTTGCCATTGTGATCTACTTTTCTTTTGCATTTATTTTCAGATCTATTAAACTAAAAATACAAAAATACTTTGCTGCACTTTATTTTATTTGTGATCTATTTATTCAATCTATTACAACTTTCTCCCGTCCACGCACCAATTTTTGGCGCCGTTACCTGAAAGGGATTGACAACCCCTTTCACACGTCGGGTTGCGAGTGGTTGTTATTTGTGTGCAGGGGTTGTTTACATTGTGTTGTTTGGTTCTCCTACTGGTTCGATAACCTTGGTTTCATATCTGAGGGAAATACCTACCGCCGCGGTGCCACATCATCCCTTCCTCTTTGGGGAAATACCGACGTAGCTTCAAGCGACATCAAAAGGAATTTCTGGCGCCGTTGCCGGGGAGGATGTTCAACATAAACCAGGTTCCTAATCACAAATCTCATCTCCTCGCAATCTACATTATTTTCCATTTGCCTCTCATTTTCCTCTCCCCCACTTCACAAAAATTTGCCGCGCCTCTTATTTGTTCGTCGTTCTCTTGCTTTCTAGTCTTGATGGCTAGCGTTCCTACTCCTCCTTTCTCACCAGATTTTTACGTTCTTTACTTCAAACAAAAACAACGAGAAAATTTGAAAGTTGCTTGGTATAGGCTTATGGAATCTTACCGTGCAAATTAAAGGGGGAGGCTAAGATCTTTCTTCATAATTTTCACATAAGATTGGCTTTGCATCATAGACAACTTCTAGACTTTGCCGCTAAAGGGAATTTTATTGAACTTGATGCCAATGCTACCTATGAAATTTTAGAAGGAATTTTGGGAGTTCCACCTCAAAAGAAGGGGTTTGCTTTCACCCCTGAGGGAGCTCAAATGTTGGACAAACTTCGTGATTTACGTAAACATATGGTTGAAATACAAAAATATAATGAACCTCTCAAACACCTCAATGGTAGTATCAATCGCATGATTACCTTGATTACTCTTTGCATCAAGCGATTAGATATTTTGGATCTAAAGATGGTTTCTTTTCCGTATAATTTAGGGAAGCGTAAATAGCCTCCCAGGTTTGAGAAAATCCTTACAAAAGTTGCCAAAACTTCGGAAGACAAAACTTAGATCCTTGCTTTATGCCTAGCTAAGGGCGTAAAACTATAGCGCTTGTTGGGTGGCAACCCAATGAATAAAATTTATTTTTGCCTTTTGCTTTCTGTTCTCGAGTGTTTACAAAATTATGCTACTATCATGATGGTGTTTTTTGTGTTTTAATTAGTGTTCATGCCAAGTAAAGCATTTAGGATCTTCTTGGGTGATAGTTGTCTGATCTTGCTGAAAAACAGAAATTTTACGCTCACGAAAACAATTCCTAAAATCACCAGAACGTGATAAAATGCGAATTGTTTTTGCAGTAGATTAATATACAAATTACTGGTCGTCCTGATTTTTCAGAATTTTTTGAGTTCCAGAAGTATTCGAACAAATCAGATTGCTACAGATTGTTCTGTTTTGACAGATTCTGTTTTCTTTGCGTTGTGTGCTTATTTTGATCAGGGTCTATGGTTTTCCTTGATAAGTTTTTGCCATAGAAAAGTTGGAATACAATAGATATAATGCAAAAATAAAATATGAATTGGTTTGACACAACACTTATAGTAGTGATTTATTTTTCTTACACTAACGGATCTCACGAAGGTTTTGTTGTGTTTTGTGTGATTGAAGTTTTCAAGTTTTGGGTTATCTTACGATGGATGAAGGAATAAGGAGTAGAAGAGCCTAAGCTTGGGGATGTCCCGGCATCCCAAGATATTATCCAAAAATGAGCAAACAACTAAGCTTGGGGATGCCCCCGAGTGGCATCCCCTCTTTCTTCTAATGACCATCGGTATTTTACTCGAAGCTATATTTTTATTCCTCGCATAATATGTGTTTTGCTTGGAGCGTCTTGTATGATATGAGTCTTTGCTTGTTTTATTTTGCGTTTTAAGTCTTGATCCCTTGCCGGACACACCTATTTGAGAGAGCCAAAATTATGTCATGACTTGTTAGAATTGCTCTCTATGCTTGACTTAAATCTTTTATGAGCTATGGACTTGCTCTAGTGCTTCACTTATATATTTTTGAGCATGGTGTGCTTTAGTATTTTTGAAGAAACGCTCTCTTGCTTCACTTAGATTTATTTGAGAGTTAGTAAAATTTTCAAGAAATTCTCTCTTGCTTCACTTAAATTAATTTGAAAGAAAGAAAAAAAATTATGCTCATGATCTTCACTTATATTTGTTTGAGCTTATGAAAAGCAACATATGAAAATTAATTCCAAAGTGATAGATATCCAAGAAGGATATAATAAAAACTTTCAGGAAGATCATTGGACAAAATAAACTTGATTCTTAGTAATAGTTTTGAGAAATGATGATGTGATATGTGAGTTATGTTGATGAGTAATTATGCTTTACTAAGAATATTGGTGTTAAGGTTTGTGATTCTCAATGCAAGCATGAAAGTTAATAATCATGCAATGAAATTATATCCTACTTGTGGTGCATTATTTGGTGTTAATTATGCTTAATGCTTGCTTATGAGATTATTCGTTTCTTGCTTGGTCGGTTCTCAATCTTTTGCTAGCCTTCATTTTGCACTACGTATGATCTCTACTTGTGCATCCAAAAACCTTTAAACCAGTTTTGCCACTTGAGTCCACTATATCTACCTATATGCGGTATTCTTTTGCCGTTCTAAGCAAATTTGTATGTGCCATCTCTAATTTTCAAAATAAACTTCTCTTTTGTGTGTTCGTTCTGCTCGCGGAGCGATGAGGGGTGGCTAGTATTTTCCATGCTAGATGTGTTATTCTCACGATGAGTGTTTATTCACTTGTCATTGCACGAGAGTAAGGCAAAGGAATTAGGATGCCCAGTGCCGAAATGAAAAATAAATTTACTTTATGTTACCAAATCATAAATTCCTTGGAAAGTGTTGGTATGGAGGGCAACCATGTATACGGCTAGCCATGGAAAGTGAAAGTATGGTGGAAAAAGGAATAAACTTTATTTTCTGTTTGGGAACCGCCTATGATATATCTAGCATGGAAAGTGTTGGGAACTCTAAGTCGTTTTCGTTGGTGGGAACGATACACCTCCCAAAATGTTTTTATCTCTAAGTTTTTCGCTTTGAGCTCTGGCACCTCTACAAATCCCTACTTCCCTCTGTGAAGGGCCTTTCTTTTACTTTATGCAATTTTTATTTTTGAATTGTCTCCATCTTCTCTTATAAAAGCACCAACTAAGAGGCAATATGATCATACTTGAGTAATGGGTGTAGCTAATATGCGAGTGTGTTTCATGAATGGATCAAATGGTTGAACATGATGGGCTAGTGATAACTTATTTTAGCGTTGATATTTTGAAAGACATGGTTGCTTGTTGATATGCTTGAGTATTTAAATTATCATGTCAAAACTAGACTATTGCTTTGAATCACATAAAATTCCAAATGTCCATGCTATAAAGAAAAGACTATGATATGACATGTTAGGCAGCATTGCACATCAAAAATTCTGTTTTTTTTTCACTTTCCTACTCGAGGACAAGTAGGAGTTAAGCTTGGGGATGTTGATACGTCTCCAGCGTATCTATAATTTTTTATTGTTCCATGATGTTATATTATCAATCTTGGAAGTTTTATAATCATTTTATATCACTAGTCATCAACCCGTGCACCTGCACGGTCTAGCAATTTCAATATTTAATATAACAAAGTTGTGAAAATTCAAAAATGTCAAACAATAATAATATGAATATGTTGATGTAGATTATTATTATTATAACACATGCATGTGAGTTCAGTCGTCGCTTGGGGTCGCTTATCATCCCGTGCGGCACCTGACTTTGGGATGTTTGTGTTTTGTCGATGGCCATGCTGGTGGGAGAGGGCACTTGATGGTGACGGGGATATCCTTCACTCAGAAAAACTGTTGGGGGCCATCGATAGGAGAGGAGAATCAAAGGAAAGGACTCAGCAGTCATGTATAGGAGTTGAGGGAGATGTTTTTCCTTTTACCGTGAGGAAGAGATGTGTTTCCTTTTTGCCTTTTACATGAACAGTTTTCCCCGTTTTAGTGCGAAGAAGATTTTATGGTCATCACACAGATCATTTTTTGACTTACCTGGCAAACAAAGTATCAAACTCATCCTAGATCCACGATAAGAGCAAACATGCTTCCTGAGTATAGAGAAGACTAACCAATCTAGTTGTTTTGAATCTTGTATTCTCCCTGGGCCAAGAGAAATGTAGTCTTTTTTGGAAGTATGCAGACATCTATGCTGGTGTTTCTTAGGGCCATAATGAGGACGAAGACGGACCTCACGCCCGACAAACTAAAATGTTGGGCGTGACTCTGGCGATGCATGGGTGTGGAGGAAACGTCCACCCTTTGGAAAAGCACCCGCCATCGTTGCACGCTGAGACTATGGCCACTGGATCGATAAACAAATGGGATGGAAGCCGGCAGAGTTTGAGATGGTCTGCATCGACGAACCATTGGCGCACCCCCTTCAGAGCATCATCCATTGTGACTGGCATGGAAACTGAGAAGATTGAATGAATCTCCCGTTGAATATGAATTTAAAAATTAATTTTCTTATTTTTATTGTAGTGCCCTCTTATCCGATCAAATCTCTACAACTTTCTATGTGTCCATTCTTTGTTTCCACATGCATATAAAAGTTCCAAGGATGTAATATGTGGTTGATGAATAAATATTGTTTCCCATTACTGAAGGACGCCCTTATATATTTTTTGTTTGCAACCACGTTTAAATGGACGTACATTTTTTTTGCAGGGATTCAATGGCCGTACATGCAGCCCTTATTTGTTTGCATGGGCCCTTGTATTGTTTTTCTACACATGTATTTATACATGGACACATTTGTCTCTAAACGTACGTGCAGGGGTAGTACTGTTTGTTCTATCACGTCCGACATTTTCCCCACAAAAGAAAAAAATCGTGTTGGACTTTTTTTTCTTAAAAGAAACATATCACGCCAGAATTAAATCATGCATGTCGTATGACTTGTACCATAGATGGACTCTCCCACATGCGTACTTATGTTGGACTAAAATCATGCACGACTTGTAGCATTTTTTTTGTGGAATGACAAATCGTACCATATATGGACTCCCTTATTCTAGCGTGCAGACATGCTAAAGCACTCATTATAGACTTGCTCTTTTTTTAATTTATCACCGCAGACTTAAATCACATCTTACGTTTAGCATATCTGCTGATGGAAAAAAATCACTTACCAACGTGAACATCTTTTTTATGGAGGATACAATGGATGCTTTCTTTCTTTTACTTCACGGGAGAAGATTGGAGTTTGTAGGGTAATCAAACGGATCTGCTCTCCTATTTTTTTCCTTTTCATTGCTAGATTTTTTTATGGAAGAATGCTATCTTTTTTTAGGCAACGTAGATGCAGTCTTTGTTTTGCTTCACCAAAACGTGGCAGGAGTCCTTTTTTGGACCATGTGTTACGTAAGTTTCTTTTTCGTCTCTGGCGTTAATTATTTAATCCAACGGTGCAATTAATTTCAATGATGTGGATTAATGAGAAGGCTTTAATGGTGCCTCCAATTAGTAAATATATATATAAGATTTTTTGGTACTAACCTATTTGACATAGTGCCAAGTGTCAGTTGTTGTTTTCTGCATGTTTTTTACATCGCAGGAAATCAATATCAGACGAAGTCCAAATGCAACGGAACTCCACTGAGATTTTTTATGGACCAGAAGACACATAATGGGCCCTTCCTGCGCCTGGAGGGTGCTCCGAGGAGAGCACAACCGACCAGGGTGCACCAGGAGGCCCAGGCGCGCCCTGGTGGGTTGTGCCCACCTCGGGTGCCCCCCGGACCGCCTCTTTGCTCTATAAATACCCCAATATTCCCAAAACCCTAGGGAAGTTGATGAAATATTGATCCAGCCGCCGCAGAGTCTAGAACCACCAGATCCAATCTAGACACCATCTCGGATGGGGTTCACCACCTCCATTGGCGCCTCTTCGATGATGCGTGAGTAGTTCTTTGTAGACATTCGGGTTCGTATTTAGTAGTTAGATGACTTCCTCTCTCTCGCTGAATTCTCAATACAATGGTCTCTTGGAGATCCATATGATGTAAATCTTTTTGCGATGTGTTTGTTGGGATATATCTTTTTATATCCATGAACGTATTTGAGTTTCTTTGATCTCGTTTATGCATGATCTCTTATAGCCTCGTATTTCCTCTCTGATATTTGGGTTTTGTTTGGACAACTTGATCTATTTATCTTGCAATGGGAAGAGGTGCTTTGTAGTGGGTTTGATCTTACGGTGCTTGATCCCAGTGACAGAAGGGGAACCGACATGTATGTATCGTTGCTACTAAGGATAAAACGATGGGTTCTATCTCTACATAGATAGATCTTGTCTACATCATGTATCATTCTTATTTCATTACTCCGTTTTTCATGAACTTAATACACTAGATGCATGCTGGATGGTGGTCGATGTGTGGAGTAATAGTAGTAGATACAGGCAGGAGTCGGTCTACTAATCTTGGACATGATGCCTATATAATGATCATTGCCTGGATATCATCATGATTATTTGAAGTTCTATGAATTGCCCAAGAGTAATTTGTTTACCCACCGTTTGCTATTTTTCTCGAGAGAAGCCACTAGTGAAACCTACGCCCCCCGGGTCTCTTTCTCATATGTTTGCCTTTGTGATCTACTTTTTTTTGCATTTATTTTTAGATCTATTAAACTAATTATACAAAAATTCTTTGCTGCACTTTATTTTATTTGTGATCTATTTATTCAATCTATTACAACTTTCTCCCGTCCACGCACCAATTTCTGGCGCCGTTACCCGAAAGGGATTGACAACCCCTTTAACATGTCGGGTTGCGAGTGGTTGGTATTTGTGTGCAGAGGTTGTTTACATTGTGTTGCTTGGTTCTCCTACTGGTTCGATAACCTTGGTTTCATATCTGAAGAAAATACCTACCGCCGCTATGCTGCATCATCCCTTCCTCTTTGGGGAAATACCGACGTAGCTTCAAGCAACATCAGCTGCCTCCATCACTACTAGGAAAAGGGCTATAGATAGGATTGATACTAATGGTGCACCAGGGAAGCAGTGCGCCACTACTATATACTAATGGCGCACCTGTTGATGATGCGCCATTAGTGTGGAAGACACTAATGGCGCACTGGAAACAGGGTGCGCCACTAGTATTAATTTTTTTTCCATTTTTCCATACATATTAATTGCGCATCAGGTCAACAATGCGCCATTACTAGTTCTAACTAGTAATTGCGCACTAGGCAGATAGTGCGCCATTACTGTAAATTTTTTTCTTATTATTTTTTTTGCAAAACTACTAATGGCGCATCTTTTCACAGTGCGCCATTACTAGTTTAAACTAGTAATGGCGCACTATCACCCGGTGCGCCATTAGTATATATATTTATATTTTTTACTTTTTTAAATTTCATGGACACTCGATCTCGATCCCCCTCCATCTCATTCGCTATCCCACCTCGCCAGATCCGGTCCCCCTCACCGCCGAGCACCCCCCGCACCATCTCCCTCGCTCCACCGGCTGCCGCCGCCGACCCCCCACACCCTCCCCCACTCCACTGCCGCCGACGACCCACCGCACCCTCCCCCGCTCCATCGGCCGCCGCCGACCCCCGGCCCGCACCCTCCCCCACTCCATCGTTGCCGACGACCCACCGCACCCTCTCCCCAGCACCCTCCCCGGCCCGCTCCATCGTCACAAATGAATGCAACTAAAATTGCAAAAAAAACAAATTTGATTATATTTTCAAATAAAAATTTTGATGATATTTTCAAATAATAAATTTGATGATATTTTTTCATATTCATAAATATTTTAAAATAACAAATTTGATGACATTTAAAAAAAAAATTATTACTCTTTTTATAAAAAAATATTACTGTCATGATTTAAACTAGTAATTGAAACAAAATTCTAATGGCGCACCAGGGGGAGGTGCGCCATTAGAATCTCGTACTTATGGCGCACTAGGGGGAGGTGTGCCATTGCTAACCCTCCCCCACTCCACCTATTCCCCTCGCACTGTGGCCTCCCTCCCCCCCTCGCCAGATCCCGCACTCGACCCCAACCCTACGCCGCCGCCTCCTTGCTCCGCCCCCTCCGTTCGCCCCGCCTGCACGCCGTCGGCGACACCGCCAACATTGTGGTCTTGCGCTGCCCCTGACGCCGTTGCCGGCCCTCCGCCGCGGCGCGCCCAGCCGGCCGAACCCTCCGCGGCCCCCGCCTCCCCTAGCGCGGCCACCGCGCGTCACCGCGGCCACCGACCACCCCATGCTCCGTCATCGTGCCTAGGAACTGCACCAAGCTTTGATACGCCGTCTTGGAGGATTCGTTCGAGCTCCACCTCAACTCCGGTCTCCGCTCCACCTCAACTCCGGCCCTACCCCAGCACGGCCCGGATCACTGACTCCTCCTGCTTCCCCCAGTACACCGCCTCCCTCAAGTGTACGCGCATCCTTCCTCAAGTACTCCTCTTCTACGATTGGAAATGCTTTGCGTTACGAGCCTACTAGGGATCCTGCAGTAGAATCATGCTTGATTTTCAGTATGGCCTTTAGTTTTGTAGGATTCATTTTACCGTGGCTTAACTGCTGAAGAATCTGCAAGTGCTCACAACTACAACTTCGATCTTCAAGCACTGTTGGTACGACATGAACTGGACTTCTTGTGCCAAAATCTTTGAACTGCGTATTTTTATATTAAAAATGTTTGGTTCTGTTCTAGAGGAAAATGATCTAGTGGTAGTATTAGTAGTTCTGAGCATTTGGTTGTTTGTCTATTAAAAAAAGTTCAACTAAAAAGAAGTGCAAGCCACTTTGGTGCTGAAATCTGACATTGCCATGGCTGATTGTTCTGAATGGTTCACCCACAACCAATGGGCATGTTTAAATGCAATGCAAGTGCAAATTTGGAACTTTAAAGGAACTACATTTTTTTGCAAGAGAGAGATAGCACAAGAGAGAGATAGCACCTTTTTTACATGTCTCATTGTAGTTGCTTGAAATTTTAATACAATTAGCCTGAAATAATAGGTAAGTTGCCCCCTATGGGTTTACTCTTTTCGCAAACAGCACGATCCACGGCTCATACATGCATGAACTATTTTTTATGGCTATATACTTGAAGTCTTGAAGTACATATGGCATAGTTTCTTTTTCAAGTTCTTACAGGAAATTGTGTCTTTTTCCCAACTGCTTATCTATGTGTGAAAGGAGTTAAACTAAGTTTTTACAAGTATCCCCAGTCATTTAGGGTCTGTTTGGATAGTGTCCACACTGAATCGTGTCTGGCTTGGAGCCTCCCTAAACTGTGCCTGGACAGTGTTTGGTTGCTGTCCTGGCACTGTTTCCATGCCTCGTTAAGCGGAGAGGGGTGTGCAAGTTTTGTCACCTGTTTTTTGTTACATATACTTCGGGTGTTGTTGGGGGCTTCCTGCTCAATGATTTTGCAGGTACCCCAAGAGGCCCTTGAGTTTGCCGGAATGTCGATTAACTTCCGTTCTGGCAAATTCGGGTACTCCATATGTCCTATTTTCAGCAAAGGTCATGCTGAAATTTTCAGTGAATTTTAGCATGACTTTGCTAAAAATAGGGCATATGGGGTACTTGCGACTAATGCATGGGCCGGGGTATCTTAGTACTTAATCTGTAGATTTCCAAAATTGTTCCTTGGCAATTATTGGAAACTAGTTGTATTCCTCTATCTGAGATATTCTGTGTACATGCAATATATATCCAATCAGTGGGACAAAAAGCCACGAGAAAGTAGAGCTGGACATGTAAGATGCAATCTACTAGTGCTTCATTATCACCCTGTTATGCTTAGCCCAACACTCCCAGTCAAGATTGGTGATAGATAGATATCATTCCCATCTTTTGTTACAAGCTAAATTATGTTCCTTGACTCCAAAACCTTTAGTTAGACCATCTGCTACTTGATTAAGTACTAATATACCCCGGCCCTAAATGATGAAAGCTTAGGCTTTTAGGGTGCCTTAGCGTCGACAAACCCTAAATGATTAAACCTTGGCTTTTAGGGTGCCTCGGTGTCGATAAAAACCTAAATGATGAAAGCTTAGGCTTTTAGGGTGCCTAGGCGTCGACCTAGGTGGCAATAGAACCAAGTGATTAGTGCCAAGTGATTAGGCCCAACCTAGGGTGTCTCGGCATCAATAAACCCTAAATGATGAAAACTTAACTTGGCTGCCCCGGATGCCTCGGTGTCGATGAGAACCTAAATGATGTACGCTTAGGCTTTTAGGGTGCCTCGGCATTGACAAACCCTAAATGATGAAAGCTTAGGATTTTAGGGTGCCTCGGTGTCGACAAACCCTAAATGATGAGACCATGATCTTGTTCCTTGACAATAATCAACTTTTTGACCAACCTTTTTTCCTATTTAGAGCGAAACATGGCCCACAACGATGAGGCCGGTGGTTCGGGCAGCAAGCAATTCTAGGAGCTGTCCCAGGATATGTCATCATCATCATCGGACGATGAAATTCTCCCAGTGGAGTGCGACTGGTGCCACGACGATCGAGGTCTGTGCGACATGCCTCACCTGGACGATGATCGGCGCTTCAGCATTAAGCTCGAGGAGACCTTCGAAGTTGAAACGGTACACAACGACGACAAGTGTTATTTTCATAATTAAGCATGACTTCAACTATTTCAACGTGTAATTTTCATCTTTTACAATTCGAGTATAGCTTATCCCATGCCATGCAAGACGCTATGTCTTGGAGAGGATGGATTTTGAAGACCATGAAATTTCTGAAACAAAGAAAATTCACCTAAGGACTCATCACGATGTGGACTTTGAAGTAAATCTATATAATTCTGAGAGTGTAACCCATTTTGGTTGCAAAAATTGGGAAGCATTTTGCAAGATGTATGGTTTTGATGAGGGTATGCTTATCACCATGGATCTTGGTAATCCTGACATCAACCAAGACAATATGGACATTTGGGTCCTTGTTGATACGCCTCCAGTTCTACCGCTATGTGAGTTTCTCAAACATAGTTATTAGCTAATTTATATTGTTTATTTCAAAATAGTTGACAGCTTATTTCCATTGACAGCTTATTTTTATTGTTCAAAGAATGTGCGGGAGGTGGTAGACAAAACCCACTACACCGATGGCTCCGAATTAACAACTTACAAGGAGAAAAATCATTTGGTCGGATTTTGTACTGACATTGAGAATTACAATATCTACAATCAAACTCCTCAACATTATGGTAAATACATGCCACTAGTGCATGTGTTCAACTACGGTAACTACCATGGAGATACCCTGGTAAGATTTTTACTATTACGACATCCGTGCATCTTTTGCATACTTCTAAAACTAGTACATCATTGCTAACTATGAAGTTATTACTATGTTTTTCAACAGATAATCCCAGAGAATTGTGTGCCTCATATGATGTATTTGAAAGGTAGTGTTAATGTTTTGAACATACAGCCAGGTCGTCCTACGAATCTCAACTGTCCATACGAGATTTCTAAAAGAAGTGGAGACATGAAAATCAAAGGATGGAAAAAATGTATGGACAGTCGTAAGGAGCTTCTTGGAAGCAAAAGGAAGCGAAGCGCAAGAATTGGAGACAGGATGTTCTCCATTCTCCATAATGGAGAGTCAGGGTCTATATTGTTTTATGCTATTTTAGCTTAAATAGGGTATTTAGGTCCTGCCTAATACTGATGATCATGTGCTAAGAACAATTAAGTAGGGTTGGTTCGAAGACTATCAAGATGATGATCGTATGACTTGTTATGAATAACGAGTAGAAGTTGTATGATGATGATTAGTAGGACTTGTTAGGATTAGTATTACTTCCGACAAACTCGATACTCACGGTCTTGAGACTTGTAATGGTTTATCTTTGTTCGGTCTTTTGAATTCGGAGACTAATATGATGAATTGTATTCGGAGACTAATATTCTATTCTATTTGATGAATCTGATGTTGCTGTGTGCTGTTGTCTATATTCTGTCTAATAATATTTTTTATATTCTGTCTAATAATATATTTTGTAACCTGCGCAAAAATCATAAAAGGAAAAAAACCAAATATTCATACTAATGGCGCATCACCACCAGGTGCGCCATTAGTATGCCAAAGGATACTAATGGCGCATCAACAGAGAATGCGCCATTAGTATGAATATACTAGTGGCGCATGCTGTTACATACTAATGGCGCACTAGTTGGTGCGCCATTAGTATACCAGATACTAATGGCGCACCACAGGTGCTATTCATCCTCTTAGTTGGCGCACTGGTAATGCACCATTAGTAGGCAAAACCAGTGCGCCATTAGTAGGCCTTTTCCTAGTAGTGCATGCTTTGCCAGAAGCACATACTCTTCGACGGAATCCTTTTGGATCACCGCACCATACGAGAATTTGGCGACGTATCGACTGTATCAAATTTATCCGGGAATAAGAGAAGTTCAAAGGAATTAGAAGTTGTGAAACAATGTACCGAAGACTTACTCGATGTACGGACGCACTTCTGTTAGGTTGGTGAAGATATACAACGAAATGATCTGGCATTCTTTCAAATCCAATGTTAAGGAATTAGAAGCACCGGCTGGTGCGAGATCCCTTTTGAATAGGCTAAGGTTGGATCCACCCTTTTTAGGGTCGTCAGCATTGTACCGAGGCTTCGGATTATGCAAATGACGATTTTTGGCTTCATATGTGCTGTCACGAAGTTTGCCGCCTCCTCAGTAATGAATGCGTCTGCCATCGATGCTTCAATTCTACGTTTATTTTTACATTTTTCTCGTAGCGTCTTCTGCATCCTCTTAGTTGCTTAGCCCAAAAGATTTTACACTCCCCCCCAATCTTGCCTCGGTTGGGGGATGCAAAATCAAGTGCTGCATTGGATTAAAGAAGCCCGGCGGAAAGATCTTTCTCTAACTTGCAGATCAACTCTGGCGCCAACTCTTCCATTCTTTTAGCAGAGTAGGCGATAGTTCTTTCGCACAAAGGACATGGAAGAAATAGCTTAGCTCTGCCAATACTAGCCATTCATCCTCAGGGATGAAGCCATGCAACATCACCGGCATTACCCGCTCAATCCATATGTGCCAATCATGACTCCTGAGGCCAAATATTTTCAATTTATCAAGACTCGCTCCTCTCTTTAGATTTGCTGCATACCCATCGGGGAACATCAATTGCTTTTGCACCCACGAGATAATTTCCCTCATAGCTGGCCTTCCAAGATTGAACCATGCCTTTGGCTTCATCAAGTTCTGTTTTCCTTTCGGTTCTTTCATGTTTTTTAACGGTCTATCACATAGCGCCTCCAGATCTACTCTAGCCTTAGTATTATCCTTTGACTTCCCCTCTATGCCGAACAATGTACCAAAAAGTGCCATGGCGATATTCTTTTCAGTGTGTATCACGTCGATTTTGTGTGGGCAAAGGAGGTCTTTGAAGTAAGGCAGATCCCACAAGCATGTCTTGTGAGTCCAGGCGTGTTTCGAATTATACCCCCTGAAATACCCTGCACGCTCTGGATCCGGCTCGAGAGCGTTTAACTGATCCATGGTCTATTGGCCTGTGAACACAGGTGGTGCAGAGTTTTTCATAACTCTACCTTTGATGAAGTTCTTCTTGTCTTTCCAGAACTTATGGCGAGGATCCAGGAATTGTCTATGCATGTCGAAGCAAGAAAACTTGCGACCGGCCTAAAGCCAACGAAACTCAAGAGCTCCCTTGCATGTGGGGCACGAGAACCTTTCATGCACACAGCAGCCAATGAATAGCGCATACGACGGCAAGTCATGCGTCGAGTACATGTACCAGACACGCATTATGAACTTCCGTTTGCTAAAGGCGTCATATGTCTTGAACCCATTATCCCAGGCTTCTTGCAATTTGTCCTTCAGCGGCTGCATGTACACATTCATATTCTTCCCCGGATAGTTGGGCCCTGGAATTATCAACGTCAGGAAAATGTTCTTTCTTTGCATAATCTGTCCGGGGGGAGATTGAGTGGAAAGACAAATACGGGCCAACAACTGTATTGGGCTGCCATCAGACCAAACACACTGAACCCATCCATGCTGAAGGCGACTCGAGGATGCCTCGGATCTGCCGCTTTGTCATCATGTAATGCATCGAAGCGCTTCCATGCTTCACCGTCCGATGTGTGCACCATCATCAGCTTCCCATCTGCATCTAGTTGGGTTCTTTTACCCGTTTTGTGCCATGTCATATGTCTGACTGTCTCTTCAACCATGAAAAGAGGTTGAAGTCTTGGTATGATTGACATATACCGAAGAACATTAATGGGGATTTTGGTCTACATCTTCTCACCCATACCGTTGTCTACCACAACATACCTGGATGACTTGCAAATGGGACAATAGTTCGAGTTCGCATACTGAAGCCTAAATAAGGCACATCCTTTCTCATAGGCTTGTATCTTCTCACAGGGCATCTTAAGAGCACGGAGGATTTTTTCTGACTGGTACAGGTTTGCAGGTAGTACATGGCCTTTGGGTAGAAAACGTCCAAATAATGTCATCATCGCATCGTACCATTCTCTGCCCAAGTTGAATTGAGCCTTCAGAGCCATTATTTGTGAGATGGCACCCACCTGACAAAGCCCAGTGTACTCGTGGAGAGGAAGTTTTGAAGACTCCAACATTTCATTGAAGGCCTTTGCAGATTCCTCCATCTGATCGTCCGAGTCCCGAGCATCATCAAAGTCTTGCACCATGTCTTCCATCCCGGTACCATGCTCGTCGGTGCGACGACATAGCACCTTCGCTCTGGCACGTTGGGCAGGCTCGCCATGAAATGTCCACACCATATAACCTGGCGTAAAACCCCTCTTCTACATGTGTTTGCCCATTTCATCCTCTGTCCTCTTGTGCCGATTGTTGCACCTAGCACAGGGGCACCCGATTGTCCTCTGGCCATTTGCAAATGCGGCTCTCAAAAACCCCTTGGTTTTTGTTAACCATTCAATGCTCATGTCTTTCTGACTAGTGTGACCGATGTACATCCACGCACGATCAGTCATCTTGCCTAGCTACTGGACACATAAGAAATATATATATATATATATATATATATATATATATATATATATATATATATAAATCATCATGTATATATTCATCAGTTAATGGAGATTGTCACTTTTATTACGTCCATGCAACTGATACGTCTCCAACGTATCTATAATTTTTGATTGCTCCATGCTATAGTATCTACTGTTTTGGACCATATTGGGCTTTATTTTCCATTTTTATATTACTTTTGGGACTAACCTATTAACCGGAGGCCCAGCCCAGAATTGCTGTTTTTTTGCCTGTTTCAGTGTTTCGAAGAAACGGAATATCAAACGGAGTCCAAATGGAATGAAACCTTCGGGAACATGATTTTCTCATCAGATATGATCCAGGAGACTTGGACCCTCCATCAAAAAGAAGAGAGGCGGTCACGAGGGTGGATGGCGCGCCCCCTGCCTCGTGGGCCCCTCGAAGCTCCACCGACGTACTCCTTCCTCCTATATATACCTACGTACCCCCAAACGATCAGATACGGAGCCAAAAATCTAATTCCACCGCCGCAACCTTCTGTACCCACGAGATCCCATATTGGGGCCTGTTCCGGAGCTCCGCCGGAGGGGGCATCTATCACGGAGGGCTTCTACATCATCATCATAGCCCTTCCAATGAAGTGTGAGTAGTTTACCTCAGACCTTCGGGTCCATAGTTAGTAGCTAGATGGCTTCTTCTCTCTTTTTGGATCTCAATACAATGTTCTCCTCCTCTCTCGTGGAGATCTATTCGATGTAATCTTCTTTTTGCGGTGTGTTTGTTGAGACCGATGAATTGTGGGTTTATGAACAAGATTATCTATGAATAATATTTGAATCTTCTCTGAATTCTTTTATGTATGATTGGTTATCTTTGTAAGTCTCTTCGAATTATCAGTTTGGTTTGGCCTACTAGATTGGTTTTTCTTGCAATGGGAGAAGTGCTTAGCTTTGGGTACAATCTTGCGGTGTCCTTACCCAGTGATAGAAGGGGCAGCAAGGCACATATTGTATTGTTGCCATCGAGGATAACAAGATGGGGTTTTTATCATATTGCATGACTTTATCCCTCTACATCATGTCATCTTGCTTAAGGTGTTACTCTGTTTTCATTAACTTAACTAGCGGGGTGACCCGCGCATTTGCGCGGCTAGAATTCCTATCTTGGTGGTTTTCTCTACCATCGTGTTTCCGCTGCATGAGTATTTATATAAAAGAATAAGCTAAAATATGTATCTTCATAAACCATTATTAAGCAGCAATGCCATGCGATAGGCTTTGGTAGTAATCTATAGTTTTTAGTGTTCCACCTTTTTTCATCCATTTTCATTTATCTTTTCACCTAATATATTTTGGGAATTTTCACCAAGAAAATATGAACATTCATGACTTGTACCCATACCTTTTTATTTGTTCCATCACGTGCCTCATCACCGGCCATATAGTGTTTATCTGTTTTGTTAGTACATTGTCATACATCCACATATCAATATATGTTCTTCAATGTATTCACATCATTGCCTGAATATCTATAACACTTCTCACTCTAAATGGATGTAGCAAGTGAATGGCGGAAATTTTACTAAAACATTCTCTAACTCGGGCTCTCCTAAGCTTGTCACCTCGGATGATGCCCATTTATTTTTAACGTGATTGTACTTGTAAGGAAGTTAATAAAATTTATTACATATTTGACACGCATAAGTGTTCTTTATATAACGACTATATGATTCAATAAGTAATAGATATACTCGGTATTGTTTTCTCCACCGGTATTTATTGCTGTTAAAGTCATCGGTGGATGTTAGCAAATGACTAATGTCACCAAAGTTTGTGTCTCACAACATGGAACCATTTCCTCTGTAATTAAATGCCTAAATTTCAGGTCCTCTCCCCCAATCTGTCTCACCATTATCTTTCTTGCCTACGATTCTCGATAGCACAATATCATGTATGTCCATCTTACATGCATGCTTCTAGATGCTCGTGACAATGTCCTCTCACCCTAACTATTTATGTTGTAGTCCAAGTAACTGTTGGTATATATTCATTTAGAATGGTAAATTATGTCTTGTCGAAGGTTGTCATAGATTTCTTTTTCTTTGTCCTTGTTGTTCTGCGCAAACTTATATTTTTTGCATATTGTATTTGGTAATAATTTATGTGAGTTTTAATTTCATGTTCAACTTTATGGGTTAATTTAAGCCCTATAGTTGAGTTTTATATAACGTAACTATACTTAATAATCGGATTATCATTTATTTTAAATTCATGTTCAACTTTGTGGGACAAATTTTATATTTAAGCCCTATAGCTGAATTTTTTACTTATTAAAAATATATTCAATAATATAGTTATTGTTTATTATTTTACAATTCACATATAAATCAAGTTGTACTCTTTGTCTATGAAAGAAGAGACATGTGTAGTATTTTATTGTGAAAAACTCAAATTATCAACCATGATCAATTGTATTTTGTGGCTTGTCTGTTTGCTTGGATTTTTTTGCAGAACTATTTTTCTTTGTTGTATGGCCTTTTGCATGCGAACATAGTGGGAAAATTCTGCTCCTGCATGTACGTGATCGCTTGGGAAGGTTTTTTTAATGTGTACTTATCCATGTTAGACGTGTCAATGACCATCGTGTACATGTTTTTTTTTAACACTACATACTCTTTATTCTCTTTTTACTACTTCCGGCGTGGGATACATAGCCATAATTTATTTTCTGAACAGGTACGTGGCCGTATGGTAATTGGACTCTCACCCATCGCTTTGTTTTTCTTTTTTAAATCAGCTCATCACGTTGATTGGCAGGCACAAACATACGGGATATGGACAGATGAATACTAATTTCCAGCAAATCACAACCGTTCTTTTAAGATCTTTTCTATTGTTATATCTAAGCCGTTCGTTTTCTATCGTTTTAATAATACAATAGACACTTAATTTAACTAAAGCACTTTTTGTGCGGAACTTAAACCGAAGGCATTGGCATGCATTGTTTCTTTCCATTGTTTTTTAGATTATAAACCATTGTATTAAATGGAACTCACAGTGATTCATCGACATTTTTTGGGAGAATAGAATATTAAATATTGGCAATTAGATGTTCACGTATTTCATGTTTCGGTTTTCCATCCATGATTTTATACAACTAATATCCTATTTTATTATATCAAATAGAAGTAATCTTTTTTAACACGACGAAATTATATTTCTAATCTCTTCTCTTTGATAAGTATATACGCCAAAAAGGCTTTTCAAGGTGGGTAGAGAAAGATTATTATTTTAACACAAACATGGAGCACTATTTTTTCCTGAAATCTAAAAAGCGGCCGGCCACTAAATAGACAGAATGAGCGGCCGAACGAGAGCCGCTCGATCTCGTCCCGATCGACGCCGCGCGGTGTCCAGGTGTCCCCTGGTCGGGAGGTGGGGCCGCGCCGCTCAGACCCGCGTGTGGACCAGTCGCCTGGTCCGATTTGCGCCGCGCCCGCGAGATAAATCGTCCGTGGGACCCACATGTCATCGAGGATTAGGCAGTTCTCCAGCGTTTTAGCCGTCGTGCGTAGTGGGCGGCGGTTTCGAATTTCGTGCCATTACCCCGTCCACCCCCACCTCTCGCCGCCCATTCCTCCACTTTCCCCCTTTGCTTTCGCCGTTGGTTGGTGCTCGGAGGCGGTTCCAAATCCGCTGGGTTGTGGTCGACGGCGGGGCGCGCCGCGAGGGTCGTCGTCCGCGGCGGCTCTGGTACTGCTCCTACGCGCGCTCCACGTCTTCGTCCCTGCTTGTTTCTCCACTCGCCCGTCCTCCTTTTTCCGATGAGGTCGCTCGTTTTCCGGTGAGGTCGCGGTCGTTGTCAGGGAGGTCGAGGTAGAGGTCGAGGTCGCGGTCGGGGTTAGGGAGGTCGAACTCATTTTCCGGCGAGGTTGAGGTCACCCCAGCGGACTACTTCATTTGGGAAACCGCCGGATTGGCAGGGATGGGTTAGGGTTGTGCTCATCCTGTCGTTTTTGAGTTGCAATAGGGGGTGAGCTCGTGCATATGGTTCAGGGAGGATGAGTGGTTCGCGGCGATAGTGCCTCTTCTGTGGATTGAAGCCTCGCGGTGGATCTGGTGTTTTTGATGAGTGTTTTCCCCCGCGGTGTGCAACTCTGTCGCCCCTTGCGTGCAAATTAGGAGCAGCAGTAGACAATTTTTGAGATAATATAGCCAATCTGCCAGCCTTCTGGTGGTTCTCGTGGGTCATTTGTTTTTCTCCTCTTGTTTGTAATTAGGGACCATTACATGTGCAAATTAGTACCTGTGCAAATTAGGGACCATTACCTGTGCTAACCAACTAAGAGGGTGAAACTTGTATCACGGCCACTTTTTAGTTGGTAGACACTTGTGTTCCAGTTGCACAAAATTCTATCCAGTTGGCTTCATTCATATAGTAGTTGGCTGTCCCTATGTTCTGCAGTTGCACCAATTTTTTGCTAGTTGGGTTTCTACATACTGTTCAGTTGCACAAGTTGCCTGCTCAGTTGGCTACATCACTTTTACTAGTTGGCTGTCCATATGTTCTACACCTGCACATTATTCTTTAGTTATTCTGTAAGTTGTATTAGATGTGCGCAATGTTGTGTGCAATGCATTGGCTGATTTCGTAGTTGGTGTTCAGAGATTTAAGTGGTTAGTTGCACAAAATTCTCCTCAGTTGGCTACGTCCATATAGTACTTGGCTGTCCATATGCTATGTAGTTGCAGCAGTTGTTTTGGTCAGTTGGCTCACTGTTTTTGTGTGCAGTTGTCACACCCTAGCTAGTCATGCATTAGAGTGTTGCATCATGTTTACTTTTTCATCAGAAACTTGAAATGGGGATGACAGAACCCCCAGTCCCCTCTGAAAACCAACTAGGGTTTACTAAAATAATTTTCAATGAACCTGAAATGCCCTTCTAAAATGCCCATCATTTTTGCCTTGGTTCAGAACCTCTGCCAAAAATGGTGCACACTTTTCTAGGCCATCCTAGGGTTCTTGAGTTAAATCATAACTATTTGAATTTGGGCATTTAAAATTATATAAAATATTTAAATGCTCAAATATCTCCAAACTAAAATGTTTCATGTTGGAAATATTCCAACTATGGACCAGGAGTAGTTTGGTGATTTTTGGAGTTGTCTAGGTATTTTATTTAATTCAACAAAGTTGCAGAAGTATTAAATAAAACAGGAAACAGAAAATAAATAAAGGGAGAAGCTTACCTGAGCTCCCCCCTGTGCGGCCCAACCCAGCCGGCCCAGCACTGTGCTGGCCCGTGCCAGCCAGCTGCTTCCCCTCGCCAGAGCAGGCAGGGAGGTGAGCATGGCGCGCCCGAGCTCGCCACGCACCACCCAGCCTCTCTGCATCGCCCTGGTCGCCATTGCGCCGCGTGGATCGTCTTCTGGTCGTCGCCCCGACCTCGCCGACACCCCATTCACTCTCCCCCGGTTCTCCCTCGCTCTCTCCCTCTCACGGCCGAAGCACACCGTCGCCGCCGTTCGCCTTAGCCACTGCCTCCGACCACCCCTCGCTCCCCCGATTAGCTCAGGAGCTCCGCCTCGACTCCCACTTCCTCCCCACCGCTCCACGAGTCCCCGGAAGCCCTGCATCGCCGCCACGTCGCCGTTCCCCTCTTCGGACTCCGACCACCGTCTCCGACGAATTCGCCGTCTCCAGCGCGTCCCCGAGCCCGCTTCGACGCCCACTGCAACCGCGGTGAGCTACGCCACCGTTTCCCCCTCTTCTTCCCCTCGTTCCCTCACCGTAGCTGCATCCCCACCACGGCCGAACCTCCGCCGTCGCCGAGCTCGCCGTCGACGCAGCTCCGGTGACCATTTGGTCACCCCGGCGAGTCCAACGCGTTCACAGAACCCAGTAGAGCATCCCTAGCGCCTCACTTTGCTCGACTTCGAGCTCCAGCACCAATCTCGCGCACGACCGAACCCCGGCAGCCGCAACCGAGCTCGCCGCCGTCGACTCCGGCCACCCCGACCCCAACTGACTCCGCCAAGAGCCGCGGGTCGTCCTCAGCTTCACTCCGGTGGTCGCCACGTTCCATTTGGTGGCCGAAACGACCAAAACCACTATCGCCGCCGCACTGTTGGTCGCCGCCGGCCAGAACTCCGGCGAGCTGACGTGGCCTAGTTGATTAACCACTAATCCACCACCTACAGACGCTGACAGTGGGCCCCAGGGCTTAGTCAAAGCTAACCAGCCCGGGGTCAACGCGGGATTAGCCCCTGTGACACTGACGTGTGGACCCCACACGTCAGGTTTGACCCGAGCCAGCTCTGTTGACCTGCTGATGTCACTATGATGTCAGGCTGACGCAGTAATTGAATTTCTGGATTTAAATTAAATCAGGAAATTCCAGAATATTATTTAAACTTCAAAAATTCATAACTTTTATTCTGTAACTCCAAATTGGACAAATAATATATGAAAAATGATCAGAAAAATCCAATCTATCCATCTGTACCATTTTCATGCATGATCAAACAAGTTAAGTTGATGTTTCAATCAGAACAAGAAAGGCACCTTAAAAGGCCATATTTGAATTTGAAATTTGAATCTTTGATTCAAATTTGTTCAAACCCTTCTGGTTTTAGTTGCATTAGCCCAACACACTCATATTGCCATGTTTCATGCATGCATCATATTGTTGCATATTGTTTGGTGATGTTTGTGTATCGATGTCCTTTGCGACAGGATCTGTCCCCGAGGAGTACCGTGATTACCCTAACGAGGAATCGTATCCGTGCAACGAACCATCAGGCAAGCAACCAACCATTTGATCATATCGATACAATCCCATGTTCTCGCTCCTGCTCTCTTTTACTGCATTAAGACAACGCGATTCAAACTGCTGTGTGCTACGGTAGTTGAACCCATTTCCTCTGCATGACCTGTCATTGCCACAGTAACTAGATGAAACCCACTAGCATGTGTAGGAGTTGATTGAGCCATATGTATGTGTTGTTCCTACCTTGCTATGCCTGCTATGCTTAGAGTCGTGTCAGGTCTGGTTCATCTGGGTGATGGGCTAGAGTGAAATGATTATGTCGGTAACGAGAGTGGTGTGGTGAACACGATTTAGTAAAGGTATCGATGAGAGGCCATGTAGGAGTACATGGTGGGTTGTTTCATTGAAGCCGACCTTAAGCACTGAGATCTGTATGTGTGATTTAAGATACAGCTACTACCATGCATTGGGCCCTGAAATATGACCCCGCTCGACTTCTTAATCACCCTAGCTCTCTGTCCAGGAGTTGCAAGTAGTTTCTGGTGTTTGTAGCCTACTGGAGGCCGTGGACAGCGCTGACCGTAGGGGTGGGCTGTGATGCGGTAGGTACGTGGCCGGGTGTACCGAATACCCGTTAGGTATCTCGGGAACCCTGTTCACATCGTTCGGGGCCGTATGGGAAACCTCGGCCGGACTCCCTGCGGATGGAACCTGAATAGGCGATAAACCTGGACTAGAGGCTTAAGTGTTTAGGTAGGTCGTGGTCTACACCCACGTCGGCTTTCGCTTGAAGTCTGCCG
Source organism: Triticum aestivum (assembly GCF_018294505.1). NCBI lineage: Eukaryota > Viridiplantae > Streptophyta > Magnoliopsida > Poales > Poaceae > Triticum > Triticum aestivum. Next base: position 14,104,960 of record NC_057809.1, on the reverse strand, counting down.
AGCACATGTCGTGTGCAGACGCTAAGTGGTGGAAACATGTATGACGAAGTACACCCCTGCAGGGTTAACATGATCTATTCGAATAGCCGCGTCCGCGGTAAAGGACTACTTGGTTGCCTATACAGTTCATAGACAAGTAAATGGAAACTACTAAAAGCCTCAAGATAAGTGTGAGTGCCGAGGATGGCTCTTCCGTAGGAAGACGGAGGTGGATCCTCGGTAGTGTATTGAAGTGGTGAGTAGTGGACTCGAGTGCGCAAAACTATTTCAAATGGAGTATCGTAGGATAGCCTAGCCAAGAGTCAAAGCTGGCTTGCTGCAATAACTCCACCAACCCTTCTTGATACTATGCATGTATGTAGGATCTGATGTAAGTCTTGCTGAGTACCTTTGTACTCATGTTGCTATAATCTACATTTTTACAGAAGACGCTGCAACCCCTTCTGATGGGTTCTATGTAGACGTTGACATCAACGAGTAGGCTAAAGACCCAGGTGGTGACCCTGAGCTTGTGAAGGACCACATAGTATAGTCAGGCTTTCCAAGCCTCTTTTATTTTACTAGTTGTCTGTACTCAGACAAGTTACTTCCGCTGTTGGCTTGTATGATTGTATGACTTGTATGTTGGGTCGTGAGACCCGTACCTTTGTGTGTATGTTATGTATGGCTCACTGAGCCTTAAATAAAGTACTTGTGTCGTAGAGTCATGTTGTGATGCTTCGTTGTATTTGCACATATCGAGCATATTGTGTGTATGATTGAAATGCTTGGTATGTGTGGGATCTGACTATCTAGTTGTTTATCTTTAGTAGCCTCTCTTACCGGGAAATGTCTCCTAGTGTTACCGCTGAGCCATGGTAGCTTGCTACTGCTCTGGAACACTTAGGCTGGCCGGCATGTGTCCTTCTTCGTTCCTGTGTCTGTCCCTTCGGGGAAATGTCACGCTTTGAGTACCGGAGTCCTGTTAGCCCGCTACAGCCCGGTTTACCGGAGTCCTGCTAGCCCAGTGCTACAGCCCGGACCCACTTGCTGATGACCGACACGTTCGAAGCTGGGTCATGGATGCCTGTCCCTGTAAGTCTGTGCCACTTTGGGTTTACGACTAGTCATGTCAGCCCGGGCTCTTTATCATATGGATGCTAGCGACACTATCATATACGTGAGCCAAAAGGCGCAAACGGTCCCGGGAAAAGGTAAGGCGACACCCGTGGGAATACCGTGCGTGAGGCCGCAAAGTGATATGAGGTGTTACCAGCTAGATCGATGTGACATCGAGTCGGGGTCCTGACAGCGTTGGCATCAGAGCCGGACTGCCTGTAGGTTCTCCAAGCCAAACTGGTCGATGTTGAGTCTAGAAATTCTTTAGTTATATGTAGGGAAATTGTTTGTGGGATGGAACGTAAGGCTCTTTTTACTCCTTATATCTTATGACTTTCTGATCTGAGTCAGTCCATTCTTCCACCGGGGGTTAAGGAATTAGGATCTGTTCTCTCTATCAGGATCACGTGTTACTAATCAGTAGTACCTTATAAGTTTGATGGTTACAAGCCTAGTCCAGTTCTACTACCACATTATGTTGTAAGAATGGTTTCAAGACTTGATATGATGATGTTGAGTGTGTACGAAATCCTTCGTCAAATGTCTCAATGTCCTTTTTGAGCATTTACAGCTGTTATGCTGCCGAAATTTTGCTAGAAATTCTAATGCCTTTGCATTATAACTGTGCTTTCAGATGGCCACTCGCGACCTCAATCAAGTGGTTCGCCTGACTCGATGCCTAGATGTACCCGGCCATACTGCTAAGTTGGTCAGGGTAATGACTGAGGCTGGATACCGCTGGTATCCTGAGTACACGGTCGAAGAGCAATTCCGAGACTTTAATCAAAGCCAGTATCTCTGCACTGTCAGGATATTTCCATCTTATCCTGGATCCACTGAGCCTCTTCACTGCTCCTATGGACTCGGGGTTACTATCGAGATGGCTGTGCAGGATGCCGCCTACTCTATGATGACCATTATGCGAGTCAGATCTGGTTATTTCGGGACTCTGATTTCCGGTATATGCCAGGATCACTTCCGGGAGCACAAGGATATTTTCAGGCTATATATGCTGACTCCACTCAGGAGGATTCACGGACTCGCACCACTGCTGAGATGCTCGAGGATAAGGACCGTGAAAATCGGGCCTTAAGGCTAGAGCTCTTCAATACCCGTGCCGACCACTGGGCCACTTTGACTCGGTTCGCACCGGCGGTGCAAGCTGGATTTTCAGATATGCGCGATCTCTATCCTGTGAGATCTGCTCTGCCGGACGTGATGGTTTGGCGTGATGTAGGAGGCATCACCCCACCTCGCGGTCCCCGCAGGCCACCGTTTGTTGGTCCACGACCTCATCCTAGCCCCTATGGTCCACAAGCTCCGCGAGATCGTCTGTTTCCGGATGATCATGTAGAACTTCCGGGCTATGGAGGTGACTTCTACGAGGACTACTACGGATCGGTCTGAGTTAGTAGTAGTATCACTAGTTCGCACTAGATGTGTCGTCTATCGTCCCGCGTGACTCGTGGGTTATGACCTAGTTTGTACTCTTTCCGGAGGTGTAGAAAAATAATGTATAGGAGCTTGGGATGCCTCCGATGAGATGTAATCCTTTTCTCACCGTAATAGTACTTTGTTTGGTCTTGTACTAAACCTTGTATGGTGTGTATGACGATGGAATAAAGAAGCAGTTTCTGTATCTACCATGTCATACGGATGATCATCTTGCATTCCGAGTTATTTCTTACATTATGTATCCCATGTCGGAATTTCATCATTCTGACTAAATCATTGTCTTGTCTACCTAGGATGGTCAACACGCGCGCTAACCCTGCCTCTCAAGAGCAGGCCGAAGGCAGTGAAGCCAGGGATGTAAATCTGCCTCATCCTCCTTCACTAGCCGAGGTTATGATGGAAGCTGAGAGAAACAAGCGGGAGACAAACCGTTTATTAGAGCGTATTGAACAGAATACAGCACACCATCAGAGGGCTAACGTGGTGTCACTCAGTGATTTTATCAAATTGCATCCACCCACGTTCCACCACTCCGTCGAGCCTCTCGACGCTGATGACTGGCTTCGCAGTATCTCTCACAAACTGCGTTCCGTGCTGGTAGCGGAGGCTGACAAGGTCACCTTTGCTGCATATCATCTTGAAGGCCCCGCCAGTCTATGGTGGGAGAATTATGGAGCTATGCGCCCAGCGGGCCATGTCACAACTTGGGCTGAATTCAATGAGGCTTTCCGTGAACATCACATTCCGGAGGGTCTCATGGACCGTAAGCGTGAGGAATTTTGCAATTTCACCCAAGGCCGACTCTCTGTGGATGTCTATAGCAGGGAGTTTGGTAATCTCGCCCGATATGCAACTGAGGAAGTGTCTACTGACGCCAAGAAGCAAGCAAGGTTCCGTAAGGGCCTTAGTCCTGAGCTTCGCCGCGACCTTCGTCTGCATGAGTGCACATCCTTTTCGAAACTTGTCAACAAAGCCATCAGTGCTGAAACTGGTCAGACTGACTATGACGCAACACGCAAGCATGGACGTGACATGGGTTCCTCATCCGGTGCTGGTCCTCAGAAGCGCCGCGTGTGGGTACCCAACACCGCCTTGCCACCCAGGTTCACACCGAGGCCATCCTTCCAGGCGCCTCGCCCCGCTCAACAGTCTGCTCCAGCTAAGCCCTATGGGGGTCCAACCAATAATGCTCCTCCACGTACCAGTTCTGTGACTTGTTTCAAGTGTGGGGAATCTGGTCACTATATGCGTGAGTGTCCCCAGACCAACCCCAATCAATCTGCTAAAGCTGCTGGCCGTGGCAAGCCGACAGGGAAAGTATTCCACGCTAAACCGGTCACCGCTTCACGTGGCCATGTCAACTGTATCTCTGCCGAAGAAGCTCAAGAAGATCCCAACGTCGTTCTCGGTACGCTTCTTGTTAATTGCCACCCGGCATCTGTTCTTTTCGATACAGGAGCCTCTCATTCCTTTATATCTGAAAATTATGCTCGTTTGCATAACGTTGCATTCTGTGATCTGCCGTCCACTATGGAAATCTCTACCCCTGGGTCTAGATGGCAGACCTCTAGGGTAAGTTATGGAAATGAAATCCAAGTCGACAGACTTGTTTTTCTCGCATCTTTGATAGCCCTTAAATCTTCAGACATTAATATCATTTTGGGTATGGACTGGATGTCAGCTCATCATGCCAAAATTGATTGCTTCTCTAGGACTGTTCAACTCACCCATCCTTCGGGGAAGATAGTCAATGTTTTGACTCGAATAGCCAAGCGACAATTATATTCTCTTAACGCCAGCCCTTTGCCAGACCTTGAGGACGTTCCGGTAGTCCGTGACTTTCCGGATGTCTTTCCAGAGGAATTGCCAGGTGTTCCACCTGACAGGGATGTTGAGTTCGTAATAGACCTCATTCCAGGTACCGTTCCGATTGCTAGAAGACCTTATAAGATGGCACCCCTAGAACTAGCCGAGCTTAAGAAACAACTCGATGAATCCTTGAAAAAGGGTTTCATCCGACCTAGCTCATCTCCGTGGGCTTGCCCCGTCCTATTCGTCAAGAAGAAGGATGGTACGGACCGGATGGTTGTAGATTACCGACCTGTCAACTTGGTCACAATCAAGAACAAATATCCACTTCCCAGGATCAACGACCTGTATGATCAGCTCGCTGGATCTTCAGTCTTCTCTAAGATGGATTTGAGGTTGGGCTACCATCAAATCAAAATCAGAAACGGGGACATTCCTAAAACGGCCTTTGTTACTCGTTATGGCCAATACGAGTACACCGTTATGTCCTTCGGTTTAACCAACGCTCCAGCCACTTTTTCTCGGTTAATGAACTCAATCTTCATGGAGTATTTGGATAAATTCGTCGTAGTTTATCTCGATGACATACTCATATACTCCAAAAACGAGGAAGAACATGCCGAACATCTAAGACTAGTGTTGCAAAAACTTCGAGAGCATCGCCTTTATGCCAAATTTTCTAAATGTGAATTCTGGTTGCCAGAAGTGACCTATCTGGGTCATGTAATATCTGGTAAAGGTATTGCTGTCAACCCTGAGCGAGTTCAAGCCGTCCTTGATTGGACTCCACCCGAATCGGTCAAGCAAGTTCGGAGTTTTCTAGGCTTAGCGAGCTATTGCCGTCGCTTTGTCGAGAACTTCTCCAAAGTTGCCAAACCTCTAACCGAACTCCTCAAGAAAGATAAGAAGTTCGAATGGACTCCACAATGTGAGCACAGTTTTCAGGAACTGAAAAGACGCCTGACCTCTGCTCCTGTGCTGGTACCGCCAGACTTCTCCAAGGACTTTGTTATCTACTGCGACGCCTCGCGACAAGGACTAGGTTGCATTCTCATGCAAGATCGACACGTAATTGCTTACGCTTCACGGCAATTGCACCCACATGAGGAGAATTATCCTACTCATGATCTAGAACTTGCAGTCGTAGTCTATGCACTTAAGACCTGGCGACATTACCTCCTAGGTAATCGTTGCGAAATATTCACTGATCACCAAAGTCTGAAGTACATTTTCACCCAACCGGATCTGAATCTCAGGCAAAGACGTTGGGTTGAATTGATCACAGACTTCGACTTAGGAATAACCTACACCCTAGGGAAAGCCAACGTCATGGCTGATGCGCTAAGTCGTAAATCTTATTGTAACAACCTGATGTTACAACAAAGTCAACCGCTTCTCCATGAGGAATTTCGGAAGCTTAACCTTCACATTGTACCTCAAGGTTTTCTTTCCACCTTGGTGGCAAAACCTACTCTTACGGATCAAATCATCGCTGCCCAAAAGCGAGATAAGGGAATATCTAAAATCAAAGAGAACATTGCTAGCGGAGGTGCTAGTTGTTTCTCCACAAATGATCATGGTGTTGTGTACTTTGAGAATCGTCTAGTGGTTCCCAAGAACCAGCATCTACGGCAGTTGATCCTTAAGGAGGCTCATGAATCTTCTCTCACCATTCATCCCGGTAGTACTAAGATGTATCAGGACCTACGCCAGAGGTTCTGGTGGACTAGGATGAAGAGAGAAATTGCTCAGTATATTGCAAATTGCGACGTCTGTCGTCGTGTAAAAGCAGAGCACCAACGGCCTGCTGGCACCCTTCAACCCTTAGCTATTCCTGAATGGAAATGGGATAAAATTGGTATGGATTTCATTACCGGTTTTCCCAGGACCAAGAGAGGGAATAATGCTATTTTCGTCGTGGTCGATCGTCTTTCCAAAGTAGCTCATTTCTTACCTGTTCGTGAGAGTATAACCGCTAGTTAGCTGGCAGACTTATACATCTCCCGAATAGTGTCTCTCCATGGTGTTCCTTTGGAAATCAATTCGGATCGAGGAAGTCTTTTCACCTCTCGATTTTGGGAAAGTTTCCAAAATGCTATGGGAACCCGTCTCTCCTTTAGCACCGCTTTCCACCCTCAGTCAAGTGGTCAAGTGGAACGCGTCAACCAAATTCTAGAAGACATGCTTCGAGCCTCTGTTATCTCGTTCGGAATGGACTGGGAGAAGTGCCTTCCATTTGCCGAATTCGCTTACAACAACAGCTATCAATCTAGCTTGGGTAAAGCCCCTTTTGAAGTTCTCTATGGACGACGATGTCGAACACCCCTTAACTGGTCAGAGACCGGGGAAAGACAATTCTTTGGCCCGGATATGATTCAGGAAGCAGAAGAACAAGTTCGTATCGTTCGTGAAAAGTTGAAAACAGCCCAATCTCGTCAAAAGAGTCAATATGACCAAAAACATAAGGCTATGACTTTCGAGGTTGACGAGAAGGCTTATCTTCGGGTCACCCCTCTGAAGGGAACCCATCGCTTCGGTATCAAAGGAAAATTGGCTCCTCGTTACATTGGACCTTTTCGCATTCTTGCCAAACGAGGAGAAGTTGCCTACCAATTGGAACTACCTCCGCACCTCTCCAGAGTTCACGATGTCTTCCACGTTTCTCAACTCAGGCGTTGCTTCTCGGATCCTATCCGTGAAGTGGACCACGAAACGCTTGATCTCCAAGATAATCTTACATATCGAGAGTACCCCATTCGTATCCTCGATCAAACCGAACGTACCACGCGACGTCATAATATCAAGTTTCTCAAGGTTCAATGGTCGCACCATTCTGAAGATGAAGCAACTTGGGAAAGGGAGGATCGTCTTCGACTCGAGTATCCCGCCTTCTTCTCGGAGGAACCCAAATCTCGGGACGAGATTCTTTTGAGTGGGGGTGAGTTGTCACACCCTAGCTAGTCATGCATTAGAGTGTTGCATCATGTTTACTTTTTCATCAGAAACTTGAAATGGGGATGACAGAACCCCCAGTCCCCTCTGAAAACCAACTAGGGTTTACTAAAATAATTTTCAATGAACCTGAAATGCCCTTCTAAAATGCCCATCATTTTTGCCTTGGTTCAGAACCTCTGCCAAAAATGGTGCACACTTTTCTAGGCCATCCTAGGGTTCTTGAGTTAAATCATAACTATTTGAATTTGGGCATTTAAAATTATATAAAATATTTAAATGCTCAAATATCTCCAAACTAAAATGTTTCATGTTGGAAATATTCCAACTATGGACCAGGAGTAGTTTGGTGATTTTTGGAGTTGTCTAGGTATTTTATTTAATTCAACAAAGTTGCAGAAGTATTAAATAAAACAGGAAACAGAAAATAAATAAAGGGAGAAGCTTACCTGAGCTCCCCCCTGTGCGGCCCAGCCCAGCCGGCCCAGCACTGTGCTGGCCCGTGCCAGCCAGCTGCTTCCCCTCGCCAGAGCAGGCAGGGAGGTGAGCATGGCGCGCCCGAGCTCGCCACGCACCACCCAGCCTCTCTGCATCGCCCTGGTCGCCATTGCGCCGCGTGGATCGTCTTCTGGTCGTCGCCCCGACCTCGCCGACACCCCATTCACTCTCCCCCGGTTCTCCCTCGCTCTCTCCCTCTCACGGCCGAAGCACACCGTCGCCGCCGTTCGCCTTAGCCACTGCCTCCGACCACCCCTCGCTCCCCCGATTAGCTCAGGAGCTCCGCCTCAACTCCCTCTTCCTCCCCACCGCTCCACGAGTCCCCGGAAGCCCTGCATCGCCGCCACGTCGCCGTTCCCCTCTTCGGACTCCGACCACCGTCGCCGACGAATTCGCCGTCTCCAGCGCGTCCCCGAGCCCGCTTCGACGCCCACTGCAACCGCGGTGAGCTACGCCACCGTTTCCCCCTCTTCTTCCCCTCGTTCCCTCACCGTAGCTGCATCCCCACCACGGCCGAACCTCCGCCGTCGCCGAGCTCGCCGTCGACGCAGCTCCGGTGACCATTTGGTCACCCCGGCGAGTCCAACGCGTTCACAGAACCCAGTAGAGCATCCCTAGCGCCTCACTTTGCTCGACTTCGAGCTCCAGCACCAATCCCGCGCACGACCGAACCCCGGCAGCCGCAACCGAGCTCGCCGCCGTCGACTCCGGCCACCCCGACCCCAACTGACTCCGCCAAGAGCCGCGGGTCGTCCTCAGCTTCACTCCGGTGGTCGCCACGTTCCATTTGGTGGCCGAAACGACCAAAACCACTATCGCCGCCGCACTGTTGGTCGCCGCCGGCCAGAACTCCGGCGAGCTGACGTGGCCTAGTTGATTAACCACTAATCCACCACCTACAGACGCTGACAGTGGGCCCCAGGGCTTAGTCAAAGCTAACCAGCCCGGGGTCAACACGGGATTAGCCCCTGTGACACTGACGTGTGGACCCCACACGTCAGGTTTGACCCGAGCCAGCTCTGTTGACCTGCTGATGTCACTGTGACGTCAGGCTGACGCAGTAATTGAATTTCTGGATTTAAATTAAATCAGGAAATTCCAGAATATTATTTAAACTTCAAAAATTCATAACTTTTATTCTGTAACTCCAAATTGGACAAATTATATATGAAAAATGATCAGAAAAATCCAATCTATCCATCTGTACCATTTTCATGCATGATCAAACAAGTTAAGTTGTTGTTTTAATCAGAACAAGAAAAGGCACTTTAAAAGGCCATATTTGAATTTGAAATTTGAATCTTTGATTCAAATTTGTTCAAACCCTTCTGGTTTTAGTTGCATTAGCCCAACACACTCATATTGCCATGTTTCATGCATGCATCATATTGTTGCATATTGTTTGGTGATGTTTGTGTATCGATGTCCTTGCGACAGGATCTGTCCCCGAGGAGTACCGTGATTACCCTAACGAGGAATCGTATCCGTGCAACGAATCATCAGGCAAGCAACCAACCATTTGATCATATCGATACAATCCCATGTTCTCGCTCCTGCTCTCTTTTACTGCATTAAGACAACGCGATTCAAACTGCTGTGTGCTGCGGTAGTTGAACCCATTTCCTCTGCATGACCTGTCATTGCCACAGTAACTAGATGAAACCCACTAGCATGTGTAGGAGTTGATTGAGCCATATGTATGTGTTGTTCCTACCTTGCTATGCCTGCTATGCTTAGAGTCGTCTCAGGTCTGGTTCATCTGGGTGATGGGCTAGAGTGAAATGATTATGTCGGTAACGAGAGTGGTGTGGTGAACACGATTTGGTAAAGGTATCGATGAGAGGCCATGTAGGAGTACATGGTGGGTTGTTTCATTGAAGCCGACCTTAAGCACTGAGATCTGTATGTGTGATTTAAGATACAGCTACTACCATGCATTGGGCCCTGAAATATGACCCCGCTCGACTTCTTAATCACCCTAGCTCTCTGTCCAGGAGTTGCAAGTAGTTTCTGGTGTTTGTAGCCTACTGGAGGCCGTGGATAGCGCTGACCGTAGGGGTGGGCTGTGATGCGGTAGGTACGTGGCTGGGTGTACCGAATACCCGTTAGGTATCTCGGGAACCCTGTTCACATCGTTCGGGGCTGTATGGGAAACCTCGGCCGGACTCCCTGCGGATGGAACCTGAATAGGCGATAAACCTGGACTAGAGGCTTAAGTGTTTAGGTAGGTCGTGGTCTACACCCACGTCGGCTTTCGCTTGAAGTCTGCCGAGCACATGTCGTGTGCAGACGCTAAGTGGTGGAAACATGTATGAAGAAGTACACCCCTGCAGGGTTAACATGATCTATTCGAATAGCCGCGTCCGCGGTAAAGGACTACTTGGTTGCCTATACAGTTCATAGACAAGTAAATGGAAACTACTAAAAGCCTCAAGATAAGTGTGAGTGCCGAGGATGGCTCTTCCGTAGGAAGACGGAGGTGGATCCTCGGTAGTGTATTGAAGTGGTGAGTAGTGGACTCATGTGCGCAAAACATTTCAAGTTGAAGTATCGTAGGATAGTCTAGCCAAGAGTCAAAGCTGGCTTGCTGCAATAACTCCACCAACCCTTCTTGATACTATGCATGTATGTAGGATCTGATGTAAGTCTTGCTGAGTACCTTTGTACTCATGTTGCTATAATCTACATTTTTACAGAAGACGCTGCAACCCCTTCTGATGGGTTCTATGTAGACGTTGACATCAACGAGTAGGCTAAAGACCCAGGTGGTGACCCTGAGCTTGTGATGGACCACGTAGTATAGTTAGGCTTCCAAGCCTCTTTTATTTTACTAGTTGTCTGTACCCAGACAAAGTACTTCCGCTGTTGGCTTGTATGACTGTATGACTTGTATGTTGGGTCGTGAGATCCGTACCTTTGTGTATGATATGTATGGCTCCCTGAGCCTTAAATAAAGTACTTGTGTCATAGAGTCATGTTGTGATGCTTCGTTGTATTGCACATATCAAGCATATTGTGTGTATGATTGAAATGCTTGGTATGTGTGGGATCTGACTATCTAGTTGTTTATCTTTAGTAGCCTCTCTTACCGGGAAATGTCTCCTAGTGTTACCGCTGAGCCATGGTAGCTTGCTACTGCTCTGGAACACTTAGGCTGGCCGGCATGTGTCCTTCTTCGTTCCTGTGTCTGTCCCTTCGGGGAAATGTCACGCTTTGAGTACCGGAGTCCTGTTAGCACGCTACAGCCCGGTTTACCGGAGTCCTGCTAGCCCAGTGCTACAGCCCGGACCCACTTGCTGATGACCGACACGTTCGAAGCTGGGTCATGGATGCCTGTCCCTGTAAGTCTGTGCCACTTTGGGTTTACGACTAGTCATGTCAGCCCGGGCTCTTTATCATATGGATGCTAGCGACACTATCATATACGTGAGCCAAAAGGCGCAAACGGTCCCGGGCAAAGGTAAGGCGACACCCGTGGGAACACCGTGCGTGAGGCCGCAAAGTGATATGAAGTGTTACCGGCTAGATCGATGTGACATCGAGTCGGGGTCCTGCTTGGTATGTGTGGGATCTGACTATCTAGTTGTTTATCTTTAGTAGCCTCTCTTACCGGGAAATGTCTCCTAGTGTTACCGCTGAGCCATGGTAGCTTGCTACTGCTCTGGAACACTTAGGCTGGCCGGCATGTGTCCTTCTTCGTTCCTGTGTCTGTCCCTTCGGGGAAATGTCACGCTTTGAGTACCGGAGTCCTGTTAGCCCGCTACAGCCCGGTTTACCGGAGTCCTGCTAGCCCAGTGCTACAGCCCGGACCCACTTGCTGATGACCGACACGTTCGAAGCTGGGTCATGGATGCCTGTCCCTGTAAGTCTGTGCCACTTTGGGTTTACGACTAGTCATGTCAGCCCGGGCTCTTTATCATATGGATGCTAGCGACACTATCATATACGTGAGCCAAAAGGCGCAAACGGTCCCGGGAAAAGGTAAGACGACACCCGTGGGGATACCGTGCGTGAGGCCGCAAAGTGATATGAAGTGTTACCAGCTAGATCGATGTGACATCGAGTCGGGGTCCTGACAGCAATGCATTGGCTGATTTCGTAGTTGGTGTTCAGAGATTTAAGTGGTTAGTTGCAAAAAATTCTCCTCAGTTGGCTGCGTCCATATAGTACTTGGTTGTCCATATGCTCTGCAGTTGCAGCAGTTGTTTTGGTCAGTTGGCTCACTATTTTTGTACTAGGTGGTTGTCTATACTGTGTTCAGTTGCACAAGTTGCCTGCTCGGTTGGCTGCATCACTTTTACTAAGTTGGCTATTCATATGTTATACACTTGTGCCAGTTGCTCTACTTAGTTGGTTTTACTTAGTTGCATATGTTATACACTTTTACTAGTTGGCTGTTCCCCCCTCTGCTGTGTGCAACTAGGGACTCTTGTTTGTACAATTTTAGCACCAATGCTTGCCAATTTTCCAATATAATCTACCCAATCCACCAGCGTTGTGGTGGCTGTGGTGGTTTATGTGTTATTCTCCTGCTTTTGTGCAACTAGGACCCCTTGATTTGTGCAAATTAGTACCAATGCTTGCCAATTTTCCATTTTAATTTTTCTCAATGTGCAAGTCTTTTGTTGTGGATGTGGTTGTTTTCATGTGTCTCCCTTCATGTTCAACTAGGGACGCTTTTTTCAGAATAAGTTATCTCACTGAGCTTGTTGCCTTTACTTAACTTTTTTCTGTCTAGGTATTACTTGTCACAGTTGGCAAGTAATAATTAGGCAGAAAAAAGTTAGTTGGCTTATTTGATGTCCAGTTTGCACAAGGTTTACTGCCCAGTTGGCTGCATGATTGTAGTAGTTGGTTGTCCACATCTTCTAACTATGTTTTTTTGTTGTATTTCCTTCCGCGGGGCAAAAATGGTTATAATAGGAGGAGATGCGGGTGGCAATGAAGGAGATGTATTTTTATTCACTTTTTTTCTTTTGTTTTTGAGTTGTTTTTCAACTTATGCATGTATGCTAATGTCTTTTTTTCATGTTTTCTTTTGGTTGCTTAATCAGCGTTCTGGAAGTCAACCTCTTCGCCGGAACTCGAAGCGTCCTGCTAATCGCCAGCCACGACTTGCGCAGAGTGTTGAGCAGGGAGAGGATGTTGAGGTAAGTGGCATGTTGATGACACAAGTCCATTTTTTGGTTTTGTTTGGGTCATATAACATTTTTTTATTTTTTCCCATGCTCATGTTTTTTTCTTAGGATGCTGATCAGTTCCGTGTTGTAAAGCGGACTAGACGTGCAGCACTTGGCAAGGGAGCTGAGTCATCTTCTAGGGTAAGTAAAATCTCAAATATAAGTGTTTTTTCTCGCCTTTTTTTAGATAGTGATGAAATTATGCAGCAGTTCGGAACACTATTTTTTGTTTTTAGTCTGTCAATAACAACCTTTTGTAGTTGACATCTCTAGTCATTTTGATTTAAATACAGTTGACATTAGTTGGCATTAGTTGGCATCTTGTAGTTCACTAGTTGGCATGTTTTCATAGTTGACATCAGTGGTCATTTTTGTGTGCAGGCAGCAGTTGCTGGAGAAGCTGTCGCATCTTCCGCAGCAGATGCTGAGGTATGTGGGTTTTTTGTGTTTTTATGAGCTATTTGAATAGTTCTTTGCAAACCTTTTTTTAGTTACTGTTTTTCTTGTGTTGCAATATCATTTCTTATTGTTGCACATACACTAGAACTTTTTGTAGCTGCGAGGTCTCGTTCTTTTTTTATTTACTGTTTTATTGTTGCACATTCAGTTGCACACCGGCAGTCTTTGCAGTCAGTTGTCCTCATGAGCTTTATTAGTTGCACCAATACATCATGATGATTGCTAGTTTTTTTTCATTCTTGTTTTTTCTCTTGTGTTTAATGTTTGTGTAATGCTTTCATTTTCTAATCAACAGGGCAGCGGCGAAGGAGTTGAGGTGGCTCCAGGGGAAGATGTGGAGCGACCATCACAAGCAGGCAGGATAAGGGCATCACCAGCGCGCTTTGCAAATTTCAACGCCTCTCTAACTCCACTACAGAAATCAGAGCTAGTTTCGAGGTCGGTCGGGGGGCTATTGAACTTATCACACACACTTCCAGCGGACCTCACTAAGTTCCTAGTGCAGTCCTACCAGCCACAGACCTCTGAAATGGTTTTCCCAGGAAGGGGAAGGATCTGTGTCGATGCTGACAGTGTTCAGAGGGTATTTGATCTCCCAAACAAGGGTCCAAAAGTCAGATATTTAGTTGACAAGGATGCCACTAGGAGATTCAGACAGGCTTTCAACATAACTGGAAATTCTCATCCCCAGATCACTACATGGCTCAAGATGATTGAGCATATGGCTGGAAGAACGGATGACACATTTTTTATGGCCTGGCTTGCGGTTGCCTTCAGTACTTCTCTAGCACCAACCACGGCCTTGAAGCTCAGCCCAAAGTGTTATGGACTTGTGCTAGATCATCAAATGCTAAAGAATACAAACATCTGCCTCTTTGTAGCAGAACACATTAACGAAGCTTTCCGGAACATGGACCAGGAGAAGCAAACTGTTTGCTGCTGCTTGTATCACTTGATGGTTAGTGAAAACGACCACTTTTTTTCCATCTGTTCCTGTTCTTTCTGTGCAGTTATAGTTTGCTGAAATTCTCATAACAATAACTGAACTTGGCTTTTTCTTTTGTTTGGGTCTGGTGCAAATACTATACCTTGATGCGCTCGTACATGACATCCCAGTAAGCAACTGCGCGATACGATCGAATGCATGGGATAGTACTCTAATTGCCAAGGTGATCAAGAAGGATACTATCTCTCCTGGTGTGTTCGGCAAATTACAAGTGAGTTCTTTTTTGTTTTTTTCCAACAGTGTCTTCCTTCTATGTTCTTTTGATGTCTGGTCACTCTTTTTGGAAATTGCACAGAAAACTGTCATCAGTTGGCACAACAATGCATGTAGTTGCACAGATTATAGCTTTAAGTTTGGCAATCTGCACACATGTTTATTTTAAATTGGCACACCATCTTTTTTAAGTTGCACAGTTTTACTAATCTTGTTGCACAGATGTGTTGCATCAGTTGGTAGGAACTTTTTTTTAGGTGCCATGTGTGTTGCACAGTTTTTGTGTCTTTGTTCAGTTGCATATATGTATAGTTGAATTTGTCTACCCCAGTATCTTGTTTGTAGTTGCACAGGTTGTAATGTGTGGTTTCATTCAACACACAAATCTATTTTGATAACCTTGTTATTTTCTGTTTCTCTTTTTTTTTACATCAGCTTAAAGAGGAGTATAGAGGCACGGAGCAGACACCACTGTTTGGTGGAATTTTGCAAGCTGAAGCATTTGTGGCATCCAAGTTACCAATAACATACAATCCGCAGGTTAGTGTTTTGCATACATAAACTTGTATCACTTACCAATATTTTTTCTATTGGCTGGGATGTATGTTCAGTTGGACATGTATAACTTTTGTAGTTGCGAAAATTCAGAATTTAGTTGGCTGTGATGTATGTTCAGTTGCACATATAAGGTTTTGTAGTTGCACATGTTCTTTTGGATAGTCAAAGTGTTCATTTACAACCATTGTCATCAACTTTTGGCAGAAATGCATGGTTTTTACTTTGTGCCACAGTGCATGTGTAGTTGGCTAGAATCATGTTTTTAGTTGGCCAGAAAGTGTGTATTAGTCATTTTTGCTTATCACATCATGGTCAGTTACAGACATTTTTACTTTTTATTATTTTTTCTAACTGAATCAGTACTGAATCTTTTTTGTGTTGATGCAGAAAAAGGCAAAAATTGCGAAAGTGGTCAATGAGCTATGCAAGGTTGTAACTGAACAGGTTGGCACCTTCATTAAAGAAGTTGCCAAGATTGATGACGAGGAACCAGATATTGATCCTTACGTACAGCAGCCATCAATGCAAACTGGGGCATCACGTCGTGCTCCAAAAAGAAAGAGACGGCGGTCAACTATACAAGAAGAAGAAGAATTTGTTGAGGATGATTCAGAAGAAGATGAGGAAATGGGAGCAGCGATAGATGCTGACGACGATGAGGAGACAGATGCGGATGAATCATAGGAGGAGGACAAGGATGAGGATGACAATGAAGAAGATGCAGAGGAGGAGGAGGATGAGGAGGAAGAGGAGGAGGAGGAGGAGGAGGAGGAGGACAAACAAGAAGAGGACAAAGGAGAGGAGGAGAACAAGGAAGAAGATAGTGATGCAGAGGAGGAGGAAGAAGAAGGTGAGGCCAGAGAGGGTGACGGGGACAAAGGGGCAGCAGTTGATGGCAGTGAGAGGGGAGAAGACAAAGGCGCAGCAGCTGATGGCAGTGAGAGGGAAGAGGACGAGGATGAAGAAGACGAGGATGATTATGGTGATGATAAAGGGGGATCCAATGGAGGCAGCGACAGCAGCGATGACGATGATGATGACAACGCTCCTGGTTCTGGTGGTACAGGTGGCAACACATCCAGGAGGACTAGCACTCACGCCACCCCTGCGAGCAGCAGCAATTCATTTAGTAGCAGGAGCACACTACAGTTGTTGATTGACAAGACTTGCTGGAAAGACAAGGATTTGCCAAAGTCAAAGAAAAATGACGAAGCAGAGTCTCAGGGAAGCATTGATATGTTCAAGCTCTGCAACTTGAAGCCAGCTTTGCCAACCACCTTTCCCGTGCCAGATTTCAGCGACTAAGATATGTGTGAGAAGATCAACTTTGCCATTGACAAGAGCCTGTTCTTATCAATTGAAGCTGAAAAGAATCAAATTGACATGGAGGAAGCAGGAAAGGGTCTTGACTGGGTTCATTCAAAGGAAAAATACAAGGAATATTTAAAGCTGCTCCCAGACCTAAGCTCCAGCAAGAGCAAGGCAGCATCCACGGCAAACCCTCACGTGGTCCAGAAGTGTAAAGCAGTTTCAATGAAGAAGAATCTGCAGTTGCCTCAAACCAAGGAGAAGATGGTGAGTGAAGTTGCTGAAGTAAATATGGTCAAGGAAGCTGTGCTTCAAACTGATATGCCAACAGTAGTGAGCAGAGAGCCAACCAATGTCAGAGAAGTTCAACAGATCAAGGGGAAGACTCCCCTTTCAACAGTCGCACCAAAACCACCTAAGCAGAAGATTGTCAAGTTTGCCAGGGGCGCAAAGGGGGAACAGGCCACAAAAGATTTGGGGTTCAGAGACGAGAGAGAGCTGCGAGCCGCAGCCATTGATGCAGGGGTGCCAAGTTCTGCCAGGTTGCTGCCAACTTAGACTGGAAAGATGCCAATTACAGATACCAGTGTGCCAACTGATGTGTCAGTTAGCAGTATGGTCACAGTCAAAACCACCATAGCTGGTCAGGAAGGCACCACTGCAACTGCAAGTCCCAAGGTGCCTACTGATAGAGATGCTTCAATGCCAAACACAAAAGGAGGTGATCCAACTATCAAAGTGCCGTCCCCAAGAGTTGTCTTTCAGCAACCATTAACACAAGAGGAGGTGTTCGACATTATAAGTAGGTGCAAGCCTCCAAGGCCGCCAACTACAACACTATTGCGAACCAAGTCAGCGAATGATGCACCCATGTTTGTGCCGCAAGGAGATGCCCTGGTCCTTGAACCCTTACGAAGATCAAACTCTTATCATGGTGACGGGTTCTGCGATGCACCATCTTTTGACCTCGGCATAGATGGTGATGCTCCAGCACCTGCTCCAGCAGTAGATACAGCGGAAGCCGGTGTGATTAGCATCGATGAGTGTGAGTTAGACCCAGCAGCTGTGAATGAAGGATGTGATGCTGCTAATGTTGGCAAGGCAATAGCTCAAGAACTAGATGTTGGTTCGCCAGAGAATTGCCACACCCCGATATGCGCAGAACCAGAACTTGGCACGAGCAGTCCTTCGGGGCCACCTCTTGCACGAAGACAGAGGAGGGTAAGAAGGCCCGCAGCATCTCAAAGGTCTCCATTCATCGACTACAACAAGAACAAGACTTTCAGCACCAATGAGGTAGTGAACAAGCTTTACGCTGCCCTCTTGTATTGGGTCAGGCATCACAAAGGAGCAAATGATGGAGCTACCAGGTAGACTAACTCCCCACAGCCTACATACATATCTTTTTCAGTTGCATAGCACCAGCCACTTAGTTGCACAGAAAGCATAGTATGTTGCACAGAACAGGGCTTTTAGTTGCACACTGTTCTTTTTTCATTTTCATGCACATTTTTTTGCTGCTGTGACCCTTCGAGCTAACTTGTCTTTTTATTGCTTTCAACAAAAATCAGCCCTGAGATAATTAGGTATGGTGCTTTCTACATTTCTTTAAAGGAGTTAGTTGATTCGATGAAGCCGGTTCAATGGTTGTCAAAAATTGTTATTGAGACTGGAATCTTGCACATCATGGATAACTTACCAGAAGGGTCAAAGAAGGTTGTTATGCCACTGAGGTTTTCTGTAAGTTTTTCCAAAACCTTCTTTTTACCCTCATCTTTGTTCTGTAGCACTTTTCGTTGACCATTTGAGGGAGGCCTTTCACCAACTAAGGAGTTTTGAGCCATGTTTTATAATCTCTGCAGATAAAATTACAGCAAGGGATCCACAATGTGAATGAGATGAACAAGATGTTTGATTACAAGAACCGTCTCGACAAGAAAGACTTAGTGAGTGTTGTGCCCACATCATCAATCTTTTTTTAGTTGGCACCCACAGCATGTCCAGTTGCACATGACACATCTGTTAGTTGGCAGATACTTGTTGCAACCCGTTTTTAACTTGACCAAGTCTTTTACTGTTTTTCTTAGCTACATCTTGTATTTTTGTGTCTGAAATCATTCACGCTTGCAGGTCATGCTGCCAGTGCTCGAGTGCGCAGATGTAACCGATAAGGACGGAGGGAGGCATTATTGGGTCTTCAGTGTCAACTTGAGGGACGGACGCTTCGAAGTTCTTGATTCAAGCAGGACGCTGGACAACATTGAGCTGATGAACAACGCCTCTACCATTGCGGGGGCAGTACGCCAGCTATGGAGGAAGCATTACCCAAAGTTCAGCATCGAGCACTTCCAGATTATTGACATTGACGTACCGAAGCAGCTTGGCAAGTAAGACAATAAGCATTTCATTCCTTCTCAATCAAATACAATCATTTTGTAGTTTTTAAAATTTTCTACATGTGCAATCTTTAGTATTTTTAAGACACAGTACTAGTCTTCAATCTGTATTATCATTTTTATGAGTTTCTAATGGATTATCTAGCTAGTTGCAGAGTGGCGCGTAAGTAGTTGCAAAGTGGCACATAATGAGTTGCAGTAGAACACAAGCAGTTGCACAGTAGGACATAAGTAGTTGCACAGAGTGCATTACCTTTTTTTGGTTTTAATTTCATGTGACAATTTTTTTTGCCCATTTTTTGCAGTAATGAGTGTGGGTTGTTCGCACTGCTTAACGCCACCGAGTGGAATGGTAGCCAACTGCCCAACTACGACCCCAAGGAAGTACTCAACATCAGGAAGAAGATGACGTATGATTGGGTCACCAGCGTGCACAACACCGCCCCATGGAGGAAGTTGCTGAGATACGACAAGGAGTAGGTCAGTACTTTTTTTTCCGGCTCCATGGAGGAAGTTTCTGGTTTGTACAATTTTATTAAGTAGATTTTGTAGTTGCACACTGCTAGTAATTGCGTTTTGCAACTCAATATCATCACTTTTGTTGATACATTAGGAGCACTGTATATACAATTGTTCAACAACTAAATATTTAACCAGTTGCCAACAAAGGCACAAATAGCAACTTTTTTTACACAGTGCATGAACTAATTCAAGCAGCATAAATTAGATAAAGAGGAATCATAGATGCTGAATGTGTCCACTTGGTCCCAACATTGCTAAAAAAGACATCATTATTTTTCCTTCTTTGTTCCAAAGTTACAAATGAGGAAACAGAATCATAGGAGCCTCTGTGGACACACACCAGCAGTGTGCTCTGTAGATTGGCATTGGCTGCATTTGTTTTTCTTCTTTGGGTGTAGCTCCAGCGCCGATTTGTACCGTCAACTCTTTGCCCTACCCTTTGTAGTAGACCTTGGAGGATCCCTGGGCACAAAATCATCAGAAGCTTGTGCAAGGGATGCAGCCTCCAACGGGGCAGTAGGACCGTCACGATCACCTGTGTAATAATCATATAAAAAGTTTAGTATTTTTGTTATTGTGCAACCAGCACTGATGTTCTGTGCAACCACACAGTACATTTTTGTGCAACTAACTGGTTGCTGTGTGCAAGTTAAGTTGAAAAAAACACCTGCAGTAGCACGGCCTGTTATGGTACTTGGATTGTAGTCGCCTATGGGCAGAACATGAAAAACAAGTTAGATTTTTAGCTTGATCCTCAAACTAACACAGCGCACACAACTAGGCAGCATGTTTCTGTTCAACTAGGCACTATGATATGTGCAACTAAAGTCACTCACCCTAGTATTTGTTTTGGAGTCGGTGAAGGTACTAACCTGGGTTATGAGCCCCCTGAGTCCTGCCTGTAGGTCCATTGGGAGTAGCACAAAGGGCACTGCTAGTTGGGCCTGGCGGGGGAGGAGGTCTTTGAGGGTTGGCATCACCTATAGGCAGAACAGGACAAACAAGTCAGTTGTGTTTATCTTTTTTATGCTCAAACTAACACAGCATGCGCAACTAGGTAGCCTGTTCGGTGCAACTGAGCACCATGATGTGTGCAATTGGAGTTACAGACCTAGTTTGATGGGGAGTTGGGTGAAGGTAATTACCTAGACGACGAGCCCCCTGAGTGCTGCCTGTAGGGCCATTGGGAGGAGCATGCGGGGGAGGAGGTGGCGGAGGATGCCGTGTACAGCCAGGAGGGGGAGGAGGTCCTTGAGGGTTGACATCACATATATGCATAACTGGAAAAAATAAGTTAGCTGTGTTATCTTTGATGCGTGAACTAACACAGCGTGCGCAACTAGGCAGTATGTTCTTGTCCAAGTGGCTACCATGGTGTGTGCAACTGGGCACAATGATGTGTGCAACTGAAGTTACACACCTAGTTAGATCAGGAGTTGGGGCAGGTAATTACCTGGATGATGAGCCCCCTGATTGCTGCCTGGAGGTGGAGGAGGTCCTCGAGGGTTGCCATCATCTGATGGCCCCGTTACAGCAGTCGGTTTTTTCCTTTTCTTGGACTTGTTCAGGTGGCCGATCTCGGTATGTGCTGCACGCATATGCTTGTATACAATAGCTTGTGCTGGATCAGAACCACTCGCAAACTTTGCTAGTTTCCGAAAATCGTATATCATGTTCCTCTCCCTTATCTGCTTCTTTGATTGAGGAGGCATTTCATCCGGTTTCTCATAACTAGTCCCTGGCGCACTAGGTACAGCAGTAGGTGTCCACCGTCTTAGCAGGTACCTTTGCGGTATGACATCAACGCCAACATGGGTGAACACCTTGAGGATGTGGCAACAGAGGATGCCGTCCTTGTCCATTTTACAACACTCACACAAATAGGAACGCTCCTCCACCCTTGCCTGCACCAAGTAGTTTCAAGAACCATATTTCGCAACAAATTCCTGGTTCGGTTTGAGCTCAAACACATCAGCACCAACTTGGAATGCATTATAACGTCCAATCAGCTCAAACTCTTCTCTAAACTTGCGGTAAAGGTCTCTAGTATAGGTTTTGTAAGCTTGCTTCTCTATTGGGAAGTTGGACCACAACTCAATCTCAAGGTGTTGTGTCCTGTAATCATTGCAGCCTTCCTTGGCAAGGATGTGGTTCTGTATTTTTTCATATTGCTTGACGAAGTTCAACATTGAGTTGTGTGGGTTCACATATCTTTTGAGGACGGCGTTGAACCCCTCACTACGCTGTGTAGACTGGAGGAAGGGAAAGAACCTGTGTTTGAAGTAGCACGGCACCCAGGTTGACCTGTATTCGTACAACTTCTCAAAGTGCGTGTGTGCCATAGCCTCATACTTGATCATTAACCTAGCCCAATTCTGCTCAAACTCGTCTATAGTGAAGCTGAAGTCAACACACTTGTTGAAATCATCAGAGAGTCCTGGATTCCGGCACAGCAACCAACCAACCTTTTCCTGAGCCTTTTTCATGATGTGCCATCGACAACAACGGTGCACGGTGGTTGGAAAGATGCTCTGTATTGACTGCCTCATCGCACCATCCTGATCGGTGATGAAGTTGTCAGGAGGTTTGCCATCCATAGCCTCTAGGAATGCTCCAAAGACCCAATCAAAGCTCGATGCCAACTCCTGCCTCACAAACGCGCAACCCAGCATGAAAGATTGGCCATGTCGGTTTATTCCTATGAAGGGCGCGAACGGCATATTGTACAAGTTGGTCATGTAGGTGGTGTCAAACGATATGCAATCGTGGTACGCCTCCACATAAGCTTTTCGAGCTAAGCCGTCCACCCAAAATATGTTGACAACTCTGTCCTCTTCATCATATTTCACCTTATAGAAGAAGTCTGGATCGGTTTTTTGTATATCCTTGAAGTGCGCAATTGTCTCAATCAGATCACCCTCCTTTGTGTCATCTCTACGGAAACTTTTACAAAGATTTGTTATTGCCTTTGGTCCGAACGGCACCATCATCTCAGATCCATAGAACTCTGCCATTACATGCATCATTCGTCCTGCATAATACAAAAACAAACAATATATCCTTTTTTTAGTTGCACAAATGCGCACATCCAGCTGCACAGTAATAGGACACGTGTTGGCACAGAAGATAATCACAGGAAATGGACACCTAGCTGCACCTTTTTAAAAACACTTTGCAGTTTTTGCATACAGGACATTGTGTATTTGCACAGTAAAGACAATCTAGTTGCACAAGAAGCACCCAAAGTGATATATAAAAAGCATGGGAAGTTGGACAGCAGTTGCATAGTTAAGCCATTTCAGTTGCACAGTAGTACCATAACAGTTGCACACTGGACTGCCTAGAGGGAAACTTAATTCTTCAAGGGATATAGAAAAACACCCCACCTGTAGTCAAGTTGCAGTTATACAAGATGCGCAGAAACTCCTTTTCATCAGGTGAGATGCCTTGGTGGGATCTCAAGTATTTGGACAATGAAGGTTTGTTCACGAGCGGATGATTGTGGTCACGAACAAAGTGCGTCACCTCCCATCGCCCATCTATCAGCTTCACCAACATTTTCGCCTTTCATTCAGTCTGCTTTATTGTCTCACGTTTGCGCTTCTTCTTCTTCTTACTAGTACCAGCATCCTCTTCAGCAAATATTGGAGGTTCTTCTTCCATCTCCTCATCACTTTTAACAGATGTTGGATCTGGAATAGGGTCCAGGTAAGGAGGAGCCTCAGCTCCTCCATCATCAGCTTTGGGCTTCTTGAACTTGTTGCAGCAAAACTGTTGTTTTATCAATTCATTGGTGCGGGGTGTCCGTCTAGAGGTGTTCATCTTGATGGAGAAACCCATCCGTAGTGCGTAACTGTTGTAGTGATCCTTAGCAATTTGAAGGCTGTCAAACCTCATGCCAACATAGGGTTCCATAGGTTGAGAACCAGCCTCATCCTCTCCTTCTTCTACTTGCACAACTCTGTCAAAAGCCCCAGCTTCTAGCTCAGTCCTGGTTGGACCAGGAACATTTGCCTCGGTTCCTGTGTCATCAAGAGTATGGCTCTCTAACTGCAAAGACACCACTACAGGGGCACCACGGGCTGATGACTGGCCTACCACATTGTCATGGCCCGTAGGGTTACCATCACGACTTGCCTGCGTGTAGTAAACAGATCGACCATTTTCTATGCAGTTTCCTTGTTGTATGCTGGGTTGCTGCTGATCCATATCATGAGGAAGCTCATTGAGATCTGGAGGCAACTCATTGAGATCAAGCATTTTTTCCCTTGTTTTTGGATGCTGCCACACACTCCCTGCACATATAAAAAAAGAAGAAATTGATGCCATCAGTTGGTAACCACAGAAAAACTGTGTTTCAAAACAACCTAAAAGCAACATGACCATACCATAATCTTTTATTATAACAGTTATGAATTTTTTTGTTTGCACAGAGTTGTTATGTTAGTTGCACAGTTTGCAGTAAATAACTGGCAAGAGCATGACTTCTTTTTGCTACAGAGTTTTTCTTACCCTTTTCCCTTTTTGTTTTGTTGCAATGATCTGTAGGTTTCCGTTTCGCAAGGAGCTCTTTTCAGATTTTTCTGCACATAATTGGATGCTACATTTGAGAAGGAAAATCCAGGTGAAAGAAGAAAGAAGAATTGGAGGACAGATTATAGTTATATGTTTTTCATCGCCGTTTATGTTTCTAGATCTGGTATATTTGAACATATTAATATGGTTTGCAATAGGTGTGGGACCAGAATATATGCGTGGGACATGATTTGTGTGTGAATATGTTAATATGGTTTGTGGCTTCATTAGCCATGGACAAAAGTTCCTATGTTTTTCCTATTGCACTACAGATTTCTGGTTTTCGCTAGAATAGACGTCTCAATTTCCAGGATTTCCACTTGGCCAGCATACATATTCAGTTGGACATTCAATGCTTTTAGTTGGCTAGAATAGATGTCTCAGCTGGCCAGGTTGCATTTTTTCAGTTTTGTGGCCAACATGCATGTTCAGTTGGACAGTTAATGCATTCAGTTGGCTAGAATAGATGTCTTAGTTGCCTAGAATAGATGTCTTAGTTGGTCATCAGTTTTTGGCCAACATGCATGTTTAGTTGGCCAGAAAACATGTTTTTTATTTTCACATATACTACATTTTTTCCAAAGTGTTCACTCAGAAACATGTATTGCCAGATATATGTTTTTAGTTGGCAGGATACATGTTTAGTTGGCCAGGATACATGTTCAGTTGGCTGGGATGCATGTTTAGTTGCACATTTATGAATTTTTCGTTGCACATGTTCAACAAAGCATTTGGCAGTCAATTTTTTGTTCATTTTGCAAATAATAACTAGAAGTTGGCTTTTAATCATGTTTTAATTGGCCAGATAACTCGTTTTTAGTTGGCTTGTTTTTAACACATCCAGGTGGTAGTTTTTGGCATGTTTAACACATCCAGCATGTTTAACATCTGGTGTGATGTGCCAGATTCACCTCTTTTTTGAAGCAGATTCTCCATGGATCCATGGAGAAGGGGGAAGCGAAGAGGTGCAGAGGGGGCTTACCTACTCGATCTTACTGCCTGGTATGGCTCTGACCACCCTGCCCTTTAGATCTTGAAGCAGCTCCTTCTACTTTGGGGCTCCCATGGCGGCTGTGTAGGAGGAGGAAGAAGGGCTGGGGGCGATTGCGTTTGGATCTGTTTCTGGCGTGCAGAAGAATAAGAAGGCAGCGTCGGTGGGGCTGAGGCGTGGGGGCGAGAGATGGCGTGGATTCTGCAACCTGGGCAGATCCTCCTTCTTTCGTGAGGAAGAAGAAGATAGCCAGGGCGCAGTTTGGCGAGGAGGGTGCACGTGATCCCGCGGCCAGCTGGTGGGTGGGGCAGTTGCCTTTTTGGCTCCGACGGGCAGGGACCAGGTGGACTGTTTCCTCTTTTCGCTCGAGGGGGGACCAGGTGGTTTCCTTTTTCGGGTGGCCGCTGGCTAGCGATCCCAGGGCGGCCGGCCGCCCACTAGACGCGTCCCTATTTTTTTGCGGGGTAAACATGGAGCACTTAGCTGAGTCAGGACGTATTCTTTTTACATGGATGGAGTCCAGCCTAATTACTTTGCTAGACTATTTTATTTAACGCAGACAGAGTCTAGCCAAATTACTTTGCTAAAACTATATCTGACGTCATCTCTGTATATTTTAGGAATCAGCACATGCATTCTATCAGAACCCTTCCTTTCTATGGTTGGACTCTTTCCTTTCTTCTTAATCGGACTCTTTCCTTTTTTTATAAACTGGACTCTTCCATAGCTGGCTACCAAAACTTTACTTTATCTGTCCCCATGTGCACTTTTTTTTGTAACACCAACGTAAGGTAGTGCTTTTTTGTTTTTCTATGAACACGTCCTTTTCCATATAACATGTTGAACTATTAGTATATGACACGTGACACCCCTCAAAAAAAAGTATATGACACGTGACATGTCCAACTGCTTGTGCGGAATAATATTTATGTGTAACGTTGTATCTTTTAAATCTGAACCGTTCATATCTATATTTTACGGTCAAGATAATTTAATTTATGTGGATTAATGTTGTGTCTTATTTGTATTCTGTCTTAATTATATAATAGATAGATACTCTAGATGCATGCTGGATAGCGGTCGATGAGTGGAGTAATAGTAGTAGATGCAGACAAGAGTCGGTCTACTTGTCTCGGACGTGATGCCTATATACATGATCATACCAAGATATTTTCATAACTATGCTCAATTCTGTCAATTGCTCAACAGTAATTTGTTCACCCACCGTAGAAATACTTATGCTCTTGAGAGAAGCCACTAGTGAAATCTATGGCCGCCGGGTCTATTCTCATCATATCAATCTCCAATCACTTTATTATTGCTTTGTCTTTTTACTTTGCCTTTTATTTTACCTTGCATCTTTACATCAAAAATACCAAAAATATTATCTATCATCTCTATCAGATCTCACTCTCGTAAATGACCGCGAAGGGATTGACAACCCCTAATCGCGTTGGTTGCATTGAGCTGTTGTTTTATGTAGGTACGACCGTACGAGGGACTCGCGCGTGGCCTCCTACTGGATTGATACCTTAGTTCTCAAAAACTGAGGGAAATACTTACGCTACTTTGCTGCATCATCCTCTTCTCTTCGGGGAAATCCAACGCAGTGCTCAAGAGGTAGCAAGAAGAATTTGTGGCGCCGTTGCCGGGGAGTCTACGCAAAAGTCAACATACCAAGTACCCATCACAATCCCTATCTCTCGCATTACATTATTTGCCATTTGCCTCTCCCCCACTTCACCCTTGCCGCTTTATTCCCCTCTCTTTTACCGTTGGCCTTTTTCTCGCTTGCTTTTTGTTTGCTCGTGTGTTGGATTGCTTGCTTGTCGCGAAGGCTCAAGATAATACCAAATTGTGTGACTATACCAATACCAACAATAATGATTTCCTTAGCACTCCAATTACTCCTCTTGCCAATACTGAATCTTGTGAAATCAATACTGCTTTGTTGAATCTTGTTATGAAAGATCAATTCGCCGGCCTTCCTAGTGAAGATGCCGCTACTCATCTAAATAGCTTCGTTGATTTATGTGATATGCAAAAGAAGAAAGATGTTGATAACGATATTGTTAAATTGAAGCTATTTCTTTTTTCGCTTAGAGATCGTGCTAAAGTTTGGTTTTCGTCTTTGCCTAAAAATAGTATTGATTCTTGGAACAAGTGCAAAGATGCTTTTATCTCTAAGTATTTTCCTCCCGCTAAGATCATCTCTCTTAGAAATGATATTATGAATTTTAAGCAACTTGATCAAGAACATGTTGCACAAGCTTGGGAGAGAATGAAATTAATGATACGTAATTGTCCTACTCATGGTTTGAATTTGTGCGTGATTATTCAAAAAAATTATGCCGTATTGAATTTTGCTTCTAGAAATCTTTTAGATTCGGCCGCGGGAGGCACTTTTATGGAAATAACTTTAGGAGATGCTACTAAACTCCTAGATAATATTATGGTTAATTATTCTAAATCGCACACTGAAAGATCTACTAATAAGAAAGTGCATGCGATAGAAGAAATCAATGTTTTGAGTGGAAAGATGGATGAACTTATGAAATTATTTGCTACTAAGAGTGTTTCTTATGATCCTAATGATATGCCTTTGTCTACTTTGATTGAGAATAATTATGAATCTATGGATGTGAATTTTGTTGGTAGGAATAATTTTGGTAACAACTCGTATAGAGGGAATTTTAATCCTAGGCCTTATCCTAGTAATCCTTCTAATAATTATGGAAATTCCTACAACAACTCTTAAGGAAACTTTAATAAGATGCCCTCTGAATTTGAGACTAGTGTTAAAGAGTTTATGAATTCGCAAAAGAATTTTAATGCTTTGCTTGAAGAGAAATTGCTTAAAGTTGATGAATTGGCTAGGAACGTTGATAGAATTTCTCTTGATGTTGACTCTTTAAAGCTTAGATCTATTCCTCCTAAGCATGATATCAATGAGTCTCTCAAAGCCATGAGAATTTCCATTGATGAGTGCAAGGAAAGAACCGCTAAGATGCGTGCTACAAAAGATGCCTTTATTAAAGTTGTTCTTCCAATTCCTATAAAAATCAAGATGAAGATCTAAAAGTTATTGAGGTGTCCCCTATCAAATCTTTGTTTTGCAATATGAATCTTGATGAAACTGAATATGATCCACCTTTACCTAGAAGGCGTTCCAAAAATTCGGAGTTTTTAGATCTTGATGCTTAAATTGATAAAAGTGGGATTGAAAAGAATAAAACCTTAGATGTTGCTAAACCCACTATATTGGATTTCAAGGAATTTAATTATGAAAGTTGCTCTTTAATTGATTGTATTTCCTTGTTGCAATCCGTGCTAAATTCTCCTCATGCTTATAGTCAAAATAAAGTGTTTACTAAACATATCGTTGATGCCTTGATGCAATCTTATGAAGAAAAACTTGAGTTGGAAGTTTCTATCCCTAGAAAAATTTATGATGAGTGGGAACCAACTATTAAAATTAAGATTAAGGATCATGAATTTAACGCTTTATGTGATTTGGGTGCTAGTGTTTCCACTATTCCCAAAACTTTGTGTGATTTGCTAATTTCCGTGATTTTGATGATTGCTCCCTAAACTTGCATCTTGCGGATTACACTATTAAGAAACCTATGGGAACAATTAATGATGTTCTTATTGTTGCAAATAGGAATTATGTGCTCGTAGATTTTATCGTTTTTGATATAGATTGCAATCCGTCTTGTCCTATTATTCCTGGTAGACCTTTCCTTAGAACGATTGGTGCAATTATTGATATGAAGGAAGGGAATATTAGATTCCAATTTCCATTAAAGAAGGGCATGGAACACTTCCCTAGAAATAAAATAAAATTACCATATGAATCTATTATGAGAGCCACTTATGGATTGCCTACCAAAGATGGCAATACTTAGATCTATCCTTGCTTTTATGCCTAGCTAGGGGCGTTAAACGAGAGCGCTTGTTGGGAGGCAACCCAATTTTATTTTAGTTTTTTTTCTTTTGTTTCTGTTTAGGAATAAATAATCCATCTTCCTTCTGTTTATATGTGGTTTTATCTTTTAATTAGTGTTTGTGCCAAGTTAAATCTATAGGATCTTCTTGGACGATAGTTATTTGATCTTGCTATAATTTCCAGAAACTTTCTGTTTACGAAACCAATTATTAAAAACCACCGGAACGTGATAAAATAGTGATTCTAATTTCTGATGATCAATAAACAAATTGTCTAGGCCGTCCTATTTTGGCTGATTTTTTGGAGTTCCAGAAGTTTGCGTTAGTTACAGATTACTACAGACTGTTCTGTTTTTGACAGATTCTGTTTTTTGTGTGTTGTTTGCTTATTTTGATGAATCTATGGCTAGTAAAATAGTTTATAATCCATAGAGAAGTTGGAATACAGTAGGTTTAACACCAATATAAATAAAGAATGAGTTCATTATAGTACATTGAACTGGCCTTTTGTTTTCTTTCGCTAACGGAGCTCACGAGATTTCTGTTGAGTTTTGTGTTGTGAAGTTTTCAAGTTTTGGGTGAAATCTTTTGATGGATTATGGAACAAGGAGTGGCAAGAGCCTAAGCTTGGGGATGCCCATGGCACCCCCAAGATAATCCAAGGACACCAAAAAGTCAAAGTTTGGGATGCCCCAGAAGGCATCCCCTATTTCGTCTACTTCCATCGGTAATTTTACTTGGAGCTATACTTTTATTCACCACATGATATGTGTTTTGCTTGGAGCGTCTTGTATGATTTGAGTCTTTGCTTTTTAGTTTACCACAATCATCCTTGCTGTACAAACCTTTTTAGAGAGCCATACATGAATTGGAATTTGTTAGAAATACTCTATGTGCTTCACTTATATCTTAATTTTGAGCTTTATAGTTTTGCTCTAGTGCTTCACTTATATCTTTTAGAGCACGGTGGTGGATTTGTTTTATAGAAACTATTGATCTCTCATGCTTCACTTAGATTATTTTTAGAGTCTTAAATAGCATGGTAATTACTTTAAAATCTTAATATCCTTGGTATTCAAGATTTGTAAAACTTTCTTTTGAGTGCGTTGAATACTAAGAAAAGTTTGATGCTTGACAATTGTTTTGAGATATGAAGATGGTGATATTAGAGTCATGCTAGTTGAGTAGTTGTGAATTTGAGAAATACTTGTGTTAAAGTTTGTGATTCCCGTAGCATGCACGTATGGTGAACCGTTATGTGATGAAGTCGGAGCATGATTTATTTATTGATTGTCTTCCTTATGAGTGGCAGTCGGGGACGAGCGATGGTCTTTTACTACAAATCTATCCCCCTAGGAGCATGCACGTAATACTTTGCTTTGATAACTTCTACATTTTTGCAATAAGTATATGAGTTCTTTATGACTAATGTTGAGTCCATGGATTATACGCACTTTTCCTTCCTTCCACCATTGCTAGCCTCTCTAATACCGCGCACCTTTCGCCGGTATCATACACCCACCATATACCTTCCTCAAAACAGCCACCATACCTACCTATCATGGCATTTCCATAGCCATTCCGAGATATATTGCCATGCAACTTTCCACCAAACCGTTTATTATGACACGCTCCATTATTGTCATATTGCTAGCATGATCATGCAGTTGACATCGTATTTGTGGCAAAGCCACCGTTCATAATTCTTTCATACACGTCACTCTTGATTCATTGCATATCCCGGTACACCGCCGGAGGCATTCATATAGAGTCATATTTTGTTCTAAGTATCGAGTTGTAATTGTTGAGTTGTAAGAAAAATAAAAGTGTGATGATCATCATTTTTTAGAGCATTGTCCCAAGTGAGGAAAGGATGATGGAGACTATGATTCCCCCACAAGTCGGGATGAGACTCCGAACGAAAAAGAAAGAAAGAAAAGAGGCCATAAAAAAGGCCCAAATAAAAGAAGTGAGAGAAAAAGAGAGAAGGGACAATGTTACTATCCTTTTACCACACTTGTGCTTCAAAGTAGCACTAAGATCTTCATGATAGAGAGTCTCTCATTTTTTTCACTTTCATATACTAGTGGGAATCTTTCATTATAGAACTTGGCTTGTATATTCCAATGATGGGCTTCCTCAAATTGCCCTAGGTCTTCGTGAGCAAGCGAGTTGGATGCACACCCACTTAGTTTCTTTTGTTGAGCTTTCATATACTTATAGCTCTAGTGCATCCGTTGCTTGGCAATCCCTACTCACTCACATTGATATCTATTGATGGGCATCTCCATAGCCCGTTGATACGTCTAGTTGATGTGAGACTATATTCCCCTCTTTTTTTCTTCTCCACAACCACCATTCTATTCCACATATAGTGCTATATCCATGGCTCACGCTCATGTATTGCGTGAAGATTGAAAAAGTTATGAGAATGTCAAAAGTATGAAACAATTGCTTGGCTTGTCATCGGGGTTGTGCATGATTTAAATACTTTGTGTGGTGAAGATAGAGCATAGCCAGACTATATGATTTTGTAGGGATAACTTTCTTTGGCCATGTTATTTTGAGAAGACATAATTGCTTTGTTAGTATGCTTGAAGTATTATTATTTTTATGTCAATGTGAACTTTTGTCTTGAATCTTTAGGATCTGAATATTCATACCACAATTAAGAAGATTTACATTGAAATTATGCCAAGTAGCATTCCGCATCAAAAATTCTCTTTTTATCATTTACCTACTCGAGGACGAGCAGGAATTAAGCTTGGGGATGCCTGATACGTCTCCAACATATCTATAATTTTTGATTGCTCCATGCTATATTATCTACTGTTTTGGACCATATTGGGCTTTATTTTCCACTTTTATATTACTTTTGGGACTAACCTATTAACTTGGACCCTCCATCAAGAAATAAGAGAGGCGGTCATGAGGGTGGAGGGCGCCCCCCTAGGGCGCGCCCCCCTGCCTCGTGGGCCCCTCGAAGCTCCACCGACGTACTCCTTCCTCCTATATATACCTACGTACCCCCAAACGATCAGATACGGAGCCAAAAACCTAATTCCACCGCCACAACCTTCTGTACCCACGAGATCCCATCTTGGGGCCTGTTCCGGAGCTCCGCCGGAGGGGGCATCAATCATGGAGGGCTTCTACATCATCATCATAGCCCTTCTGATGAAGTGTGAGTAGTTACCTCAGACCTTCGGGTCCATAGTTAGCAGCTAGATCGCTTCTTCTCTCTTTTTGGATCTCAATACAATGTTCTCCCCCTCTCTCGTGGAGATCTATTCGATGTAATCTTCTTTTTGCGGTGTGTTTGTTGAGACCGATGAATTGTGGGTTTATGATCAAGATTATCTATGAACAATATTTGAATCTTCTCTGAATTCTTTTATGTATGATTGGTTATCTTTGCAAGTCTCTTCGAATTATCAGTTTGGTTTGGCCTACTAGATTGGTTTTTCTTGCAATGGGAGAAGTGCTTAGCTTTGGGTTCAATCTTGCGGTGTCCTTACCTAATGACAGAAGGGGCAGCAAGGCACGTATTGTATTGTTGCTATCGAGGATAACAAGATGGGGTTTTTTATCATATTGCATGAATTTATCCCTCTACATAATGTCATCTTGCTTAAGGCGTTACTCTATTTTCATTAACTTAATACTCTAGATGCATGCTGGATAGCGGTCAATGAGTAGAGTAATAGTAGTAGATGCAGGCAGGAGTCGGTCTACTTTGTCTCGAACGTGATGCCTATATACATGATCATACCTAGATATTATCATAACTATACTCAATTCTGTCAATTGCTCAACAGTAATTTGTTCACCCACCGTAGAAATACTTATGCTCTTGAGAGAAGCCACTAGTGACATCTATGGCCCCCGGGTCTATTCTCATCATATCAATCTCCAATCACTTTATTATTGCTTTGTCTTTTTACTTTGCCTTTTATTTTACCTTGCATCTTTATATCAAAAATACCAAAAATATTATCTATCATCTCTATCAGATCTCACTCTCGTAAGTGACCGTGAAGGGATTGACAACCCCTAATCGCGTTGGTTGCATTGAGCTATTGTTTTGTGTAGGTACGAGGGACTCGCGCGTGGCCTCCTACTGGATTGATACATTGGTTCTCAAAAACTGAGGGAAATACTTACGCTACTTTGCTGTATCATCCTCTCCTCTTCGGGGAAATCCAACGCAGTGCTCAAGAGGTAGCAGCAACCTAGACGCTAATAGGTAAAGATATGTCCTAATCCCATCTGAGTATGTGTAGATTGGGTTCGTTTTCCCATGATCTACTCTGTATCGGATGCAAAATTATGACAGCACCTCCCCGCTGTTCTCCTAATGCACGTCTCGGCAATAAGCAGAGAGGATGTGTACCCGGAGAACAACATGGAGGCACTGACAAAATTCCGCATCGGATCCGGTGCAGAGCATTATGGGAAAACAAACCCAATCTACACATACTCGGGCTGTCCATGGATAATGTTGGACAATTCGAAAGAATCACACACTAGTAGAAAACAGGGCTATGGTCTAGGCCGGCTCAGCCCATTAGTCCCGGTTCAGTCTAGAACCGAGACCAATGTGGGCATTGGTCCCGGTTCGTGAGCCCAGGGGGCCGGCCGGGCCACGTGGGCCATTGGTCTCGGTTCGTCTGGACCTTTTGGTCCTGGTTGGTGGGATGAACGGGGACCAATGGGCCTCGCTCCTGGCCCACCACCATTGGTCCCGGTTGGTGGCTTGAACCGGGACCAAAGGCTTCCCTTTAGTCCCGGTTCATGTCATCAACCGGGACCAATGAGGTGCCTATATATACCCCCTCGCGCAAGAGCAGAGCACAGTGCTCTATTTTTTCTGGCCGAGGGGGAGAGGGCTTTGTGGTGCTCTAGCTCACCTCCTATGCACATGAGGTGTTCGATGGAATGCCCGAGCCACACTACTTAAGCTTTCTCCTCTCGAAGCTCGACCTCCAAGCTCCATTTTCCTCGAGATTTGTCTAGATTTAGCGGTCCGTCACGCCCCGTCCCCGTCTTCACCGCCGTCGATCACCCGCGCCGATCTCATCACCGACACCACCGTGGTGAGACTCTTGTTCTTATCTTCTTTCTGAAAGGAAAAATATTCTTACTTGTATGTTTAGATAGATACTTGTATCATTTTCTTACATTTATTATTGCATCTTATATAGTGCGATGGTTTTGGTTTTAATGTTGTTAGATGAGAACTATGTATGCACTTTGGTTTTAATGTGATGATGAACTTCTATTAATTTGGACACTTAATTATATATAATGCACGCAGATGAACCGGCAATGGATGTACGGTGATAGACACACCCGCGAGTACATTAAGGGTGTGCATGAGTTTCTCTATGCGGCTGAGGCAAACAAGCAGAATGGTTTTATGTGTTGTCCATGCACTGAATGTGGGAATACGAGGTCTTACTCTAACCGGAAAATCCTTCACTCCCACCTGCTTTACAAGGGTTTCATGCCACACTATAATGTTTGGACGAGGCACGGAGAAATAGGGGTTATGATGGAAGACGGCAAAGAAGAAGAGTACGATGACAACTATGTGCCCCCTGAATACGGTGATGCTGCAACGGGGGGAGCTGGTGAAGATCAAGAGGAACCAGACGATGTGCCCAATGATGCTGCCACGGGTGAAGCTGCTGAAGATCAAGAGGAACCAGACGATGTGCCCGATGATGATGATCTCCGCCGGGTCATTGTCGATGCAAGGACGCAATGCATTAGTCAAAAGGAGAAGCTGAAGTTCGATCGTATGTTAGAGGATCACAAAAAAGGGTTATACCCCAATTGCGAAGATGGCAACACAAAGCTCGGTACCGTACTGGAATTGCTGCAGTGGAAGGCAGAGAATGCTGTGGCTGACAAAGGATTTGAGAAGCTACTGAAAATATTGAAGAAGAAGCTTCCAAAGGATAATGAATTACCCGACAGTACATACGCAGCAAAGAAGGTCGTATGCCCTCTAGGATTGGAGGTGGAGAAGATGCATGCATGCCCTAATGACTGCATCCTCTACCGCCGTGCATACAAGGATCTGAACGCATGCCCGGTATGCGGTGCGTTGCAGTATAAGATCAGACGAGATGACCTTGGTGATGTTGACGGCGAGCCCCTCAGGAAGAGGGTTCCTGCGAAGGTGATGTGGTATGCTCCTATAATACCACGGTTGAAACGTCTGTTCAGAAACGAAGAGCATGCCAAGTTGATGCGATGGCACAGTGAGAACCGAAAGAAAGATGGGAAGTTGAGAGCACCCGTTGACGGGTCGCAGTGGAGAAAAATCGAGAGAAAGTACTGGGATGAGTTTGCAAAGGACCCAAGGAATGTATGGTTTGCTTTAAGCGCGGATGGCATTAATCCTTTCGGGGAGCAGAGCAGCAATCACAGCACCTGGACCGTGACTCTATGTATGTATAACCTTCCTCCTTGGATGTGCATGAAGCGGAAGTTCATTATGATGCCAGTTCTCATCCAAGGCCCTAAGCAACCCGGCAACGAAATTGATGTGTACCTAAGGCCATTAGTTGAAGAACTTTTACAGCTGTGGAATGGAAACGGTGTACGTACGTGGGATGAGCACAGACAGGAGGAATTTAACCTTAAGGCGTTGCTGTTCGTGACCATCAACGATTGGTCCGCTCTCAGTAACCTTTCAGGACAGACAAACAAAGGATACCACGCATGCACGCACTGTTTAGATGACACTGAAAGTATATACCTGGACAAATGCAGGAAGAATGTGTACCTGGGCCATCGTCGATTTCTTCTGACCAACCATCAATGTCGAAAGAAAGGCAAGCATTTCAAAGGCGAGGCAGATCACCGGAAGAAGCCCGCCATGCGCACCGGTGATCACGTGCTTGCTATGGTCAATGATTTATACTACGTAATCTTTGGAAAGGGTCCCGGTGGACTAGCTGTTCCGAATGACGCTGAGGGACACACACCCATGTGGAAAAAGAAATCTATATTTTGGGACCTACCCTACTGGAAAGACCTAGAGGTCCGCTCCTCAATCGACGTGATGCACATGACGAAGAACCTTTGCGTGAACCTGCTAGGCTTCTTGGGCGTGTATGGGAAGACAAAAGATACACCTGAGGCACGAGAGGACCTGCAACGTTTGCACGAAAAAGACGGCATGCCTCCGAAGCAGTATAAAGGTCCTGCCAGCTACGCTCTTACGAAAGAAGAGAAAGAAATCTTCTTTGAATGCCTGCTCAGTATGAAGGTCACGACTGGCTTCTCGTCGAATATAAAGGGAATAATAAATATGCCAGAGAAAAAGTTTCAGAACCTAAAAGTCTCATGACTACCACGTGATTATGACGCAACTGCTTCCAGTTGCATTGAGGGGGCTTCTACCGGAAAACGTCCGATTAGCCATTGTGAAGCTATGTGCATTCCTCAATGCAATCTCTCAGAAGGTGATCGATCCAGAAATCGTACCAAGGCTAAGGAGTGATGTGGTGCAATGTCTTGTCAGTTTCGAGCTGGTGTTCCCACCATCCTTCTTCAATATCATGACGCACGTCCTAGTTCATCTAGTCGACGAGATTGTGATCCTGGGGCCCGTATTACTACACAATATGTTCCCCTTTGAGAGGTTCATGGGAGTCCTAAAGAAATATGTCCGTAACCGCGCTAGGCCAGAAGGAAGCATCTCCATGGGCCATCAAACAGAGGATGTTATCGGGTTTTGTGTTGACTTCATTCCTGGCCTTAACAAGATAGGTCTCCCTAAATCGCGGTATGAGGGGAGACTAACTGGAAAAGGCACTCTTGGAAGAGACTCAATAATATGCAGGGACGGATATTCTTGGTCTCAAGCACACTACACAGTTCTACAGAACTCTACCTTGGTGACCCCGTATGTCGATGAACACAAGAACAGTCTGCGTTCCAAACACCCGGAGCAGTGCGACGACTAGATTACATGTGAACACATCAAGACTTTCAGCAGTTGGTTGGAAACTCGTCTCAGAGGTGACAACACTATTTGTGATGAGTTGTACTTGTTGTCAAGGGGACCATCTTTGACTGTATTGACTTACAAAGGATACGAGATAAATGGGAATACATTTTACACGATCGCCCAAGATCAAAAGAGCACCAACCAAAACAGCGGTGTCCGCTTTGATGCAGCAACCGAGAGCGGAAAGGACACATATTATGGTTACATAGTGGACATATGGGAACTTGACTATGGACCTGATTTTAAGGTCCCTTTGTTTAAGTGCAAATGGGTCAATCTGTTAGGCGGCGGGGTACAGGTAGACCCACAGTACGGAATGACAATAGTGGATCTGAAAAATCTTGGGTACAATGACGAACCGTTCGTCCTAGCCAATGATGTGGCACAGGTTATCTATGTGAAGGACATGTCTACCAAACCGAGAAAAAGAAAAGATAAGGAAGCGAATACATCATCTGATGAGCCAAAGCGCCACATAGTTCTTTCAGGAAAAAGGGACATCCTGGGAGTGGACGGCAAGACAAACATGTCTGAAGATTATGAAAAGTTTCATGAAATTCCTCCCTTCAATGTCAAGGCTGACCCAAGCATCCTGATAAACAATGAAGATTATCCATGGTTACGGCGCAATAAGCAAATGACACAAGCGAAGAAAAAGTGAAGACTTTCTCCCGCAACTATTATGATGATACCATGCCAAATTTGTAATAGACGAACATGCTACCATTGTCCGTTTTATACATGCACATGCTATGTGGGTGAAATTATGATACCATGCCAACTTTCAACCTTTTCAGAGTTCATTTTGAAATGCTTTCCAATTTCAGAGTCATTTAGCTCAAATAATGAATTAATAGCAAACAGAATGAACTACAAAACTTTTATGAAAATAAAAACAATCAATTAAAATATTATGTTATGATCAACTAAAATAAAACTATAATATTCTTCAATAGCAAAAAGAATATAATTTTTGTGACCTAAAATCAAACTATAAGTATTTAATTGTAAGTATAAATAAAAAATAAATAGCAAAGAAGAAAAAAAATTCTATTTTTATAGTAAAGTTATTCATAAACTAGTGATTCACAAAATTTTTATAAAATTCAAATTTAAACTATTCAAAATTTTAAAACTAATGGCACTAACAGAAAGTTTATAATTTTTGTGACCTAAAATCAAAAAGAAATCACTAAAAAACTATAAGTATTTAGTTGTAAGTATAAATAGAAAGTAAATAGAAAAAAAATTCTATTTTTATAGTAAAGTTATTCATAAACTAGTGGTTCACACAAATTTTTAAAAATTCAAATTTAAACTATTCAAAATTTAAAACTAATGGCACTAACAGAAAGTTTATAATTTTTGTGACCTAAAAGCAAAAAGAAATCACTAAAAAACTATAAGTATTTAGTTTTAAGTAGAAATAAAAAAATTAAAAAACCAAAAAAATGTAGAAATAAAAAAGAAAAAACCAAAAAAAAATGCCACCTACTGGGCCTCCACGGCTTGAATACGACTAGAAACCCTACATGGGCCAGGATTCAGGCCCGCAGAGGCCCAATAGGCCCACAGGCAGTAACAAGTTTAGGCCCGAAAGCCTGCATTAGAGAGGAGCTCGAATGGGGAGGCACAGCAGCGCTTATAAACAAGTGCCGGCGCCCTTCAGCTAGCGATGTGGGACTAAACTTCAGCTAGCGATGCAGCACAAGGCCATTGGTCCCGGTTGGTGGCACCAACCGGGACTAAAGGGGGCATTGGTCATGGTTCGTGGCACCAACCGTGACCATTGCCCCCCTTTAGTCCCGGTTGGTGCCACCAACCGGGACCAATGGCCTTCGCTTCCCGCCCTTTCGGCTGCCGAAAATTGGCCTTAGGTCCTGGTTCGTCGCACCAACCGGGACTAAAGGGAGCATTAGTCCCGGGTCGTAGCACGAACCGTTACCATTGCTCTGGCTATATAAGCCACCACTTGTGAAATTTTGGCCAACCGCTCCCATTCGCCCCGACGCCCCCAGGCCGTTCGTCGTCGTCGTCGCCGCCCCGAGCCCGTCGTCGCCCCGCGCCCGCCGTCGTCGCCCCGCGCCCGCCGCCGTCGCCCCGCCCCGCCGTCGCCCCGCCCCGCCCCGTCGCCGCCCCGAGCCCGTACGTCGTCGCCCCGCGCCGTCGCCCCGAGCCCGTCGTCGCCCCGCGCCCGCCGCCGTCGCCCCGCCCCGTCGCCGCCCCGAGCCCGCCGCCGTCGCCCCGCCCCGTCGCCACCCCGAGCCCGTCGCCGCCCCGAGCCCGTCGTCGCCCCGCGCCGGCGCCCTTTCGGTTGATGATATGATGATGTTGATGATATGATGATGTTTTTTTCTGTTGATGATATGATGATGTTTTTTTTCATATATGCATTTTTTCATATATGTATTAATTTTTTTAAGTTGTTAGTAGATATCGATTTTAGGTTAGTGCATTTTATCACTGGTTTTAGGTTAGTTGAGCCTCTTTAGTGCATTTTATGTTTGTTGCATTTTAGGTTAGTGCATTTTATGTTAGTGGAGAGGAAAAAGTAAAATAAGGAAAAGGAAAATAAGTAGAGAAAGAAGGAGAAGAAGGAGAAGACGAGGAGAGGAAGAAAAGGAAGAGGAGAAGAAGAAAGGAATAGAGGAGAAGAAGAAAAAATAGAATTTTTTTCTATTTTTTCTTCTTCTCCTCTATTCCTTTCTTCTTCTCCTCTTTTTTTCTTCTTTTTTTTCTTCGATCTTCTCCCCCTCCCGATAGGAAAGTTTTATATAGAAAGTTACAATTTTAGAAAAGTTTTATATATGCAAAAATTACAATTTTAGAAAAAGAAGGATAGGAAAGAAGAAAATAAGAAGAGGAAAGAAAGAAGAAGAGGAGAGGAAAAGAAGAGAAATAAATAAGAAGAAGAAAAAAGAAGAAAAAGAAGAGGAGAAGGAAGAAAGGAATAGTGGAGAAGAAGAGAAAATAGAATATATTCCTTTCTTCCTTCTCCTCTTCTTCTCCACTATTCCTTTCTTCCTTCTCCTCTTCTCTATTTTCTCTTCTTCTCCACTATTCCTTTCTTCCTTCTCCTCTTCTTTTTCTTCTTTTTTCTTTTTCTTATTTATTTCTCCTCTTCGAGGGGTCGAGGGTCGGGAACTAGGGTAGAGGGTCGAGGGTCGTTAAGGGGTCAAGGGTCGAGGGTTTCAGGGTCGAGGGTTCGAGGGTTCTATAGGTTCGAGGGTCAAGGGTTCCAGCAGGGTCGTCTAGGGGTCGAGGGTTCCAGGGTCGTCGAGGGTTCGAGGGGTCGAGGATCGCCGAGGGGTCGAGAGAGGTTTCCTAGTGTCAAAGTATTGAAGAAATCCATGCCTTCATCATTAGCCGGAAGTA
Organism: Triticum aestivum; assembly: GCF_018294505.1. Classification (NCBI taxonomy): domain Eukaryota; kingdom Viridiplantae; phylum Streptophyta; class Magnoliopsida; order Poales; family Poaceae; genus Triticum; species Triticum aestivum. Next base: position 14,064,591 of record NC_057809.1, on the reverse strand, counting down.
ACCAGGGCATGTTGGTACAAAGTTCTGCAAAGTTGTTCTGGAATGGAGTCCCAGATAGAATAATCCGCCTTTTGGTACGAATTCAGCAAAGGCCTTCCAAATAGCGATATTCGGAAGGCTCTTTCTGAACTTTGTACCAAAAAGTGAATTATCCTATCTGGGACTCCGTTCCAGAACAACTTTGAAGAGCTTCGTACCATCATGCACATGTTACTTTCGCCTAATGATGAAGACATGGTTTTGTTGAATCCTTTGACACTAGGCAACCTCCCGACCCCTCGGCGATCCTCTCGAACATGAGAGGAAGAAGAGGGTCGTCTAGGGGTCGAGCGTTCCAGGGTCGTCGAGGGTTCGAGGGGTCGAGGATCGCCGAGGGGTCGAGAGAGGTTTCCTAGTGTCAAAGTATTGAAGAAATCCATGCCTTCATCATTAGCCAGAATTAACCAGGGCATGTTGGTACGAAGTTCTGCAAAGTTGTGCTGGAATGGAGTCCCGGATAGAATAATCCGCCTTTTGGTACGAATTCAGCAAAGGCCTTGCAAATAGCGATATTCGGAAGGCTCTTTCTGAACTTTGTACCAAAAAGCGAATTATCCTATCTGGGACTCCGTTCCAGAACAACTTTGAAGAGCTTCGTACCATCATGCACATGTTACTTTCGCCTAATGATGAAGACATGGTTTTGTTGAATCCTTTGACACTAGGCAACCTCCCGACCCCTCGGCGATCCTCTCGAACATGAGAGGAAGAAGAGGGTCGTCTAGGGGTCGAGGGTTCCAGGGTCGTCGAGGGTTCGAGGGGTCGAGGATCGCCGAGGGGTCGAGAGAGGTTTCCTAGTGTCAAAGTATTGAAGAAATCCATGCCTTCATCATTAGCCGGAAGTAACCAGGGCATGTTGGTACGAAGTTCTGCAAAGTTGTTCTGGAATGGAGTCCCGGATAGAATAATCCGCCTTTTGGTACGAATTCAGCAAAGGCCTTCCAAATAGCAATATTCGGAAGGCTCTTTCTGAACTTTGTACCAAAAAGCGAATTATCCTATCTGGGACTCCGTTCCAGAACAACTTTGAAGAGCTTCGTACCATCATGCACATGTTACTTTCGCCTAATGATGAAGACATGGTTTTGTTGAATCCTTTGACACTAGGCAACCTCCCGACCCCTCGGCGATCCTCTCGAACATGAGAGGAAGAAGAGGGTCGTCTAGGGGTCGAGGGTTCCAGGGTCGTCGAGGGTTCGAGGGGTCGAGGATCGCCGAGGGGTCGAGAGAGGTTTCCTAGTGTCAAAGTATTGAAGAAATCCATGCCTTCATCATTAGCCAGAAGTAACTAGGGCATGTTGGTACGAAGTTCTGCAAAGTTGTTCTGGAATGGAGTCCCGGATAGAATAATCCGCCTTTTGGTACGAATTCAGCAAAGGCCTTCCAAATAGCGATATTCGGAAGGCTCTTTCTGAACTTTGTACCAAAAAGCGAATTATCCTATCTGGGACTCCGTTCCAGAACAACTTTGAAGAGCTTCGTACCATCATGCACATGTTACTTTCGCCTAATGATGAAGACATGGTTTTGTTGAATCCTTTGACACTAGGAAACCTCCCGACCCCTCGGCGATCCTCTCGAACATGAGAGGAAGAAGAGGGTCGTCTAGGGGTCGAGGGTTCCAGGGTCGTCGAGGGTTCGAGGGGTCGAGGATCGCCGAGGGGTCGAGAGAGGTTTCCTAGTGTCAAAGTATTGAAGAAATCCATGCCTTCATCATTAGCCGGAAGTAACCAGGGCATGTTGGTACGAAGTTCTGCAAAGTTGTTCTGGAATGGAGTCCCGGATAGAATAATCCGCCTTTTGGTACGAATTCAGCAAAGGCCTTCCAAATAGCAATATTCGGAAGGCTCTTTCTGAACTTTGTACCAAAAAGCGAATTATCCTATCTGGGACTCCGTTCCAGAACAACTTTGAAGAGCTTCGTACCATCATGCACATGTTACTTTCGCCTAATGATGAAGACATGGTTTTGTTGAATCCTTTGACACTAGGCAACCTCCCGACCCCTCGGCGATCCTCTCGAACATGAGAGGAAGAAGAGGGTCGTCTAGGGGTCGAGGGTTCCAGGGTCGTCGAGGGTTTGAGGGGTCGAGGATCGCCGAGGGGTCGAGAGAGGTTTCCTAGTGTCAAAGTATTGAAGAAATCCATGCCTTCATCATTAGCCAGAAGTAACCAGGACATGTTGGTACGAAGTTCTACAAAGTTGTTCTGGAATGGAGTCTCGGATAGAATAATCCGCCTTTTGGTACGAATTCAGCAAAGGCCTTCCAAATAGCGATATTCGGAAGGCTCTTTCTGAACTTTGTACCAAAAAGCGAATTATCCTATCTGGGACTCCGTTCCAGAACAACTTTGAAGAGCTTCGTACCATCATGCACATGTTACTTTCGCCTAATGATGAAGACATGGTTTTGTTGAATCCTTTGACACTAGGCAACCTCCCGACCCCTCGGCGATCCTCTCGAACATGAGAGGAAGAAGAGGGTCGTCTAGGGGTCGAGGGTTCCAGGGTCGTCGAGGGTTCGAGGGGTCGAGGATCGCCGAGGGGTCGAGAGAGGTTTCCTAGTGTCAAAGTATTGAAGAAATCCATGCCTTCATCATTAGCCGGAAGTAACCAGGGCATGTTGGTACGAAGTTCTGCAAAGTTGTTCTGGAATGGAGTCCCGGATAGAATAATCCGCCTTTTGGTACGAATTCAGCAAAGGCCTTCCAAATAGCGATATTCGGAAGGCTCTTTCTGAACTTTGTACCAAAAAGCGAATTATCCTATCTGGGACTCCGTTCCAGAACAACTTTGAAGAGCTTCGTACCATCATGCACATGTTACTTTCGCCTAATGATGAAGACATGGTTTTGTTGAATCCTTTGACACTAGGCAACCTCCCGACCCCTCGGCGATCCTCTCGAACATGAGAGGAAGAAGAGGGTCGTCTAGGGGTCGAGGGTTCCAGGGTCGTCGAGGGTTCGAGGGGTCGAGGATCGCCGAGGGGTCGAGAGAGGTTTCCTAGTGTCAAAGTATTGAAGAAATCCATGCCTTCATCATTAGCCGGAAGTAACCAGGGCATGTTGGTACGAAGTTCTGCAAAGTTGTTCTGGAATGGAGTCCCGGATAGAATAATCCGCCTTTTGGTACGAATTCAGCAAAGGCCTTCCAAATAGCGATATTCGGAAGGCTCTTTCTGAACTTTGTACCAAAAAGCGAATTATCCTATCTGGGACTCCGTTCCAGAACAACTTTGAAGAGCTTCGTACCATCATGCACATGTTACTTTCGCCTAATGATGAAGACATGGTTTTGTTGAATCCTTTGACACTAGGCAACCTCCCGACCCCTCGGCGATCCTCTCGAACATGAGAGGAAGAAGAGGGTCGTCTAGGGGTCGAGGGTTCCAGGGTCGTCGAGGGTTCGAGGGGTCGAGGATCGCCGAGGGGTCGAGAGAGGTTTCCTAGTGTCAAAGTATTGAAGAAATCCATGCCTTCATCATTAGCCGGAAGTAACCAGGGCATGTTGGTACGAAGTTCTGCAAAGTTGTTCTGGAATGGAGTCCCGGATAGAATAATCCGCCTTTTGGTACGAATTCAGCAAAGGCCTTCCAAATAGCGATATTCGGAAGGCTCTTTCTGAACTTTGTACCAAAAAGCGAATTATCCTATCTGGGACTCCGTTCCAGAACAACTTTGAAGAGCTTCGTACCATCATGCACATGTTACTTTCGCCTAATGATGAAGACATGGTTTTGTTGAATCCTTTGACACTAGGCAACCTCCCGACCCCTCGGCGATCCTCTCGAACATGAGAGGAAGAAGAGGGTCGTCTAGGGGTCGAGGGTTCCAGGGTCGTCGAGGGTTCGAGGGGTCGAGGATCGCCGAGGGGTCGAGAGAGGTTTCCTAGTGTCAAAGTATTGAAGAAATCCATGCCTTCATCATTAGCCAGGAAGTAACCAGGACATGTTGGTACGAAGTTCTGCAAAGTTGTTCTGGAATGGAGTCCCGGATAGAATAATCCGCCTTTTGGTACGAATTCAGCAAAGGCCTTCCAAATAGCGATATTCGGAAGGCTCTTTCTGAACTTTGTACCAAAAAGCGAATTATCCTATCTGGGACTCCGTTCCAGAACAACTTTGAAGAGCTTCGTACCATCATGCACATGTTACTTTCGCCTAATGATGAAGACATGGTTTTGTTGAATCCTTTGACACTAGGCAACCTCCCGACCCCTCGGCGATCCTCTCGAACATGAGAGGAAGAACAGGGTCGTCTAGGGGTCGAGGGTTCCAGGGTCGTCGATGGTTCGAGGGTTCGAGGGTTCTTCTCCTCTATTCTTTCTTCTCCTCTTTTTTTTCTTCTTCTTCCTCTTTTTTTTATCGGGAACGAGGGTCGTCGAGGGACATAGATGTAGTGTCGTCGTTGTCGATATATACCCCCTCCCGATAGCTTACTATGATTAGGTAGCTAGTTCTATGTTTGGCACTAATATATCCATCTATCATGTTTTGAATAATAATTGCCATGTTGTAAATATTTGTAGAAACTATGGACACCGCCCTAGACGAAGCAATAAAAGAAGCGTTGTTGAGGGACATAATCGTAGAAGGAAGTGATGCCATCTCATTGTTTCTCAACGAAACCGATGGTCTGGAAGGAGAGGGTGAACAAGCTGGCTACGGTGACCTAATGCCGGTGCAAGAAGAAGAACATGAGGACGGCTCCGGTGACCCAATGCCGATGCAAGAAGGAGACCATGATGACGGCTCCGGTGACCGAACCGAGTCTGGCCAGGTATATATATTAGTTAAGCCTATGCTGACTAGCTGATTGATGCATTCATTGTTTTGGTATGTACACATATTAATTAAGTCTTTGTTCTTTTTTCTAGCCCTCCGGATCGAGCACAACTTCGGTAAAGAGACGAGGCCCGAAGAAAAAGTTGAGCTCGGATGAAAAGTTTGAGATCATAGCAATCGCGCCCGACGGCCAACCTATTGAACCCCTCCGGACAAAGAGCGCATTTGTTGCTCAGTGCGGGGTTCTGGTTAGGGACAAGATCCCGATAAGCATCCAGCAATGGTTTAAGCCGGCTACAGAAGACCCTGAGGTGTCTTATGTCAATGATATGCAGAAAAATGATCTTTGGACTGAGCTGAAGTCAAATTTCACCCTACCGCCTGAGGATAATCCAGAGAACCCAGTTAAAGAGAAATTAATCAAGTCTTTTGCTCTGAAGAGGATGGCAGAACTATTCAGGAGGTGGAAGAAAGAGCTGAATAAGTTTGTCGAAAATAATGAGACACCAGAATTCAAGGGCAGATATGAGAAGATCAGAGATCACTGGCCCGCATTTGTGGCCCACAAGACATCGGAAAAGAGTCAGAAGATGTCGGCGACAAACAAGCAAAATGCTGCGAAGAAGAAGCTTCACCATCGCACGGGGTCAGGTGGCTACCTCGTAGCCCGGCCTAAGTGGTCCAAGACTGAGAATGATCTGGTTCATAAAGGGATCGAACCAGAGACAATTAACTGGCCAGACCGTTGCCGGACTTGGTTCTTCGGGGCTGGCGGAACCTTGGACCCTGTAACAGGGAAGTGCATTTGGACGAACGATCAAATGGACATACCAGTCAGTAAGCTTAAGCAGTATATCGAAGCAGCGCAGGAAGGGACGTTCTTTCCAGACAGAGAGAACGACGAGCTCACAATGGCCCTCGGGAATCCTGAGCACCCTGGACGGACACGAGGCACGCCAGGCTCCATTCCGTGGAAGGTTGGGTTTCCGGACGCAGGCGGTTACAAATCCCATGAGAGGAGGAAAAAAGTGCAGCAGACCCAAATGCAGGCGCTGCAAGCAAGGGTAGACGCGATAGAGGAACGAGAAGCAAATCGCAGCAAACGTACTGCCGAAGCCTCCCCCGAAGCTACCCCGCCATCTCAGCGCAGAAGCAGCGTGGCTTCCACCGAGCTGCTTCAGCCGGAGCATGCCTTGACGGCTCCTGCCAGCTATCCCGTGGATGCTATAACGGAGTCTCAAAATTGCCACCTTATGACGCAATGGATGAATTTGAAGGTCAAGGCGGCTGTTGGCTCTGTTTATCCTACTGAACCCGGCGCAACTTTTCACTGCCGGCCGATTCCAGAAGGATATGCTAGGGTGATGGTGGATGAGATAACGGAGGGATTTGAGGACCTCCAGCTTGACCACCCTACCGGTGAAGGGGAGACTCGGCTGGGGTCTGCTCTGAAGACTCCATGCCTATGGCGGAAGGAGCTCATCAACCTTCCGAACTGGACGCCTCCGCCTCCTCCTCCTCCTCCGGCGAGTCAGGGCACTCCGCCTCCACCGCCTCCTCCTCCGGCGAGTGACGATCAGGGCCCTCGGCCGGCTCCTTCTCCGGCGCGTGGCGGCACTCCGCCTCCTTCTCCGCCTGCGCCGACGCGCCCGAGCAGCCAGCCTCCTCCTTCTCCGCCTCGTCAGCAAGGGCGGAAGAGACCTGCCGCCGCTCCAGCTGCTCCGGCGCGTCGTAGTCCTTCTCCTCCGCCTCTTAAGCAAGTAAAGAAGACAACCGCTCCGTCTGCTCGGTCGGCGTCTAGCAGTACAACCAGAGGCGGGAGGACATACAGATTCGGTCCTTCTCTGAAGACTCCAGAGAAGTTACCATATGAGAGGACCCTGGAGGAGAACGCCGAGATCGCGCGAGAAGAAGTGAGGAACTTCTTTGAAGGGGTGAAAGCAAAGAAACATCCACCTCCGGAGGAGAAGGTAGATCGGGTGAAAGTGAAGCGCACTCTGGCTGCCCTGACAAAACCACCGAAGTCTGATCCGCCGAAAGGAAACTATGACCGCATTATTGGAAAGGAATTTGCCGAAGCGGAGCGGTCGGGAAGTACTGTCAGTGATCAAAGGCTGAAAGAACGACGAGCTGGGAAACAAATTGCCCAGCTCGGCGAACAAGCGAAGCAATCGTGCCCCCCGCTCAAGGTGCCTAGCCACAACGTCGCTAATGATCCGAGGATGGTGCCCGGTTATAGCAATCTTGCAGATTACCTGCCCGACGAAGTACATTATGAACCCATGGACATGCAGATACAAAGATACGAGTACGGGAAGCCTCTCGTCAAAGATGAAAGATCTCTATCAACGATGATGCGAAGATTGCATGATTGGTACTTGAAAATCTGCAGAGACTCTGGGGGGAGGAGTACTTTGTATGTGAAAGTTAAAAAGGAGCATGACCTCGTTGGAATTGATCTGTTGCCTGTTCCATTTGAGGAGTTCTATCAGTTTTTCAATCAATTGGCCCTCGATAAAACAACGGTCGCCTGCTACTGTCTGTAAGTAGTACTACTTCTGTCATTAAGTTTCTCTATATAGCTTAGCTCTTTCATTGCATGTATTTATAATCATCCTCACTATATTATGCAGATTGAAGATCGCCGAATTGAAGAAAAGACAAGTCGGTGATATTGGGTTCATTAACACATATCTCATAGATGCAACTCAGGTTAAACTTCATGCCGCAGCTACCGAGGCCAACTTGCTACGATCGTTCGTAATAAATCAAAACAAAGATATAATACTCTTTCCTTACAACTTCAGGTGAGTGTTACTGTCTTGTGCGTATTCGGTTTCCCTTATATATTAGTCAAGGTTATAGTAATGTAATTCATGAGTTATGCATGCGTGTGCAGTTTCCACTATATTCTCCTAGAGATTAAGCTTGAGCAGGGACTAGTAACCGTCTTAGACTCAAAACGAAAAGATCCCCAGGACTATGCAGACATGACTCAAATACTCCAGAAGTAAGTTAAATCGATCATTATCCACCATATCAGCAACTTTGTTCATTTCCTGATATCAAGTAATTGTTTTCTTTGTCCGGCAGGGTTTGGAGAAAATTCACCAAAACAGTTCCGGGACTGCCGAAGGAGCTGGAATTTAGACACCCGAAAGTAAGTACTATAGTAGCATGTTCCGCGCATCTCCTAGTGATTCAAGCGCTAGTTTCATCAATACCATTTAGCATTCTTGCTTATCAGTTTGATTGACCTCTATTTCTTGTAAAGTGGTTGTGGCAGGAACAAGGGAATGATTTCTGTGGATACTACATCTGCGAGTCCATCCGCCACACGACCTGTGAGCGGGGCGGGTACTCTAACGAACAATATGAAGTACGTAAATAACAACATTCACAATTTTATTTTATTACCATCATTTGTGTTGAGTTTCATTCATTCATATATATATGTATTGACCCCCTTCTTCAAATTAGATGTTTCGGAAGCGGGATGAACTCCTAGCACCAGCTCGCATGCGAGCAATTCAAGAGGAATTGGCGGCATTCTTTCTTGACCACGTGATCCCTGAAGACGGAGAATTCTATGTGGACCCTGAGTCCGTATGATTATATTTGTAAGAGATAATTATTGTATATATGTAGCCGGTAGTGTCAGATAGATATACGAGAACTTGTTGTTCGACCAATCTCTCGGAGAAGGAGAGGTGGTCGATATCACTTCTCTCTGTATGCATATATGTTCATGACGATCTTCTGTTTCCTTCGTTTGCTTACTAGCTAGCCAGCGTGTCTAGTCCTCTCTATACGTATGTATAGTACGTAGCGTCGACCAAGCACGGACATAAGAGAGGACACTTCTCTCTATTAATTATAGCTAGCTAACACAATATATGAAACACCTAAATTAACCCCCCAAAACCCCCAACCCCCCCCCCTTTCAAAAAAAACAAAAACCCCAGCCACAGAAATGCTGACGCGTGGATGCCTATTGGTCCCGGTTGGTGCCACCAACCGGGACCAAAGGGTCTCCTGACTGGGCTCTACGCACTGCCCACGTGGAGGCCCATCAGTCCCGATTCTGGATTGAACCGGGACTAAAGGGTCGGGGCATTAGTACCGACACTTTGGTCCCGGTTCAGGAACCAGGACTAAAGGCCCTTACGAACCGGGACTATAGGACCTTTTTCTACCAGTGACAGTTATAAATATGCAAATGCATGCATATTTATAGATGTAACCCTTTTGTACAGGAGATGCGTAGTGGTCACGCATACTGATGATTGAAGACACCTATAGCTAGCAAGTTTCATCGGCACGAAGACCGGAACAGAGCAAAAGAAGGGGGAGGAGGAGATGTCATTTGTGGTCACCCACGAACGCAGGGGCGGAGCTCGCCGAACACTAGACCCTCGCAACGACGAAAAAACTACGCATTTAAATTGCAAGATGAGTAACATAGCAATATTGTTTTTCCGTCAACCTAACTAAATATTTACAATAGGATGAGCGGGTTAGGGGGTTCCTCGGCGTCGATGGAACCCTAAATAGCAAGTATCATCGGTGCGAGATACATGTGGCGCTCGGCGTTGAACACTAGATCCACATCCCACAAGTGACGCCAGCGCCCGGCGTCCCGCGCGCAGCAGTAGTTCTGGGGGCCGATGACGGACGAACACCTTGGTGAATTTGTCTGGCAGCCTTTGCGATGAGGATGAAAGCCAAGTTTTGAAACTTCAAACAACCAAACCGACTTGAGTCAGTTTGGGTGTTTCAAGTTTCAACACTTGGCTTTTAATCATCATCGTAGAGGTTGCAAGACAAATTCGCATAGGTGTTCGATCGCCATCGATCCCTTGAACTGTTGTTGTGGGACACCAGACACCGACATCACTTGTGGGACGTGGATGTAGTGTTCAGAGGTGGTTTACCACTTAACCAAAGCACTTTTAACCAATCTACCACCTCAGATGCAACCGCCCCAGGCAGAACTCCATCCCAGACATCGTTTGTCTTAGCTCGTGGCACTGTGTGCACCAGTGCACGCGGTGACCACCGCTTTGGCGTGCAATGGCCGCGCCCAGAATGGCTTCTTGCTCGGGCCCCTTCTCTGCTCGGCGTCTCAGCGAGCACGGGCATGTCCAGCAGCTAGCCCACGTTGTCGCCGTTCTCCTAGAGCCCTTCCCCCCCTCCGTCAGCCCCTCCGTCATCTCTCGTCGCCGCGCGCCCACGGGAAGCCTGTAGCCGACCGGGCATTTATGGCGCCGTGGCCGTTTCCCCTATTGTCTCTGAGCTCTGCTCGTCCCTGTGCACCTCTATAGCACGTCATCTTCTCCCTCGTCGTGATCCAGCGCCCTCTGGTGATCGTTGCTGTCGCCAGAGCCATGGCCGAGCGCGAGCGGCGGCACCCGAGCCCGTGCCCCTCGCCCCACCTATTTAAGCCCTCCCTCGAGCCCTTCGAGCATTCCAGCAGCCCTCCCTCACTCCCAGTAGCCCTCCCGTCCACTCAAACAAGCTCGAGGATGCCTCGAGCCCTCCACTGGCCGCCATGGCCGCCGCGGTGCTCCGCTTAAATCCGGTCGACCCGAGCCTCCCCTCCACCTCTACTCCTCACTAGTAGGCCACCCAAACCCCGGAGACCCTTCCCCAACTCTCCATTTGTCGTTGCAGTGCCCGTGGCCGTGTGCCCAAGTTCGTCCGAAGGCACCGTCCACCGTCCTCGAAGCTGCCCTCGCCTCGATGCTCCTTGGTGGCCATGCCCTACGCCATCCGATGCGCCGCTTCTTCCTGAGCACGCCGGTGTGCCGAGCTCCGGGGGAGATGGCCGGAGTCGCCGGGACTCGCCGTCGAGGCGGCCGGCCTCGCCTCTGCCTCTCTCGAGCACGGGAGGAGGAAGAAGGAGCCAGGCGGAGGGAGATGGATAAGGCAGAGACACCTCTCCGGCCAATAACCAATAGCGGGATCTGGATACCCATATTGGCTCCCACATGTTCCACGATGATCTCATCGGATGAACCACAATGTCGGGGATTCAATCAATCCCGTATACAATTCCCTTTGTCTATCGGTATGTTACTTGCCCGAGATTCGATCATCGTATCCCTATACCTTATTCAATCTCGTTACCGGCAAGTCTCTTTACTCGTTCCGTAACGCATGATCCCATGACTAACTCCTTAGTCACACTGTGACAGCCTGATTTTTGGCCCTTTCTTTTTCTTTTGTTTTTCTGAGGTTTTTGCTTGAGTTTTCTTTTTTCGTGGCTTTGTGGTCTGGAAAGTGAAGAAGATGAACTCTTCTTTGTTTTCAGAGTGGCTTGTCATACCCAAATCCTTCCCTAGACCCTGTCATTTTCATCCTAGCCCAAATCCCAATATTCTTTTCCTTGGGAAGATTCCTTTTCTATTAAAGGAATAACCCAATTTGCCCTAGGTTGTGAAGCAACCTTTATTTACATCACTCCTAAAATTCCCAAATAATTCTCATAAATTGTTTGGGTTATATATTTCTCAAATATGGAAAAATATTTCATTTTCCATGTCCTCATCATACTCAATTAATTCATTTCCTATTCTGTCCTGAATGGCAGAATGTGAAGCAAGTGCTATTTTACTATTCCCAATTGACCTCAAACTCCTTGGGAACCTTTTCCTGTCCATATCATTGCCACATGCCAAAGTTCAACCTCATTTGCCTAGTAAATATTCCTGAGCAATTTTTCAAAGTTCCTGTCAAAGGGAAGTTGTTGTGAAGGAAGTACAATCTAGGCATATCCAAATGAGTTTCCATTTTTCATGATCCCTCATATCATCATATGATAGCACTCCACCAAAGTAGAGCTCATGTCATGCCTCCATGTGAGCTCAACTTCAATTCTTTGATTCTGTCCAAAATTTCAGTTTGTGAAGCAAGTATATTTTATCTTGCTCCATTATGACTGACAATTTGTCTAGGTCTTCCATCATCCATATAACCTACCTCCACCAATTTTGGGCATGTTTCATCTAGCCATTTTTCCTCTAGAATTTTTGCTAGTTTCTAGTCAGTGGAAATGTTTGTGAAGGAAGTACCACTTTGGTTTATCCAATTGGTATTAAACCTTTTGCAGAATCTTCATATGGACAAATAAGCCTGCCTTGCCAAAGTTCAGCTCAAGTGGCTTCTCCATTTGAGAGCATCATCATGATCTTCATTCTGGACCAGATTACTTAGTTGTAAAGCAACTATATTAATTAGTGGTCCAATTCTTCTCATAATTACCAGCATGTAAGTCCTTCTTTACCTCACCCTTCCAGACAACTCCATTAACCTCAATCAAGTCTCTGTAGATCAGCAGTGCTCGATCAAGTTTACTGCAGTAAACTTCAGAGGTAGTTTACCACTTAATCAGAGCACTTTTAACTAATCTACCACCTAATATGCAACCTATCCAGGAATAGCTCCATCCCAGACATCGTTAGGCTTAGCTCGTGGCACCGTGTGCACTAGTGCACGCGGTGACCACCGCTTTGGCGTGCAATGGCCGCGCCCAGAATGGTTTCTTGCTCGGGCCCCTTCTCTGCTCGGCGTCTCAGCGAGCACGGGCATATCTAGCAGCTAGCCCGCGTTGTTGCCGTTCTCCTGAAGCCCTTGCCCCCCTCCGTCAGCCCCTCCGTCAGCTCTCGTCGCCGCGCGCCCACGGGAAGCCTGTAGCCGACCGGGCATTTATGGCGCTATGGCCGTTTCCCCTCTTGTATCTGAGCACTGCTCGTCCCTGTGCACCTCTGTAGCACGTCCTCTTCTCCCTCGTCGTGATCCAGCACCCTCCCGTGATCGCTGCCATCACTAGAGCCTTGGCCGAGCGCGAGCGGCGGCACCCGAGCCCGTGTCCCTCGCCCCGCCTATTTAAGCCCTCCCCCGAGCCCTCAGAGCATTCCAGCAGCCCTCACTCACTCCCAGTAGCGCCCCTGTCCACTCAAACAAGCTCGAGGATGCCTGGAGCCCTCCACTAACCGCCATGGCCACCGCGGTGCTCCGCTTAAATCCGGCGGACCCGAGCCTCCCCTCCACCTCTACTCCTCACTAGTAGGCCACCCAGACACCGTAGACCCTTCCCCAACCCTCCATTTGTCGCCGGAGTGCCCGTGGCCGTGTGCCTAGGTTCGTCCGAAGCCACCGTCCGCCGTCCTCGAAGCTGCCCTCGCCTCGGTGCTCCTCGGTGGCCGTGCCCTACGCCATCCGATGCGCCGCTTCTTCCCGAGCACGCCGGTGTGCCGAGCTCCGCGGGAGATGGCCGGAGTCGCCGGGACACGCCGTCGAGGTGTCCGGCCTCGCCTCTGCCTCTCTCGAGCGCGGGAGGAGGAAGAAGGAGCCAGGCGGAGGGAGATGGATAAGGCGGACCCGCTCGTCAGCCGCTCAGCGCCCCGGGCCCCCACTGCCATGCGGGATAAGTGGAAGCGTACATCCCGGAAATACGTTTTCGGTTCCGGAAAGCGAATTCCTCTCCTTCTTCAGTCAAGAATGCGCTTTTCTCTACGGAAAGCGTATTCCACAGAAAGGCGCCTTCTGTTTTTCTGTCCAGGCCCTGTTTGAAAATATTTTCATTACAGAAAGCTCCCTGGCAGAAAACACTTCATATCTTTTTAACCACAACTCCAAATGAGGTGATTCCAAAGCCCACATCTTCGTTTCATCGAGCCCGTTCTGTTGGTTTCATTTTTCACTATGGTTTGACACTATGAAAATGACCTTTTTGCCCTTGCACGTAAACAGCCCCTCCGAGAGAGAACTGTTTCCGGCAAATCTTTTCGCGGCTTCACCCGCACTTATCCCCGGTGCCTTCTTCACCCCCAGGCAAGCCACAATACCCACTTGCATGACAATCATGCAGTAGCCATGGTTTTCAACTTGAATATTTATTAAATGATTGCTTGTTTAAAATATGGTTATCGTTGTTTCGGTAATGCTTCTGGGCTAGTGATTACTTGTTTGCTATGTTGTTATGCACCTGGTTATCATGCCCTGCTAGTTGCTAGTATTACTTTCATATTGCCATGCTTGACAGTAGTACATGTTGGGTTGGTCATGTTCTTCGGTGCATGACAAACGTCGGTTACCGAGTACTGTTAATATGAGTCGTTCCTTTGCTATTAGTTGGTTAAGTGTTACTCGGTAATGTTATTGATGATTTCTTGCATGTTATTTATGGTTGATGATAATAGTCATGTTATGCTATGAGTAGTGTTGCACTTATAATATTTATGCTCGTCATTATGCCATGTTCCGTTGGAGATTATTCATAGTTGATATGGTGGATAGTTATGTTGCATCCCGTGGTTATGTTGATATCATGTTCATGCATTGTAATTGCATCATGTTATTTTATCATGGCTCAGCATATTTGCATTCAAGTTTAACCGGAATAAATTGAACTTGAACAACTGTTGGCTGAGTCATGGTGCCACCATATCGAAAATGACCAGTGCAACCACGCTTACCCTATGGGGGGTCCTAACTGGGTCTATTGTCATGCCTCTCACCGATGCCTCCCGCGAGGGAAGGTTATGCGCGGGCGCTACCCTGATCGGGTAGGACGCATAAGCCTTGTGTGCCCGTGTTTGGTTTTGAGCTCATGTCCCCGTTTGGGACCGTTTTTGCCACAACGGTGGCTGTTGGTGCCTTTGGTAGGCACGGGGCCACCCAGGACTTAGCCCAAAAGGGAGTTGGTCGGAGTGGCCGGGGAGTGTCATGGCAGTAGATCGGTTTTGTCGGAACGCTTTGGTCCGCACGTATGGGAGTGCGAGGCCAGGGTTCCATGGTGTGGGTACAGTGTGCTAACCTCTGTAGAGTGTATATTAAATTTATCAATAGCCGCGCCCGCGGATAAGGGCCCAGTTCGTAGTTGGTCCCACCGTGAGTCAACAGTATTACTAATAACTTGATTAATAACAACCCCGGTTCGATGATGAGATAAGTTGGTTGTGATCGCCGGAATGATCACCGTTTGAGACCAAGTGTTGGTCATGGTTGTGATCGCCGGAATGATCATCGTGGTATCGAGGATATCGAGTTATTGGATATTCGTGATGTTGTGCGAGAATCATGGGTAAAGATCAAGCTCCTTGTGGTCATTTAATGATTACTACGGTATTGTTTATACCAAGCATGATTTGATCCTGAGATGATCGTGTGATGTCTGAGGTTGGTAAGTGCTGCGTGTGATGGTTACGAGATAACCCGAGTAGAGTAATTGGTTCATGTAGTGTTATCATGTTGCATGCAAGTATCATCAGATTCATATGTTCATGCCATGCTCATATTATTCTAGTTGTATCATGTTCATGTTGCCTTTGGATTCTTAGTGGCTATTATGATTATTTTCATGATGGTAGCTGGTATTATTTTGGGAGTATTACTTTGGATGTCATGTTGTTCATGCCATGTTATTCTGATGATCTCATATTAATCCCTGATTAACTTGAAATTGCCATGTTGTTGTTTGTCTTGAATGCTTCTGGTTATTGTGAGCTTGCAAGTACATTCAATGTACTGACCTGGCGTGTCATGCCAGCTTGCAGGTCGTGCCTGGATTGCTTGCTTGTTTGGTGTTGTTCCTGTGTTCGCGAGCTAGGATAAGCGTTCCAGCCAGAGTCCCTGCGGAGTGGAGTTCACCACCGTCATCGTTGTTCCGCTGCTAGAGTTATTCCGTTGCTTCGAGTTGTTCTACTGCTTGCATAGAGCAACAGAGGATGGCGTAGTGTCGTCGTGCCAATGTTATTCATTGTAATATTGGAAACCTTGTATTCATATTCGTGTAATAATAGAAAGCTGGTTTGTTCTATGCTAAGCAGTTCCGTATTCCAGAGGACTTCTCCTCAATCTCTAGGCTGGAATACGGGGCGTTCCGGTTTTCTCTGAGCCGGGGTGGCACACACACTGAGCTCATTATGATGATGCATTACCGAGTGGGCCCAGAGATACCCCTCCGTCATACGGAGTGACAAATCCCAGTCTAGATTCGTGCCAACTCAATAGATACTTTCGAAGATACCTATAGTGCACCTTTATAGCCACCCAGTTACATTGTGACGTTTGGTACACCCAAAGCATTCCTACGGTATCCGAGAGTTGCACAATCTCATGGTCTAAGGAAATGATACTTGACATTAGAAAAGCTCTTAGCAAACGAACTACACGATCTTGTGCTATGCTTAGGATTGGGTCTTGTCCATCACATCATTCTCCTAATGATGTGATCCCGTTATCAATGACATCCAATGTCCAGGGTCAGGAAACCATAACCATCTATTGATCAACGAGCTAGTCAACTAGAGGCTTACTAGGGACATGTTGTGGTCTATGTATTCACACATGTATTACAGTTTCCAGTTAATACAATTATAGCATGAACAATAGACAATTATCATGAACAAGGAAATACAATAATAACCATTTTATTATTGCCTCTAGGGCATATTTCCAATAGTTAGGTCGTTCTCGTTAGTCCGCCACCCACCCTCTTTGCCGTCTGCTAGCAGACGACAAAGCTTCTATGCTGTCAGCTAGCAGACGGCAAAGAGCAGGCTGACGGGTAACACCCTCTTTGTCGTCCGCTCTATCTTTGCCCTCAGCTTTTTGTAAGCTGATGGCAAAGACCTTCTTTGTCGTTAGCTAGCAGACGGCAAAGAGCTGCTTGACAGAAAAGATCCTGATTCCAGTAGTGAGCTAAGCGTTCTTGAGGACACACCGGAATTTCATCTAGTCACTTTCATCATGTTTGTTTGATTCGCGTTCGCCACTTTGACAATTTGATATGTGGGTGGACCGGTGCTTGGGTGTCATTCTTGAAGGAAATATGCCCTAGAGGCAATAATAAAGTTATTATTTATTTCCTTATATCATGATAAATGTTTATTATTCATGCTAGAATTGTATTAACCGGAAACATAATACATGTGTGAATACATAGACAAACAGAGTGTCACTAGTATGCCTCTACTTGACTAGCTCGTTAATCAAAGATGGTTATGTTTCCTAACCATGGACAAAGAGTTGTTATTTGATTAACGGGATCACATCATTAGATGAATGATCTGATTGACATGACCCATTCCATTAGCTTAGCACCCGATCGTTCAGTATGTTGCTATTGCTTTCTTCATGACTTATACATGTTCCTATGACTATGAGATTATGCAACTTCCGTTTGCCGGAGGAACACTTTGTGTGCTACCAAAGGTCACAACGTAACTGGGTGATTATAAAGGTGCTCTACAGGTGTCTCCAAAGGTACATGTTGGGGTGGCGTATTTCGAGATTAGGATTTGTCACTCCGATTGTCGGAGAGGTATCTCTGGGCCCTCTCGGTAATGCACATCACATAAGCCTTGCAAGCATTGCAACTAATGAGTTAGTTGTGAGATGATGTATTATGGAACGAGTAAAGAGACTTGCCGGTAACGAGATTGAACTAGGTATTGAGATACCGACGATCGAATCTCGGGCAAGTAACATACCGATGACAAAGGGAACAACGTATGTTGTTATGCGGTCTGACCGATAAAAGATCTTCGTAGAATATGTAGGAGCCAATATGAGCATCCAGGTTTCGCTATTGGTTATTGACCGGAGACATGTCTCGGTCATGTCTACATTGTTCACGAACCCGTAGGGTCCGCATGCTTAAGGTTTCGATGACAGTTATATTATGAGTTTATGCATTTTGATGTATATAAGTTTGTTCGGAGTCCCAGATGTGATCACGGACATGACGAGGAGTCTCGAAATGGTCGAGTCATAAAGATTGATATATTGGAAGCCTATATTTGGATATCGGAAGTGTTCCGGGTGAAATCGGGATTTTACCGGAGTACCGGGAGGTTACCGGAACCCCCCGAGAGATATATGGGCCTTAGTGGGCTTTAGTGGCAGAGAGGAGAGGTGGCCAGGGCTGGGCCGCGCGCCCCTCCCCCTAGTCCAAATAGGACAAGGAGAGGGGGGCGGCGCCCCCCCTTCCTTCTCTCTCTCCTCTTTCCCCCTCCCGAATCCTATTCCAACTAGGAAAGGGGGGAATCCTACTCCCAAGGGGAGTAGGACTCCTCCTGGCGCGCCCTCCTCCTGGCCGGCCGCACCCCCCCCCCCTTGATCCTTTATATATGGGGGCAGGGGGCACCACTAGAGACACAAGCTGATCCACGTGATCATATTCTTAGCCGTGTGCGGTGCCCCCTTCCACCATAGTCCTCGATAATATTGTAGCGGTGCTTAGGCGAAGCCCTGCGACGGTAGTACATCAAGATCTTCACCACGCCGTCGTGCTGATGGAACTCTTCCCCGACACTTTGCTGGATCGGAGTTCGGGGATCATCATCGAGCTGAACGTGTGCTAGAACTCGGAGGTGCCGTAGTTTTGGTGCTTGATCGGTCGGGCTGTGAAGACGTACGACTACATCAACCGCGTTGTGCTAATGCTTCCGTTGTCGGTCTACAAGGGTATGTAGATCACACTCTCCCCTCTCGTTGCTATGCATCACCATGATCTTGCGTGTGCGTAGGAAATTTTTTGAAATTACTACGTTCCCCAACAGTGGCATCCGAGCCTAGGTTTTATGTGTTGATGTTATATGCACGAGTAGAACACAAGTGAGTTGTGGGCGATATAAGTCATACTGCTTACCAGCATGTCATACTTTGGTTCGGCGGTATTGTTGGACGAAGCGGCCCGGACCGACATTACGCGTACGCTTACGCGAGACCGGTTCTCCCGACGTGCTTTGCACAAAGGTGGCTAGCGGGTGACAGTTTCTCCAACTTTAGTTGAACCGAGTGTGGCTACGCCCGGTCCTTGCGAAGGTTAAAACAGCACCAACTTGACAAACTATCATTGTGATTTTGATGCGTAGGTAAGATTGGTTCTTGCTTAAGCCCGTAGCAGCCACGTAAAACTTGCAACAACAAAGTAGAGGACGTCTAACTTGTTTTTGCAGGGCATGTTGTGATGTGATATGGTCAAGACACGATGCTAAATTTTATTGTATGAGATGATCATGTTTTGTAACCGAGTTATCGGCAACTGGCAGGAGCCATATGGTTGTCACTTTATTGTATGCAATGCAATCGCGCTGTAATGCTTTACTTTATCACTAAGCGGTAGCGATAGTCGTGGAAGCATAAGATTGGCGAGACGACAACGATGCTACGATGGAGATCAAGGTGTCGCGCCGGTGATGATGGTGATCACGACGGTGCTTCGAAGATGGAGATCACAAGCACAAGATGATGATGGCCATATCATATCACTTATATTGATTGCATGTGATGTTTATCTTTTATGCATCTTATCTTGCTTTGGTTGACGGTAGCATTATAAGATGATATCTCACTAATTATCAAGAAGTGTTCTCCCTGAGTATGCACCGTTGCGAAAGTTCTTCGTGCTGAGACACCACGTGATGATCGGGTGTGATAGGCTCTACGTTCAAATACAACGGGTGCAAAACAGTTGCACACGCGGAATACTTAGGTTATACTTGACGAGCCAAGCATATACAAATATGGCCTCGGAACACGGAGACCGAAAGGTCGAGCGTGAATCATATAGTAGATATGATCAACATAGTGATGTTCACCAATGAAACTACTCCATCTCACGTGATGATCGGACATGGTTTAGTTGATTTGGATCACGTAATCACTTAGAGGATTAGAGGGATGTCTATCTAAGTGGGAGTTCTTTAAGTAATATGATTAATTGAACCTAAATTTATCATGAACTTAGTACCTGATAGTATCTTGCTTATTAATGTTTGATTGTAGATAGATGGCCCGTGCTGTTGTTCCGTTGAATTTTAATGTGTTCCTTGAGAAAGCAAAGTTGAAAGATGATGGTAGCAATTACACGGACTGGGTCCGTAACTTGAGGATTATCCTCATTGCTGCACAGAAGAATTACGTCCTGGAAGCACCGCTGGGTGCCAGGCCTGCTGCTGGAGCAACACCAGATGTTATGAATATCTGGCAGAGCAAAGCTGATGACTACTCGATAGTTCAGTGTGCCATGCTTTACGGCTTAGAATCGGGACTTCAACGACGTTTTGAATGTCATGGAGCATATGAGATGTTCCAGGAGTTGAAGTTAATATTTCAAGCAAATGCCCGGATTGAGAGATATGAAGTCTCCAATAAGTTCTATAGCTGCAAGATGGAGGAGAACAGTTCTGTCAGGGAGCATATACTCAAAATGTCTGGGTATAATAATCACTTGATTCAATTGGGAGTTAATCTTCCAGATGATTGTGTCATTGATAGAATTCTCCAATCACTGCCACCAAGCTACAAGAGCTTCGTGATGAACTATAATATGCAAGGGATGAATAAGACTATTCCCGAGCTCTTCGCAATGCTGAAAGCTGCGGAGGTAGAAATCAAGAAGGAGCATCAAGTGTTCATGGTCAACAAGACCACTAGTTTCAAGAAAAAGGGCAAAGGGAAGAAGAAGGGGAACTTCAGAAGGAACAACAAGCAAGTTGCTACTCAAGAGAAGAAACCCAAACCTGGACCCAAGCCTGAAACTGAGTGCTTCTACTGCAAGCAGACTGGTCACTGGAAGCAGAACTGCCCCAAGTATTTGGCGGATAAGAAGGATGGCAAGGTGAACAAAGGTATATGTGATATACATGTTATTGATGTGTACCTTACTAATGCTCGCAGTAGCACCTGGGTATTTGATACTGGTTCTGTTGCTAATATTTGCAACTCGAAACAGGGACTACGGATTAAGCAAAGATTGGCTAAGGACGAGGTGACGATGCGTGTGGGAAATGGTTCCAAAGTCGATGTGATCGTAGTCGGCACGCTACCTCTACATCTACCTTCGGGGTTAGTATTAGACCTAAATAATTGTTATTTGGTGCCAGCGTTAAGCATGAACATTATATCTGGATCTTGTTTGATGCGAGACGGTTATTCATTTAAATCAGAGAATAATGGTTGTTCTATTTACATGAGTAATATCTTTTATGGTCATGCACCCTTAAGGAGTGGTCTATTCTTATTAAATCTCGATAGTAGTGACACACATATTCATAGTGTTGAAGCCAAAAGATGCAGAGTTGATAATGATAGTGCAACTTATTTGTGGCACTGCCGTTTGGGTCATATCGGTATAAAGCGCATGAAGAAACTCCATACCGATGGGCTTTTGGAGTCACTTGATTATGAATCACTTGGTACTTGCGAACCGTGCCTTATGGGTAAGATGACAAAAACACCGTTCTCCGGTACTATGGAGAGAGCAACAGATTTGTTGGAAATCATACATACAGATGTATGTGGTCCGATGAATGTTGAGGCTCGTGGCGGATATCGTTATTTTCTCACCTTCACAGATGACTTAAGCAGATATGGGTATATCTACTTAATGAAACACAAGTCTGAAACGTTTGAAAAGTTCAAAGAATTTTAGAGTGAAGTTGAAAATCATCGTAACAAGAAAATAAAATTCCTATGATCTGATCGTGGAGGAGAATATTTGAGTTACGAGTTTGGTGTACATTTGAAACAATGTGGAATAGTTTTGCAACTCACGCCACCTGGAACACCACAGCGTAATGGTGTGTCCGAACGTCGTAATCATACTTTACTAGATATGGTGCGATCTATGATGTCTCTTACTGATTTACCGCTATCATTTTGGGGATATGCTCTAGAGACGGCCGCATTCACATTAAATAGGGCACCATCAAAATCCGTTGAGACGACGCCTTATGAACTGTGGTTTGGCAAGAAACCAAAGTTGTCGTTTTTGAAAGTTTGGGGCTGCGATGCTTATGTGAAAAAGCTTCAACCTGATAAGCTCGAACCCAAATCGGAGAAATGTGTCTTCATAGGATATCCAAAGGAAACTATTGGATACACCTTCTATCACAGATCCGAAGGCAAGACTTTTGTTGCTAAATTCGGAAACTTTCTGGAGAAGGAGTTTCTCTCGAAAGAAGTGAGTGGGAGGAAAGTAGAACTTGACGAGGTAACTGTACCTACTCCCTTATTGGAAAGTAGTACATCATAGAAACTTGTTTCTGTGACACCTACACCAATTAGTGAGGAAGCTAATGATAATGATCATGAAACTTCAGAACAACATACTACTGAACCTCGTAGATCAACCAGAGTGAGATCTGCGCCAGAGTGGTACGGTAATCCTGTTCTGGAAGTCATGCTACTAGATTATGACGAACCTACGAACTATGTGTCACATCCCTAGCTTCTGGCATTGCTCTAGGTTAGCTTCATGTGTGCATCATGTCTATATTTTTGAAACTTGAATTGAGGAATATTGGAAGCCTCAAAACCCTAAATAAAAGAGGGGCAAAAACACTGGAAATCTCATTCATTGCTCCAAAGTGCTCCTCTTAAATGTTTGATAATTTTTGGTAAGGGTTCTGGTCCCAACCAAAATATTGAACATTTTTAAGGATTTATTCTTGGGACTTTGGATTTAAATCTTTAGCTATTTGAATTTGAGTTATATTCATATAATTAGAATATAATTTCAAGTACCCCTGAAATATTTTATGAGCTTTTTGGAAAAGTCCATCTAGCAACATAAATTATTCAGAGGATATTTGGCACTGTTTTGAATTTGTTTAAATTTGAAAACAGTGGCAAAAGAATTAAATAAAAACAAAACAGAACAGAAAAATATAACACAGAAATTACCTGGACCTTACCTAGCAGCCACCCACAGCCCAACACTGTGCAGCCCACCTGCGCAGGCCCGGCCCACCTCCTCCCCTTGTCTTCTTCCTCCCCTCGCACCGAAGCAGCTCGGTGGCGAGCGCCGACGCTGCCTCGGCCACCTCCTGCTTCCTCTCGTCGCCCTGGACTCCGTCCGCAACGCCACGCAACCCCTGGCCCTTCTCACTCCCTCTGGACCGCTCCCCCTCCCCTGGCTCTCTCTTTCCCTCTCTTCCTGTGATCCCCGAACGCACCTGGGAGCGCCGCTCGCCGTAGCCATGACCGCGGCCACCCCCTCCCCTCTCCGACGTGCTCCCGAGCTCCTGCACCTCGTCGCCAACCCCCTCACCGAGCCACGTGACCGGAAGGGCCCCGAGCAGCCGCCATCGTCATCATTCCCAAGCTTCGGCCCGGCGCCGTTCTCCGTCGAATTCGGCCACTCCGGCGCGCCCCCGAGCCCACTGACCCTCCCTACAGCTCCGCGGTGAGCCTCTGTGCAGACCCCCTCTCTCTCCCCTCGTGTTTGCGAGCCCTAGGCCATAGTTCCGTCGAGACCGAGACCTCACCGGCGCCGGACTTGTCGCCGTCGTCGTTTTGGTTCACCTCCGTTCAAACCGAGCACGCAGGCGTACTCAGAGCACTCCCAGGAGTCCGTAGCACGCCCCAGCCCCTCCTGCCGTGCTCCCTAACGCCGACTCCGAGCTCACCCGAGCTCCGGCCGCCGCCTCGCTCGCCGTCGGCACCGATTCCGGCCGCCCCGAGTGCAACTGACTCCACCAGGAGCTTCGGCTCGTCCCCAGCTCCTCCTAGATGCCCTCCGCGGCCCATTTGGTCGCCGGAGTGGCCAAAACCACTCTCGCCGCCGCGCTAATGGTCGCCGCCGGCGAAACTCCGGCAGGAGCCGACGTGGCCAGTCATTAGGGCCTAACTACCCCCGCTAACCAACCCCCTAGGCCACTGACAGTGGGCCCCAGGGCTTAGTCAGAGCTAACCAGCCCGGGTCAACGCGGGATTAGTCCCTGTGTCACTGACCAGTGGACCCCACTGGTCAGGTTTGACCCGGGGCAGCCCTGTTGACTTGCTGACGCAAGCATGACGCAGTGCTGATGTCATAATTAATTTCCTGGAATTGTTTTAATTCTAAATAATCAGAAAATTCCAGAAAATGTCTAAAACTTCAATAAATCATAGAAAATTAACCGTAGCTCCAAATTAAATAAATTATATATGAAAAATTATCAGAAAAATTCAAGGAATCCATCTGTACCATTTTCATGCATGTTAGAACAACTTATCACTACTGTTTAGGGCAAATGAAGTGAATGACATTTGAATAACCACATACGGAGTTTGAATTTGAATCTTGTATTCAAACCAACTTCATTTAATCTGGTTTTAGGTGCATTAGCCCAAAACACATTCATATTGCCATGTCATAGCATGCATCATATTGTGCATTGCATTGATCGTGTCTTTTCTGTGTTTGCCGGTATTTGTCCCCTCTCGATAGACGTGTACCGATGATGTGATCGTTGACACTGATGAAGACTCAATGTTATCTTCAGAAGTGCCAGGCAAGCAAAACCCCCTTGTTCATTCCGATACAATCCTACTCTCTCGCTCCTGCTCTCTTTTACTGCATTAGGACAACATCGATTCATCTGTTACTTGCTGCGGTAGTTGAACCCCTTTATCCTCTGCATGACCTGTCATTCCACAGTAATTAGATGAAACCCACTAGCATGAGTAGGAGTTGTTTGAGCCCTGTTGTGCCTACTCATTCATGTTTGTTTGTCATGCCTGCTACTGCTTAGAGTTGAGTCAGGTCTGATTCATCCGGGATGAATCAGAGGTGTGTGAACATGTCCTATTGTGTGTGAGCTAAGTGTGTGAACACGATTTGGTAAAGGTAGCGGTGAGAGGCCATGTAGGAGTACATGGTGGGTTGTCTCATTGTAGCCGTCCTCAGGAACTGAGTTCTGTGTTTGTGATCCATGATTCAGTTACTACCATACATTGGGCCCTGAAATATGACCCCGCTCGACTTCTTAATCACCCTAGTCCTCTGTCCAGGAGTTGCAAGTAGTTTCTGGTGTTTGTAGTATGCTGGAGGCCGTGGACAGCGCTGACCGTAGGGGTGGGCTGTGATGCGGTAGGCACGTGGCCGGGTATACCGGGCGCCCGTTTGGTGTCACGGAACCCTGTTCACATCGTTTGGGGCTGTGAGCGAAACTCCGGCCGGATCTCCTCATGGATGGAACCCGAATAGGCGATAAACCTGGACTAGAGACTTGAGTGTTTAGGTAGGTCGTGGTCTACACCCACGTCGGCTTTCGCTTGAAGTCTGCCGAGCACATGTCGTGTGCAGACGCTAAGTGGTGGAAACATGTATGAAGAAGTACACCCCTGCAGGGTTATCATCATCTATTCGAATAGCCGTGTCCGCGGTAAAGGACTTCTGGATTGCTTATATCAGTTCATAGACAAGTGAAAGTGGATACCCTAAAATACGCAAGATAAGCGTGAGTGCTATGGATGGCATTCTCGTAGGGAGACGGGAGCGGATCCATAGTGGTGTATTGATATGGTGAATATGTGGACTCGTGTGCGCCACCTCAAAAGAGTCGCTTGCAGTCGTAGTTTAGGATAGCCACCGAGTCAAAGCTGGCTTGCTGCAGTTAAACCCCACCATCCCCTTTGTTGATAATGATGCATATGTAGTTAGTTCTGATGTAAGTCTTGCTGGGTACATTTGTACTCACGTTTGCCTATTTTATGTTTTTGCAGAGAGACTTCAGTCTCACTAGTAGTTCCACGTGGACTTCGACGTTTAGTTTGATACCTCAGCTACGATCTTGTGCCCTCGGCAGGATCTGATAGATAGTCAGGCTTCTCAGCCTTTTTCATTTATAGATGTCTGTACTCAGACATGATAGCTTCCGCTTGTGCTTTGACTTGTATGCTTGATTGTTGGGTCATGAGACCCATGTTTGTAATGTCTCGCTCCTCGGAGCCTATTGAATAAATTACTTGAGTCGTAGAGTCATGTTGTGATGCCATGTTGTATCTGCACATATCGAGCATATTGTGTGTATGCTATTGAAATGCTTGGTATGTGTGGGATCTGACTATCTAGTTGTTTATCTTTAGTAGCCTCTCTTACCGGGAAATGTCTCCTAGTGTTACCGCTGAGCCATGGTAGCTTGCTACTGCTCTGGAACACTTAGGCTGGCCGGCATGTGTCCTTCTTCGTTCCTGTGTCTGTCCCTTCGGGGAAATGTCACGCTTTGAGTACCGG
The DNA here is from genome assembly GCF_018294505.1 of Triticum aestivum. Lineage (NCBI taxonomy): Eukaryota > Viridiplantae > Streptophyta > Magnoliopsida > Poales > Poaceae > Triticum > Triticum aestivum. The sequence goes on along the minus strand of NC_057809.1, from coordinate 14,038,755 downwards.
AGTCCTGTTAGCCCGCTACAGCCCGGTTTACCGGAGTCCTGCTAGCCCAGTGCTACAGCCCGGACCCACTTGCTGATGACCGACACGTTCGAAGCTGGGTCATGGATGCCTGTCCCTGTAAGTCTGTGCCACTTTGGGTTTACGACTAGTCATGTCAGCCCGGGCTCTTTATCATATGGATGCTAGCGACACTATCATATACGTGAGCCAAAAGGCGCAAACGGTCCCGGGCAAAGGTAAGGCGACACCCGTGGGAATACCGTGCGTGAGGCCGCAAAGTGATATGAAGTGTTACCGGCTAGATCGATGTGACATCGAGTCGGGGTCCTGACAGCGTTGGTATCAGAGCTTGACTGCCTGTAGGATTACCAAGCCAAACTGGTCGAAGTTGAGTCTAGAAATTCTTTAGTTATATAAGGGAATTGATTGTGGGATGGAACGTAAGGCTCTTTTTTACTCCTTATACCTTATGCCTTCTGATCTGAGTCATCTTATCTTTCCTGCGGGGATTAAGAACTAGGCTATTTTTTCTTTCTATCAGGATCACGTGTTACTAATCCGTAGACTTATAGATTGTTGGATTTAAGTCTCAGTTCAGTTCTTACTACTTCTGTATGTTAATTGTTGATCTCGAAACCTTGATATTGTGCTTCCGAGTGGTTATGCCACCATTTTTGTGAATGTCTCAAATCTTTTCTGAGCATTTACAGCCGTTATGCTGTCCGAGTCATCCCAGGTTTCTAAATAGTCGGATGCATTTGCAAATCCCTTCCTCCTGTTTCCGATGTGCCTTTGGTCAGATTAATCACACAAATCAGTGAGTTGAGGTACTTTATTGCCTTGACATATATGTTGGAGCTAGTATTATGACCCTAGGCGTCTTAGGGGATCATCTAGTAATTTAGCCATGATTTGTGTTCCCAGTGTGATGATTCTGGCCATCATTCTCGAAAACATCCCGTGATGCTACTTAGTAGTAGGTATTCTATTCCTGGGTTCTTAAACCCGATATTCACCCTACTTACATCATGTTGATAGTGTTGCTAGTTCCTTTAGTATATCAGTAACCTTTGCGATAGTCCTCGAGGTCCGTGGTATATCGTTCTTCCAAATACCATGAACCATTATGGCAGAAGTTTGTTGGATCAAAAGATCACAACAGGCCCTCTATGAGTTCTCCATGCTATATTGTGACTCTGCCAGTTCTACCTTTCTGCATGGATTATCCGGAAGAATTATGTTGAACTTGGTTCGACATACTAATTTATGCATCCACAACTCAGAAAGTTATATGTTCCTTTGAGTTGTCTCTCCTTAGTTGCATTCTGACCCTCGTCTATCAATTGATTGTCAAGAGTATGCGTGCGCTCGTCTATCGATGCCTATTACCCTTGTGGTCCGTCAAGCCATTCTATCGCAGAATGACTAGGAGAAACAAACTCCAGTACCTCTTCCATATCCAGGATTGGGTCAAAGAAGTTGTGCTCCGCAGATCAAAATGCCAATCTAGCTTCTGGTCTGCTCTACCCTGAAGTATTACCTTCTTTATGACAGGAATTTCATGAGAATTGCACCACATTTTGTGAATTCTTGACATAGTGATACTTCTTGCCATCATTAGTCATTCCTCGGCCCTCGTGTTGATGCAACCGGAATACCGACAAATGAATTGTGATGTGTGAAATCAATACTGCTAGCAACTCTGTTGCTTGGTAGTTAAAGGATAATAATTTCATTCTTAGTATGTTGGTTTTCGAATCATCCTTCTAAGACTGATCGTGCTACCTAGTCCTTATTTCGGTGCACCCTTCGATTGATGAGTTAGGATCTTGTCAAGTCCTCACTCATTTGATCATATCGTCTTGCCCTCAAAAGCAAGATTGTTCTCGAGCTTAGTAACATACTGGTGGTTCGTGACTTTCCAAATATCTTCTTGGAGGTGTTACCGGGTTATCACCTGACCGCTATGTTGAGCCCGTGATCAAGTTGGTTTCTTATGAACCACCTTCTTTCCAAGAATCGGTGTTAGATATCCCTGAGCTAGTTGGTTAAGCTGGACAACAACTTGGAGAGTTGGAAGATAAAAGCTTGCCTGACTTAGTTCGTTCCAAAGGGATATTCTTGTGTAGTGTGTGTTGAAGAAAGATGATATCTTCATCGATTGGTCCTTGTGATCAATTGCTGGACCTATTGTCTTATTAATCCTTTGATTTGAGTGTGGGCTATCGTCAAATCAAGTCGGAACCAACGATGTTCGTAATGTTGTCTTACTCGTGGTTGATCCCTCGAGCATACACCATTATATCCTTTGGGTCTGACCAATGCTATCACCGTGTTCACTTAACTATGGAATTCCTTTTAAAAGGAAACCCGGATGAATTGTTGTTGAGCCCATTGACAACATCCTTATCTCCTCCATGATTTTGTTGAACATTAAGCTAGTGTTGGAAACTTTTGAAAGCATTTGTTCATGCTAGTTCATGAAGCATATGTTCGGATGTAAGAAGTGACTTCCTCCAGTTCATGTGCATCTGATGCAAGTTGCCGCCGTGGATTCGAGAAAGTCAATGTTGCTTTCTTTGGAATCATTCCAAATCAGTCATGCACACGTGCGAAGAATGCTGTGATTTGAAGACTTGCAACCTTCAATCTATATGTATCCCTAGCACACCAAGCCACTGACTGATTTGTTCAAGGAGAAGGAGTATCTTCATAAGAGCTAATCCGGACTTATGAAAGAACTTCGATATCCTCGCTGATGGTTCCCAACCAGAACTCGGTAGTGTTTTATTGTAAGACTACCATGTGGGCATGCTTGTCTTGGACAACGTGTTCACATGTTTGTAGCAGAACCAGCTCATGTTTTGGAGCTTGCTATCGTAGTTCATCTCCCGAGAATCCCGCAACGTCATCTCGTCGATTTGTGTTGCAAACTTCCGTTTTTCTTCCTAGACTCGATGAGTCTGGAATATCCTGACACCAACCAGATCTGAATCTCAGGCAGATATGATGGTTGGAATATTTCCAAAGAATTATAATATTAGTCGCGCGATAATCGGTAAAGTGGATGTCGTGGCCAACACACCCAGCCGGAAGACCTGTTATTATAATATCTTGATTGATGAAATTGGCCACCTCCCCATAAGGATTTCGTAGGATTTACCTCCGTAACTGTTTCTTATGGATTCTATTGCTCCCGAAGTCCGACCTTTACTTGATGTTCTAGATATCAAACCATATCTATGAATGGGTTACCCTAGCACATCAAGGAGAACATTAGAAGCGGAGTGCTAAATGTCTCTGGGTCGATCATCCAGATTTTATCTCCTTGGCCCCGCCAGGGGTGAAATTTGAGAAGGTGTTATCTTCCTTTGCATCTGCATCATCCATCATCATTCATCATGGTAGCAAGTTGTGTTGCCAGGATCCTTGACACGGATGTTGGTAAAACCTTGATGAATATGGAAATGCTCAAGTTCTTGAGAGCACGCTCAAGCGCTAGGTGTTATCTTCGGCATTAACTGGGGATCCTCTCCGTTTCCTCGACATGCTATGACCTACTCAAACAGTGAATTCACTCTCTATTGATGGGTTCTTCCCCAGTTACCAGAATCATTCCTAGCATTTGCATTCTGTTCCTAGCTTGCACCGCCAATGTGCCATTCTACCATGGGTCTCTTCCATTTCCGGTGATAAGCAAATTCATCCATTACGTTGTCTTCAACAAGGTAATCCACATCATCCAAGTCCGAGTATGCCATTCTACCGACCCCGCCAATCGATTGCTGTGATTTGCCTTAGGCTGATATAGAGAGTCTCAATGATCTCTATATCAAAGGTAATTCTTTTTGCCACTTAAGGGGATATCTCTACGAGTCACCTTCCCTAAGATGTATCGTTATGGTATCATGGCAATCCAACTCCTCGCCACCTTGACAATCGTTTACCACCTTCTTAGGTGTGGAATCGTTGTCTACCTAGTGAACCTTCGTCATCCGTTTCTTCCACCCCTCTTGATGTGTATCTCGTGTCTCAACCCGAGAGATGGTCCTATGTCTCATTTCGTGAGTTGTTCGATCTTCGAGAAGATCGACCCTTCTAGAGTCTCCTTCTTCCCTCCATGTCATGTTGACAGGATTTTTCAAGGCAAGACTTCAAGACAATGATGGTGAATGAATCAACGTTCAACTGAAGTGCACCCTGGATCGTGAAGATTATACTAGTTTGCGTTTCCCCTTCAGCCTACCCTACGCCTGAATCTCGAGACGAGATTCTTGTTTAGTGGGGGTGAGTTGTCACATCCCTAGCTTCTGGCATTGCTCTAGGTTAGCTTCATGTGTGCATCATGTCTATATTTTTGAAACTTGAATTGAGGAATATTGGAAGCCTCAAAACCCTAAATAAAAGAGGGGCAAAAACACTGGAAATCTCATTCATTGCTCCAAAGTGCTCCTCTTAAATGTTTGATAATTTTTGGTAAGGGTTCTGGTCCCAACCAAAATATTGAACATTTTTAAGGATTTATTCTTGGGACTTTGGATTTAAATCTTTAGCTATTTGAATTTGAGTTATATTCATATAATTAGAATATAATTTCAAATACCCCTGAAATATTTTATGAGCTTTTTGGAAAAGTCCATCTAGCAACATAAATTATTCAGAGGATATTTGGCACTGTTTTGAATTTGTTTAAATTTGAAAACAGTGGCAAAAGAATTAAATAAAAACAAAACAGAACAGAAAAATATAACACAGAAATTACCTGGACCTTACCTAGCAGCCACCCACAGCCCAACACTGTGCAGCCCACCTGCGCAGGCCCGGCCCACCTCCTCCCCTTGTCTTCTTCCTCCCCTCGCACCGAAGCAGCTCGGTGGCGAGCGCCGACGCTGCCTCGGCCACCTCCTGCTTCCTCTCGTCGCCCTGGACTCCGTCCGCAACGCCACGCAACCCCTGGCCCTTCTCACTCCCTCTGGACCGCTCCCCCTCCCCTGGCTCTCTCTTTCCCTCTCTTCCTGTGATCCCCGAACGCACCTGGGAGCGCCGCTCGCCGTAGCCATGACCGCGGCCACCCCCTCCCCTCTCCGACGTGCTCCCGAGCTCCTGCACCTCGTCGCCAACCCCCTCACCGAGCCACGTGACCGGAAGGGCCCCGAGCAGCCGCCATCGTCATCATTCCCAAGCTTCGGCCCGGCGCCGTTCTCCGTCGAATTCGGCCACTCCGGCGCGCCCCCGAGCCCACTGACCCTCCCTACAGCTCCGCGGTGAGCCTCTGTGCAGACCCCCTCTCTCTCCCCTCGTGTTTGCGAGCCCTAGGCCATAGTTCCGTCGAGACCGAGACCTCACCGGCGCCGGACTTGTCGCCGTCGTCGTTTTGGTTCACCTCCGTTCAAACCGAGCACGCAGGCGTACTCAGAGCACTCCCAGGAGTCCGTAGCACGCCCCAGCCCCTCCTGCCGTGCTCCCTAACGCCGACTCCGAGCTCACCCGAGCTCCGGCCGCCGCCTCGCTCGCCGTCGGCACCGATTCCGGCCGCCCCGAGTGCAACTGACTCCACCAGGAGCTTCGGCTCGTCCCCAGCTCCTCCTAGATGCCCTCCGCGGCCCATTTGGTCGCCGGAGTGGCCAAAACCACTCTCGCCGCCGCGCTAATGGTCGCCGCCGGCGAAACTCCGGCAGGAGCCGACGTGGCCAGTCATTAGGGCCTAACTACCCCCGCTAACCAACCCCCTAGGCCACTGACAGTGGGCCCCAGGGCTTAGTCAGAGCTAACCAGCCCGGGTCAACGCGGGATTAGTCCCTGTGTCACTGACCAGTGGACCCCACTGGTCAGGTTTGACCCGGGGCAGCCCTGTTGACTTGCTGACGCAAGCATGACGCAGTGCTGATGTATAATTAATTTCCTGGAATTGTTTTAATTCTAAATAATCAGAAAATTCCAGAAAATGTCTAAAACTTCAATAAATCATAGAAAATTAACCGTAGCTCCAAATTAAATAAATTATATATGAAAAATTATCAGAAAAATTCAAGGAATCCATCTGTACCATTTTCATGCATGTTAGAACAACTTATCACTACTGTTTAGGGCAAATGAAGTGAATGACATTTGAATAACCACATACGGAGTTTGAATTTGAATCTTGTATTCAAACCAACTTCATTTAATCTGGTTTTAGGTGCATTAGCCCAAAACACATTCATATTGCCATGTCATAGCATGCATCATATTGTGCATTGCATTGATCGTGTCTTTTCTGTGTTTGCCGGTATTTGTCCCCTCTCGATAGACGTGTACCGATGATGTGATCGTTGACACTGATGAAGACTCAATGTTATCTTCAGAAGTGCCAGGCAAGCAAAACCCCCTTGTTCATTCCGATACAATCCTACTCTCTCGCTCCTGCTCTCTTTTACTGCATTAGGACAACATCGATTCATCTGTTACTTGCTGCGGTAGTTGAACCCCTTTATCCTCTGCATGACCTGTCATTCCACAGTAATTAGATGAAACCCACTAGCATGAGTAGGAGTTGTTTGAGCCCTGTTGTGCCTACTCATTCATGTTTGTTTGTCATGCCTGCTACTGCTTAGAGTTGAGTCAGGTCTGATTCATCCGGGATGAATCAGAGGTGTGTGAACATGTCCTATTGTGTGTGAGCTAAGTGTGTGAACACGATTTGGTAAAGGTAGCGGTGAGAGGCCATGTAGGAGTACATGGTGGGTTGTCTCATTGTAGCCGTCCTCAGGAACTGAGTTCTGTGTTTGTGATCCATGATTCAGTTACTACCATACATTGGGCCCTGAAATATGACCCCGCTCGACTTCTTAATCACCCTAGTCCTCTGTCCAGGAGTTGCAAGTAGTTTCTGGTGTTTGTAGTATGCTGGAGGCCGTGGACAGCGCTGACCGTAGGGGTGGGCTGTGATGCGGTAGGCACGTGGCCGGGTATACCGGGCGCCCGTTTGGTGTCACGGAACCCTGTTCACATCGTTTGGGGCTGTGAGCGAAACTCCGGCCGGATCTCCTCATGGATGGAACCCGAATAGGCGATAAACCTGGACTAGAGACTTGAGTGTTTAGGTAGGTCGTGGTCTACACCCACGTCGGCTTTCGCTTGAAGTCTGCCGAGCACATGTCGTGTGCAGACGCTAAGTGGTGGAAACATGTATGAAGAAGTACACCCCTGCAGGGTTATCATCATCTATTCGAATAGCCGTGTCCGCGGTAAAGGACTTCTGGATTGCTTATATCAGTTCATAGACAAGTGAAAGTGGATACCCTAAAATACGCAAGATAAGCGTGAGTGCTATGGATGGCATTCTCGTAGGGAGACGGGAGCGGATCCATAGTGGTGTATTGATATGGTGAATATGTGGACTCGTGTGCGCCACCTCAAAAGAGTCGCTTGCAGTCGTAGTTTAGGATAGCCACCGAGTCAAAGCTGGCTTGCTGCAGTTAAACCCCACCATCCCCTTTGTTGATAATGATGCATATGTAGTTAGTTCTGATGTAAGTCTTGCTGGGTACATTTGTACTCACGTTTGCCTATTTTATGTTTTTGCAGAGAGACTTCAGTCTCACTAGTAGTTCCACGTGGACTTCGACGTTTAGTTTGATACCTCAGCTACGATCTTGTGCCCTCGGCAGGATCTGATAGATAGTCAGGCTTCTCAGCCTTTTTCATTTATAGATGTCTGTACTCAGACATGATAGCTTCCGCTTGTGCTTTGACTTGTATGCTTGATTGTTGGGTCATGAGACCCATGTTTGTAATGTCTCGCTCCTCGGAGCCTATTGAATAAATTACTTGAGTCGTAGAGTCATGTTGTGATGCCATGTTGTATCTGCACATATCGAGCATATTGTGTGTATGCTATTGAAATGCTTGGTATGTGTGGGATCTGACTATCTAGTTGTTTATCTTTAGTAGCCTCTCTTACCGGGAAATGTCTCCTAGTGTTACCGCTGAGCCATGGTAGCTTGCTACTGCTCTGGAACACTTAGGCTGGCCGGCATGTGTCCTTCTTCGTTCCTGTGTCTGTCCCTTCGGGGAAATGTCACGCTTTGAGTACCGGAGTCCTGTTAGCCCGCTACAGCCCGGTTTACCGGAGTCCTGCTAGCCCAGTGCTACAGCCCGGACCCACTTGCTGATGACCGACACGTTCGAAGCTGGGTCATGGATGCCTGTCCCTGTAAGTCTGTGCCACTTTGGGTTTACGACTAGTCATGTCAGCCCGGGCTCTTTATCATATGGATGCTAGCGACACTATCATATACGTGAGCCAAAAGGCGCAAACGGTCCCGGGCAAAGGTAAGGCGACACCCGTGGGAATACCGTGCGTGAGGCCGCAAAGTGATATGAAGTGTTACCGGCTAGATCGATGTGACATCGAGTCGGGGTCCTGACACTATGAAGAAGCGATGGTGAGCCCAGATTCCGCAAAATGGCTTGAAGCCATGAAATCTGAGATGGGATCCATGTATGAGAACAAAGTATGGACTTTGGTTGACTTTCCCAATGATCGGCAAGCAATTGAGAATAAATGGATCTTCAAGAAGAAGACTGATGCTGACGGTAATATTACTGTCTACAAAGCTCGACTTGTCGCAAAAGGTTTTTGGCAAGTTCAAGGGATTGACTACGATGAGACCTTCTCACCCGTAGCGATGCTTAAGTCTGTCCGAATCATGTTAGCAATTGCCGCATTTTATGATTATGAAATTTGGCAGATGGATGTCAAAACTGCATTCCTGAACGGATTTCTGGTAGAAGAGTTGTATATGATGCAACCAGAAGGTTTTGTCGATCCAAAGGGAGCTAACAAAGTGTGCAAGCTCCAGCGATCCATTTATGGACTGGTGCAAGCCTCTCGGAGTTGGAATAAACGCTTTGATAGTGTGATCAAAGCATTTGGTTTTATACAGAATTTTGGAGAAGCCTGTATTTACAAGAAAGTGAGTGGGAGCTCTGTAGCATTTCTGATATTATATGTGGATGACATATTACTAATTGGAAATGATATAGAATTTCTGGATAGCATAAAGGGATACTTGAATAAGAGTTTTTCAGTGAAAGACCTCGGTGAAGCTGCTTACATATTAGGCATTAAGATCTATAGAGATAGATCAAGACGCTTAATTGGACTTTCACAAAGCACATACCTTGACAAAGTTTTGAAGAAGTTCAAAATGGATCAAGCAAAGAAAGGGTTCTTGCCTGTGTTACAAGGTGTGAAGTTGAGTAAGACTCAATGCCCGACCACTGCAGAAGATAGAGAGAAAATGAAAGATGTTCCCTATGCTTCAGCCATAGGCTCTATCATGTATGCAATGTTGTGTACCAGACCTGATGTGTGCCTTGCTATAAGTCTAGCAGGGAGGTACCAAAGTAATCCAGGAGTGGATCATTGGACAGCGGTCAAGAACATCCTGAAATACCTGAAAATGACTAAGGATATGTTTCTCGTTTATGGAGGTGACAAAGAGCTCATCATAAATGGTTACGTTGATGCGAGCTTTGACACTGATCCGGACGATTCTAAATCGCAAACCAGATACGTGTTTACATTAAACGGTGGAGCTGTCAGTTGGTGCAGTTCTAAACAAAGCGTCGTGGCGGGATCTACGTGTGAAGCAGAATACATAGCTGCTTCGGAAGCAGCAACTGAAGGAGTATGGATGAAGGAGTTCATATCCGATCTAGTTGTCATACCTAGTGCATCGGGTCCAATGAAAATCTTTTGTGACAATACTGGTGCAATTGCCTTGGCAAAGGAATCCAGATTTCACAAGAGAACCAAGCACATCAAGAGACGCTTCAATTCCATCCGGACTCTAGTGCAAGTGGGAGACTGAAGGAAATATGCCCTAGAGGCAATAATAAAGTTATTATTTATTTCCTTATATCATGATAAATGTTTATTATTCATGCTAGAATTGTATTAACCGGAAACATAATACATGTGTGAATACATAGACAAACAGAGTGTCACTAGTATACCTCTACTTGACTAGCTCGTTAATCAAAGATGGTTATGTTTCCTAACCATGGACAAAGAGTTGTTATTTGATTAACGGGATCACATCATTAGATGAATGATCTGATTGACATGACCCATTCCATTAGCTTAGCACCCGACTGTTTAGTATGTTGCTATTGCTTTCTTCATGACTTATACATGTTCCTATGACTATGAGATTATCCAACTTCCGTTTGCCGGAGGAACACTTTGTGTGCTACCAAACGTCACAACGTAACTGGGTGATTATAAAGGTGCTCTACAGGTGTCTCCAAAGGTACATGTTGGGTTGGCGTATATCGAGATTAGGATTTGTCACTCCGATTGTCGGAGAGGTATCTCTAGGCCCTCTCGGTAATGCACATCACATAAGCCTTGCAAGCATTGCAACTAATGAGTTAGTTGTGAGATGATGTATTACGGAATGAGTAAAGAGACTTGCCGGTAACGAGATTGAACTAGGTATTGAGATACCGACGATCGAATCTCGGGCAAGTAACATACCGATGACAAAGGGAACAACATATGTTGTTATGCGGTCTGACCGGTAAAAGATCTTCGTAGAATATGTAGGAGCCAATATGAGCATCCAGGTTCCGCTATTGGTTATTGACCGGAGACATGTCTCGGTCATGTCTACATTGTTCTCGAACCCGTAGGGTCCGCACGCTTAAGGTTTAGATGACAGTTATATTATGAGTTTATGCATTTTGATGTATCGAAGTTTGTTCGGAGTCCCGGATGTGATCACGGACATGACGAGGAGTCTCGAAATGGTCGAGACATAAAGATTGATATATTGGAAGCCTATATTTGGATATCGGAAGTGTTCCGGGTGAAATCAGGATTTTACCGGAGTACCGGGAGGTTACCGGAACCCCCCGGGAGATATATGGGCCTTAGTGGGATTTAGTGGAAGAGAGGAGAGGTGGCCAGGGCTGGGCCGCGCGCCCCTCCCCCCTAGTCCGAATAGGACAAGGAGAGGGGGCGGCGCCCCCCCCCTTCCTTCTCTCTCTCCTCTTTCCCCCTCCCGAATCCTATTCCAACTAGGAAAGGGGGGGAATCCTACTCCCAAGGGGAGTAGGACTCCTCCTGGCGCGCCCTCCTCCTGGCCGGCCGCACCCCCCCTTGATCCTTTATATACGGGGGCAGGGGGCACCACTAGAGACACAAGTTGATCCACGTGATCATATTCTTAGCCGTGTGCGGTGCCCCCTTCCACCATAGTCCTCGATAATATTGTAGCGGTGCTTAGGCGAAGCCCTGCGACGGTAGTACATCAAGATCTTCACCACGCCGTCGTGCTGACGGAACTCTTCCCTGACACTTTGCTAGATCGGAGTTCGGGGATCGTCATCGAGCTGAACGTGTGCTAGAACTCGGAGGTGCCGTAGTTTCGGTGCTTGATCGGTCGGGCCGTGAAGACGTACGACTACATCAACCGCGTTGTGCTAACGCTTCCGCTGTCGGTCTACAAGGGTACGTAGATCACACTCTCCCCTCTCGTTGCTATGCATCACCATGATCTTGCGTGTGCGTAGGAATGTTTTTGAAATTACTACGTTCCCCAACAATTCTTACTTGAAAAAGCCTTCCACATATGATTAACCCCTCTCGCAAGCATCCGCAACTACGAAAGAAGAATTAAGATAAAATCTAACCATAACAGTAAATATATGAATCCAAATCAGCCCCTTACGGAATAGCGCATAAACTAGGGTTTAAGTTTTTGTCACTCTAGCAACCCATCATCTAATAACTACTCCACAATGCATTCTCTTAGGACCAAAGATGGTGAAGTTTCATGTAGTCGACGTTCACATAACACCACTAAGGGAATCAACAACATACATATCATCAAAATATCAAACAAATACCAAATTCACACAATTACTTATGACAAGATTTCTCCCATGTTCTCAAGAACAAAAGTAACTACTCACAAAACATATTCATGCTCAAGATCAGAGGGTTATTGAATATCATAATAGATCTGAACATATGATCTTCCACCAAATAAAACAACTAGTATCAACTACAAGATGTAATCAACACTACTATCAACCCACAGGTACCAATCTGAGGTTTTGATACAAAGATTGAATACAAGAGATGAACTAGGGTTTGAGATGAGATGGTGTTGTTGAAGATGTTGATGAATATTGGCCCTCCCACGGTAAGAGGGTTGTTGGTGATGACGATGGCTTCGATTTCCCCCTCCTAGAGGGCAGTATCCCCGGCAGAATCACACAGTCGGAGTGCAAAAGTGCTCCTGCCCTAGTTCCACCTAGAGACGGCGGTGCTCCGTCCCGAAAGTCCTCTCCTGATTTTTTTTCTAGGGCAAATAGCTTCATTTAGCAGAAGATGGGCCACGGAGGCTAGCCAGGGGCCACACTCCCATCAGGGCGTGACGGCATCTGGGTGGACCCCTCTGGTATTTCTTTTCTCTGGTAGTTTTTATATATTCCAAAATAAATCTCCGCAAATTTCAGCTCATTTGGAGATGTGCGGAATAGGTATCTCTGACGTAGCTTTTTCAGGTCTAGAATTCCAGCTGCCGGTAATCTCCCTCTTTGTGTAAACCTTGCATATTATGAGAGAAAAGGCATTAGAATTACTTCACAAAGTGTTATACTGATTGAAAACACTATAAATAATAGTAGGAAAACATGATGGAAAATGGACGTATCAGGATCCACCTGATCCAGTAGTTCATTTAGCCTTATACTTGCTTGAGCGGAAAATAAATGGAGAAAATAACTAGTCACAACTTCCTTCATTGCACCAATCTCCTCCACCACACTCCCGTTCTCCCTTCTTAGCCTTCTGATGTGATTTTTCCTCCTCCTCTCTCCTCGCAGCCTCATCCATGGCGTGCACCATCTCAAGGACTTCTTGGTCCTCGTCCCAACACTGCACCGCAAGCTTACACTGCCTACGGCCAGACCTACAACAACACCAACATGATGCCGTCCTCTGCTTCAAACCCGCACCAGCAGACGGTCAATCCAGCGCTCCTGGCTGCCCTCAACAATATGCAGATCCCAGGCATGCACGAGTGGTATATGGACCAACGTTTTGGCTACCGAATCCCAAGGAAATACCGAGGGTGGGCGAGAAACGCGGATACCGCGGTTACCGTGAAATTCCGAGAAAATACCGCTCGAATTTTTTAAATGCAATTTGAATTCAACATTTTCTGAGCTAGGAATATATCAGTACTGAGCTCAACTAGTTCACGAACGTGCGAGGTCGTGGGATCGATTCTATGTCTCTGCTTTTGAATTTTTATTTAAGAGTAAGAAAAAAGAAACTGAAAAGATGAGAGTACCAAGACTCGACCTAGGGACCAACAGGTTGCGCTGGGATGGGAGGGCCATGTTTCCCATCAGAGAGAGTACCAAGACTCGACCTAGGGACCAAAAGGTTGCGCTGGGATGGGAGGGCCATGTTTCCCATCAGAACAAAGTAGCTTATATGTTTTAGTAGAGTTTCTACCCGTACTTGACCAGACTATCCCGTTGAAATTCAAAAAATTCGAATTTTTTTGCTCGGGATGCAGCTTTCTCGTGGGGTAGCGAGAAACGCAGGAACCGGGCGGTAACCGAATTTTCCGTCCGGTACCCAAAACCATGATATGGACTCCGGCGCATCTTCTCATATGGCATCCAATTATGGTAACTTCGACTCCCTCTCACCATCTTCATCCTCTCAATCCGTTACTGTCGGCAACGGTTCTACTCTCCCAATTACACACGTTGGATCATATGCACTCACTAGCTCTTCCATACCTCTTCATTTACGCAATATTCTTATTGTTCCTCAAATTATCAAAAATCTAGTTTCCGTTCGTCAACTCACCACTGATAATTCATGTTCTATAGAATTTGACCCTTATGGTTTCTCTGTGAAGGATCTTCTCACCAAGACCGTGATTCTTCGATGCAATAGTTCCGGCCCTCTTTATCCAGTATGTCAACCCACACATGAAGCTCATGCCGTCATCACCACCTCTTCATTGGACCTTGGGCATCGCCGTCTCGGTCACCCCGGCTCCCACACCATGTCGCGCCTTCATCAACTCCAGCATCTCCCATACAATAAAGTCAGCACGTCGCTATGTCACGCTTGTCAAATAGGAAAACATGTTAGGTTGCCGTTTTTTTACTTCTCAGTCACATACTATTCGCCCTTTTGAGCGTATCCATTGTGATTTGTGGACATCTCATGTGCCTAGTACGTCTGGATATTGTTATTACTTAATCATTGTCGACGACTATACTCACTTTTTCTGAAATTTTCCTCTTCGCAAAAAGTCCGATGTTTATACCACCTTTGCCACCTTTCATGCCTATGCTCTCACTCAATTTCAACTATCCATCCAATCCATACAATGTGACAATGGTCGTGAGTTTGACAACACTAAACTAGACTCGTTTTGTTCCACCCATGGCATTATTTTTCGCTTTTCATGCCCCTACACCTCCCAACAAAATGGTACGGCTGAGCGAGCCATCCGCACCATCAACGACGTCATTTGTACATTACTTTTCCAAGCCTCCCTTCCGGCACCCTTTTGGGCTGAAGCCCTTCACACCGCCACTTACCTTATAAACATTAGACCCACCAATGCTCAACCTTCACATACCCCCTTCTTCCTTCTTCACGGACGCCACCCCGTCTACACTGATCTTCGTGTGTTTGGTTGTCTGTGCTATCCCAATACATCCTCTACATCACCACACAAACTTGCCCCTCGTTCTGTTCCTTGTATCTTCCTAGGATACCCATCTCGTCATCGTGGCTACCGCTGCTTAGACCTTGCCACTAGACGAATCATAATTTCGCGCCATGTAACATTTGATGCGTCCGTTTTTCCATATGCATCACCTACCCATACTACTTCATCACCACCATTTGATTTGTTTGATCCTCAACTACAGCCACCTCCAGCTCCTCATTGCACGAGCACGTCAACTTCCATGCATCCCGGGTCCAAAACCATGCCCACTACGCCCATCTTGCATGTGCCCCCGACGTCCGACATTAAACCAACCCATGCATGATCACGCCCCGGCCTCTCCTCCTTTACAGCCTGCTACACCTCCACCATCTCCGATTATTGAGCCCGCTGCCTCTCCCGAACCATCACCATCCCCGGAAATAGTAGGCGCTCCATCCCCTATTATTCATCGCACACGTCGTGTAACAGGTCGACTCCCACCACCTATTAATCGTCTAAACCTCACAGCCACTCTTTCTTCTCCAATTCCTCATAACTATCTAATTGCCTTGTGTGACCCGGCTTGGCGACAAGCCATGCAAGATGAATATGACGCACTTCTTCAAAATGGCACATGGACTCTCATTCCTCCTCCCCCAGGTGCTAATATTGTCAGTGGGAAGTGGATTTTTTGACACAAATATTATTCTGATGGATCTCTCGCTCGTCACAAAGCACGTTGGGTTGTCCGTGGATTCACCCAACAACCCGGTGTAGATTTTGATGAGACTTTTAGCCCAGTTGTCAAACCAGCCACTATACGTGTGGTCCTCTCTCTAGCTCTTTCTAAATCATGGCCTATTCATCAACTTGATGTTAAAAATGCCTTCCTACATGGGAATCTTGACGAGGAGGTATATAGTCAGCAACCCGTGGGCTTCATCGATGCTCGTTTTCCAACACATGTTTGTCGTCTCCAAAAGTCCCTCTATGGTCTTAAACAAGCTCCACGTGCATGGTTTCAACGTTTTGCCTCCTATGCTTGTTCCATTGGTTTTAGTGAATCCAAGTCCGATGCTTCTCTCTTTATTTTTCATCATGGTGGTTCCACTGCTTATTTACTCCTCTATGTTGACGATATTATACTCACTGCTTCTTCTTCCACTATTCTTACTTCTATCATTCAGAAACTTAGCACCGAATTTTCTATGAAAGACCTTGGACACACTGGTGGAAAAAAGGCCTTTGGTCGCGGTTCGCAACTGCCATTAGTCGCGGTTGCGCAACCGCGACCGACCGGGCGCGACTAAAGACCCCCCACCTTTAGTCGCGGTTGCTTAAGAACCGCGACTAAAGGCCCGTCCACGTGGGCGCCAGGTGGCCGTCGGGGCGGAGGACCTTTAGTCGCGGTTCTTGTGGCCAACCGCGACTAAAGGCCGCCGCAGGTTTAGGGTTTTAGCCCCCCCCCCCCTAAACCTCCCCCCTTAAACCTGTTTTCTGTTTAATTTGTATTGTTTTATTTCTTTTGTGCTTTATTTTAATTTAGAAGGAGTTTCATATATTCTACGGTACTACATACATGCATATGAATGTACAATTTCAAATAAATTTGAAATTAGAACCGAAAAGAATTCAAGAGGAATATACAATATATATTCAATATCATCGGATGACCATATACAATTTTGAACAAGTTTCCATACATGATTTAATGCATATAAAGTTCTACGTCCTCGTAATAGTGTTCTCCTTTAGGATGGAGGACTTCCCTGCTGAACCATCCAGCTAGTTCCTCTTGAAGTGGTCGGAAGCGAGCTTCTGGACTAAGCATCCACCGGAGGTTATTCCTCTTAGCATTGGTATCACTCGGAACCCGCTCAGAGGTGTATCTCCGGATCATCTCACAGACATAGTATCCACATAGATTGGTCTCCGGTGGCTGAATATCCCCAGCATTCTTAGCCTTTAACATTTTGAATTCTAGCTCTTTTTTGAATTCACCGACCTTTGTATCTACGAACCGTCTCCAAACCCTACGAGGCAAAGAAAATTAAATGAACAAGAGAGTTATTAATTAGTTACTTGATATTAGGAAATGAACGAAATAGGCCGATCGATATAGAGCGCAAATGAATGAAAATAATTACTTCTGCAGCATTCTTCTCATGCCGCCCCAAAGCTTTGGATCCATATTCACAGAGTCGTGGACGAGACATTCTGAGGTGTTAACTTTAATTACTAGCAGAATCCAGTGGAACCTGCGGACACGATACATTCACAGTACGTCATGCATAACTCATCGATTAGCCGGCCACATACCATGCATGGAGTAAACAAAAGAGAATGTGCTCAAGACAGAAACACTCACTCAAAATGGTAAGGAAATAGAATATCACTTTTGAGTTCCTGCTTTGTAAGAAACTGCCACAGGTCTGCCTCCACGTCGGCGGGGTAACGCTCCAACACATGTCCATTAACGATGTGTGGGTCAATGAATCCAACATCATGGATGTTCCTTACTCTGCATTCCTTAATCTTCATTCTGCATGTATAATAGCGGACACAACAATATAGTCACTCCGAAATAGGCCTTTGCGCACCATTAGTCGCGGTTGGCCTGGCAAACCGCGACTAGAGCCCGCGAGCTTTAGTCGCGGTTTGCCAGGACAACCGCGACTAAAGGCCTTTGGGCACCTTTAGTCGCGGTTGGCCTGGCCAACCGCGACTAAAGCCCGCGAGCGCCCTGGGCCCAGGCATTTGGTCGCGGTTCATCTGCCGAACCGCGACTGAAGACTTCATTAGTCGCGGTTCCTACAGTTTCGCGACTAATGAGGCTGGACGGAAGCCTCTTTTTCTACTAGTGACATCTTCATCATTTTCTTGGCATTTCAGTTACTCGCACTTCCTCCAGCCTTCATCTCTCACAACGACAATACATTCTTGATGTTCTCTCCCGTGCTAGCATGCGTGATTGCAATCCCGCTACTACCCCTATAGACACAAAATCAAAGCTTTCAGCCACGGCCGGGTGTCCTATTTCAGATCCCTTTCAATATCGCAGTCTAGCCGGCGCTCTGCAATATATTACTCTCACACGTCCAGAAATTTCTTATGCCGTTCAGCAGGTATGTCTTCATATGAACGACCCACGTGAGCCTCATTTTCTTCTTATCAAGCGTCTCCTTCGTTATCTCAAAGGGACACTTGATCTTGGTCTCATTCTTCATGCCTCCTCTTCTTACAGTCTTGTTGCCTATTCGGATGCTGATTGGGCGGGATGCCCGGATACTCGCCGCTCTACGTCTAGGGTTTGTGTATTTCTAGGTGATAACTTAATTTCATGGTCCTCTCGCCGCCAGCCGACAGTGTCTCGTAGCAGCGCCGAGGCTGAATATCGTGATGTTGCTACTGCAGTGGCTAAGACTTGTTGGAATCGACACCTTCTTCTCGAGCTACGCTGTCCTATAGACAGTGCTACCGTTGTCTACTATGACAATGTTTCTGCTGTTTATATGTCCGCTAATCCAGTGCAACATAGACGGACGAAACACATTGAGTTGGATATTCACTTTGTTCGGGAGAAAGTTGCCATTGGTGCAGTGCGTGTTCTGCATATTCTGTCTAGCTCCCAATTTGCAGATATATTCACCAAAGGCGTACCAACGCCTTTGTTTTTGGAGTTCAGGACCAGTCTTCACATCGGCGACGGAGTGTCCCCGAGTTCAAATTGCGGGGGCGTGTTAGAGAATCCTACAGATTGTAGTCCGTATCAAATACAATCTGTAGGTTAGATCAACTTGTAATCCACGTTTGTAATGTCCTTGCTGTGTGTGTATATATATATATATATATATATATATATATATATATATATATATATATAATATGCAATGTAAACGATCGAGGCGATCAATTGCAGCCCGATCTTGTTTTCCTACCTAATCTAATTATTCTACAGCCACCATGCCCGTTGCAAGCCAGCATAAAACGCTCCTCAAAAGAATGAGGGTAGGGCACCCCGCCAACGGAAGCTCGCGCACCATGCCCAAACCTGGAGGAGTCCCGCTCACATCGAGACGGGCCAGATCCACAAACCTCCCATTAGTACAAGGTTGCGAGCAACATAAGAGGGTTGTAAACGCTCACCGCTTGCCAGAATCAAGGCCATTGTTGGCCGGATCTATGGACTAAAAACACCCACCAACCATCACTTGCCACCATCGAACGCTTCCTGCAACATTCAACGCAGGCATGTCGCCACCGTGACAGAGGCCCGTGGTGACGACAGTAGGAGGGAGGAGCAAGGGGAGACCCGAGTATTGCGGTGACGCGAGTATCCCGGGTCGCCCTAGGCATGCGACACAGGAGTCTGGGCTCACCCCCTTCCTCTTCTTCATCAACCCAACTATTTCTTTCCCACCATTTTGCCCCGCCCTGACTCATATTCATGGCAGATGTGCGTTCACTCGCAAAGCAGTTCGTTGGTAGATTTTCCATAATAGTCACCGCTTCTACATTTCTTTTGAGAAAAACCTCCTGCTTCTACATAATAAGTATATTTGCTACCAACATATCAATTTCATCTTGGGCTAAAATCGGGTTTTTCTCCCCCTTGTACGCCCACACAGCCCAAACAGTCCTCCTTACAGCTACAGGAAAGAAAACGAGTCTGGTTCCTGCTCCCCACTTCCATTGGAGAACCCTAGAAACACAGGCTCGAATCCCCATTCTATTCCACACGGGCGACGACGGCGGCGAGATGACCACCGGCCGCGGCCACCGCGTTTCGCCGGCGGTTGCGGCGGGGCCGCTGGAGGATGACAACGTCCTCGGCGAGATCCTCGTCCGCCTCTCCCCGGAGCCATCCTCCCTCGCGCGGGCGCTTGTCTGCAAGCCGTGGGGTCGCGTCGCCGCCTCCGCCGACTTCCGCCGCCTCTGGCGCGACCGCCACGGGAGACCCCCGGTCCTAGGCGTCTTCGATAAGCGCATGACGACTCTGCTGTTCACCCCTGGCCTGCAAGCTCCAGATCGCATCCCCATGGAGCGCTTCTCCCTCCAGGTCTGCAGCGAGGCCGCGTGGAACACCTGGTGCGTGCTCGGGGTCCGCCAGGGGCGCGTCCTCATCATGAACTGGACGCTGCGTGAGTTCCTCATCTACAACCCTTTTTCCGGTGAACGCCGCCGAGTGTCATTCCCACCGGATCTCTCACTCCCATCGGATGAGTTCTTCGACGACGCGTACAACGCCAACGGAGCTCTGTTCTGGGACGACGAGCAGAGCCCACTGAAGCTGGTCTTGGTAGCCTGCTCGGGCCGCACCAGAGTTGAGGCCCGTGTGTACTCCTTTGAGACAGGCACATGGGGAGACATCATCTCCATTCCTGAACCATGTCGTCTTACCAGCGTCCCCGTCACCGTGGTCGGCAACCGCCTCTACTGTTGGCTCAAAAGGCCTGTGAATAGCATACTAGAGTTCAATCTGGATAGCCAGACCCTAGCTCTCATCACAAGGCCTCCCCGTGCCAACCTCAAGAGCCGCAACTGCCGGATCATCCCAGGAGAGGATGGCGCTGTTGGCCTCGCCTTATTGGTGTACCCTGCCATCGAACTGTGGAACCGCAACATCAACTCTCATGGTGTTGCAACATGGGTGCTGCGCAAGACTGTTGTTCTGGACAGCATCTTTGATCTGGCTCCATCTTCAACGGGGCAATGGAGGTCATTAGTTCTTGGGTATGCCGAGGATGCTAATGCCCTTCTTATATCGGTGTACAAAGAAATGTGCATCCGTGTATTTACGGTTCAACTTGAGTCAATGCAGTGCAAGAGAATTCGTGGACACTTTCTCAATGGTTTGTATTATCCGTTCGCCAGCTTCTATGCCGCAGGTAATTTACTTATCTTAACATTAAAGGAGTCGCCTGGATCCTTTCTTTTCATACATGGTTTCTCGGATACCTTTATTGTGCTTTAAAGTGTTCACTAACAATTTTTCCTCTTTGTTGATTGATGGTATTAATTGTTCTATTATTTATGTGTTATAATTTAATTTAATTTCTCCTGAGTGTTATGAGTTGTCAACCTATTTTTAGTAATTTATTGTAGTATCATATCATAGATGCAAAGGTTTACATACTTACTATAATTATATGATTACCAGGCCCATCGACGCTACAAATTCTCGCTCGTGGGAACAACGATGGGGGTGCTGGTGGGGGACAGGTGTAAAGGCTAGTGTGACATGGTAATACTCAAGACACCTGGGTCTGGGTCTCCCCAACTAAATTAAATGCAAATCTAAGGTCTGGGTCTCGTGTTTGTTTGTTGTTGGCATTTGGACCCTTGGGTTGAACTGTTGTAAAACTGTCTGTATGTGCACTTTGTGTTGTGGGTATGTGTTTGAACTCAGTCTGGGAACATCCTGTTTGGAACATTTGTGGTGTACAATTTGACATGAGTGAATGTTGTATGGGTAAAGCAATGATTTTACTGTATTGTATCACTTTGCTATAAAGGTTGAGATACATTCTATATATAGCACCTTCATGCTAGGATGATCCTTTTTTTTAAGAAAAAAGGAAGACAAGGTTGCGAGAATGTGCATGTTTTTGCCATTTTGTTAGTCAGATTTTGGTTTCACCGTAGGATAAACATTATGGATATTTACATGCACATATCTTGATTTACAAGTTACGTATACAATCAATTACACGTGGAGGTCAGAATTGTAACAGATTACAAAAGCAGATATCCGTCCCGCATTAGGTACAGTGCCCGATCTGCTACAGTAATACAGGTTGACAGTTGGCAGCGTCTGAAGGTTCAATCACTGAGCTTGTCTATCATGTATTTTCTCTCATCGAAGTACTACTTTACATTATATTGGTAGCTGCAGTACCTGAATTATATATTCTTCCTTTTTTAGTAAAAATGATGATGTCTTTATGGTGGTTCCTTGGATGCCCATGTCAATAGATGAAGTTGACTCCTGGGGTCTGGCTCTTACTCTGAAGCCTTTGAGGTATTCTCCATACTTGTTTTCTCGAGTTGCCACCATATTTTTTATGATTGAGAGTGCAAATTTAGACACTTTTAAAGTTTGGAGGATTAAATTATTATCTGGTACGAAGCTGCGGTGAAAAATGGGATGCAAACTCTGAACAGGTTCGTGCTTTAATCCCAGTACATGCAGTATATGAATGAATTATTCTCATAGCAGATGATGAGCTGTATTTCTCAGTAATCTGGGTGACATTGTTAGTGTTTGTCACATGGTTACCTCGGACAGCAATGATACAGTAAGATATGAAGCCTGCCTCAACATCGTCAGTGTTCCGTCTTTATTATTCCAAATCTGAATTATTCTGAACCGTCTGTCAGGACGGGCTCAATAATCCTGTCTTGTTTTTTCCCTTCTCCTCGATGTATGCTTTTTTCATTCATTGAAATGGAATTTTACCTAATATTGCTGGAATGATCCTACTGTCAGGTACATATTGCTGGAGTATATGCTGATATTTTTCTTATTTCTCATACATCAGTGACCAAAGAGATCGGTCGCTGGATAGGCATGGTTAGAGTGTGAAGTACTATCCAGACAATTTTTCGGACCCTCCTGTTCCGTCTGATCTGCAATGTCATTGGTCAAGAACTTTGTTGATGCAAATGCGGTGATTGACCCATATTAGGGGTGAAATGGGTCACCTCCCAGAACTTTTAAAAATAAAAAATATATGAAAAACCACAACATATAAATGTTCATTTTTCTATATGCTTGTAAACTTTTATGATCCGGTTTAGATGTTCTAACAAAACAATCGGGAAAAACAAAGCAGGCCATAACCATACATCATTTTTTTTCTTAGGAGATTTGCATTGCCTTTTAAGACCATAGTGTTGCTTATTTGGTAGATGCCATGACTATAACCATGTAGTTTAATTGATACATCTGAAGTTGTCGCTTTCTGCTGCCGAATTTCCTTATAGATGCATGGTGTGCGTCAATGTGTTGCAATTGATGGATCAGTCTTCCATATCATATCAATATGTTGTGATTGATGGATCAGCCTTCCAGATCATGTCACCATTTGGTTATCCATGCATTTAGGAAAACATTTCTGTACATTTGGTTGTTTGTGGGATGCCTTTTTTTTCTTATGTGGCGATCCATTGTCATTTTTTCTGATAGCAGCTTCATTGTGTGAACACTTGAGGTGGCATTTGATATAACTGAAATATAATTGTTATTGTTGCTATATGGTAAGATTATATAGTTATACGATGCCCCAATCAATGTGCCTTAGTGAGCAGGGTCAACGAAGCCAGCCGGTGCACGCGCAGTGAGCACATAATGTATAGGCCACATGTGAACATGCATGGGCTGCTGCCAAAGTTGGGGAGGGCCATAGTGCACAGGAATGAAAAGGAATTGCTGATATGTACATTTGGTGTCCAGTAGTAATCTCTGGATGTACTTTGGGTTGTACTATTAGTATTGTTTTTATA
Organism: Triticum aestivum; assembly: GCF_018294505.1. NCBI lineage: Eukaryota > Viridiplantae > Streptophyta > Magnoliopsida > Poales > Poaceae > Triticum > Triticum aestivum. The sequence goes on along the minus strand of NC_057809.1, from coordinate 14,015,506 downwards.
ACCATGCACCATTTTGTTTCAATTTTATTCATCATTTTCAGCAACATTTAGTGAAAGCGGATTTTTCAAATACCATACTGGAAATAATTTTCATATTATGTGATTAATTGGTGTGTCCATGATATAATTGGTATGTACTCATCGGTGCAGTTCTTCTAGCATGCTAGCCATCCGTATCGTGTCATGATTAATTGATTGTTAACGCGAGGAAGCTCAAAATCACTCACTTGGCTATAGGGCTTCGCCTCAACAGAGAGAAATTTGACAAAGAAGCAATCCACGGGAATAGAAATTTGATATTTTCTCATTGATGCCTGGTCTATGAGGAGACCAAAGTTTCCCAACTACACTACACAACAGCACAAGCCATACTTACTCTAACTAAGTTCATGTACAAATAGATTGTTATCATCACGTAGTGATAATCAGATGGATGAGCATGTTCGAAAATCATTTTTCATGCATCTTCCCAAGAAAATAATTTTTTAATCCTCCCAGCATCCATCCTCTGGGCTTTCACAAACAGTTGAGTTTCACAAAGGCAACTTGTCCAAAAACATCAAGTATCTACAGGTAGATGCGTGAATTAGCATAGAGCAAATGGGAAGGGCCTACATCAAGAGTGGCAACAGCCGGATAATCCCAGGAGATAATGGAGTTGTTGGCCTTGCCTTATTGGTGTACCCTACCATCGAAATGTGGAACCGCAAGACCGTTATCTTGGACAGAATCTTTGATCTGGCGCCATCTTCAACAGAGCATGGTGGTCATTAGTTATCGGGTATGCCGATGATGCTAATACGATTCCTATATCGGTGTACAAACAGATGTACATCCGTGTATTTTAGGTTCAACTTGAGTCAATGCAGTGCAAGAGACTTCATGGACATTTTCTCAACTATTTGTATCTTCCATTCGCAAGTTTCTATACCGCAGGTAATTTACTTATCTTAACATTAAGGGAGTCACCTGGATCCTTTCTTTTTCTTACATGGTTAATTGGATACCTTTAATGTGATTCTTTCCCTCTTTGTTGATACGTAGAATTATTGGTTGTATTATTTCTGTGTTATAATTTAATTGTATTTATCGGAAAAGTCATCAACCTATTTTGGACGCTACAGGTTCATGCTTGTGTGCTACAGTAATGCAGTTTCACATTTGGCAGCATCTGAAGGTTCAAACACTGAGCTTGTCTTTCATGTATATTCTCTTATCGAAGTACTACTTAATTTACGTTGCATTGTTAGAAGCTGCAGAGTCATCTATTCTTGCTTTTTTCAGAAAAAGGAGGATTTCTGTCTGGTAGATCCTTTGCTACTCATATCAATAGATGAAGTTGACTCCTGGGGTTTGGCTCTTAACACTGAAGCCATGAGGTATTCTCCACACTATTTTTTTCTTGTGTTGCCACCATATATTTTATGGTTGAGGGTGCAAATTTTAGACTCTTTTGAGATTTGGAGGATTAAATTAAACAGAGGAAATAGAGCGACCACAACAGACGTTTTCCAAGACAAATTATTATCTACTATGAAGCTTCAGTGAAAAATCGGATGCAAACTCTGAACAGGTTCATGCTTTAATGCTAGTACATGTACTATATGAATGAATTCTTCTAATAGCAAATGATGAGTTCTATTTCCCAGACTTGTGAGTGATATTCTTAGTTTTTGTCACATATGGTAATCCCAGTACAATTAGAAGGGAAGCCTGCCTCAACATGGTCAGTGTCCAATATTTAGCATTCCAAATCTGAATTTGAACCTTCCGCCAACATGGGGTCAACAATCATGTGTTCTTGCTTCCTTCATCCTCGCCGTATGTTTTCTCGCTCATTGAAATGCAGTTTACCTAATATTGCTGGAATGGCCCAACTCCAAATATTCATGCAAAAATTTCCTAATTGTGAAGTTAATATATGGCGAAATGCTTCTGATGTCTCATGCACAAGCAACTAAAGATACTGGTTTCTGCACATGTACTATTAGAGAGTGAGGAACTGCCCCAGCCATTGATCCACAGACGCAGCGGGCTCGAACCCTCCTAATCCGTTTGATCCACATTTTTTTTATAAGTTTGGCATTGAGATGATTGACTTATATGAAGGGTGAAATGGGTCCTCTCCCAACAGATTTAAAAATGTCAAAAAATTCCAAATAAGTGCAACATATAAATGTTCATTTTTCTGTACGCCTGTAAACTTGTATGAGCCACCTTGGATGGTTAAAGTCCAGTAGCGGAAAGCATCACTAGCTTACTCTCTGACTTGACTAGCATGCATGGGGCACGTGGATCCCGTGTGAATCAGCAAGGACCACCTTTGCAAGGCTAAATACTCATGGATCGGTAAAAATTAAAGCATTAACTATACATCAAATATTTCTTTAGATTATAGTTCGCATTGCCTCTTAAAACTATATAGTTGCTTTTTTGGTAATCTCAGCCTTAACCATGTAGTTTAATTGATATGTGTGAAATTGACGCTTTCTGTTGCCGATCGGCCTTCCAGATCATATCAATAGTTAATGTCACATTTTTCCCATGCATTTAGTCAATATTTGGGTGCATTTGGTGATTTGTGGAATGCCAATTTTCTGTATGTAGTAAGTCCATTGTCGCTTTGTCTGATAACTTTATCCATCAGGATAGCAGCATTGTTGTGTCAACACTTTATGTGTCATCTGATAAAGCGCTGCAATAACTGAGCATTATGTTTATCCAATTCTTCTTGGTATATAAATGTTATTGTTGCTACATGGTAAGTTTATCTGATATGTCGATGTTCTCGTACTTATCTATATTTATTTCTCATTTGTGTTAGCTCGACTTCTTTTAGTGCCTTCCCTCCCTTGTTTATAGTTTCAATTTACAAATGATGTTGGCAAGCTAAAATACTGTGGTGCATTAATTTGATCTTTTGGGAAATTGTAGTCTCATATTTTTCTACCATCTCTTTTAGTCTGTTAACACAATCATGCATTGATATTTGGTTATGTTTTATTATTTATCTTAGAGTTATCCAATCACAACTGAATCAGTGGGCTGTGTTTTTTTTGTCCCCTCAGGCCCTCATTGTGAAGGTGCTTTCGGTCGATTTGTTTTAGGACTAGTTTTCTCTCCACAGAAAGGTATCTAGAGAAGGACAATGAACAACACACCCACTAATGTCCATGCTTTCTACTAATATTTTTTGAAGATTATATTCAGTATGCTAACTTTTATTGCATTGATTTCTAATAGTTAGTATTTTGAATTTCAGTGACTAGCTCTTTTGGTTAAGCTATCAAAATAAAATTGTCTCCTCTACCTGCAAATAAAGAAATCCTCTTTTGGTTAAGCTAGGAAACTTCACTACCTCTCTACTGTTTTGTCTCCAAATCAGATGGTTTTAGAGTCAGCTTTGAATGACCTTTATACTCCCTCTGTAAACTAATATAAGATCGTTTAGATCAATAAAATAGTAATCTAAACGCTCTTATATTAGTTTACGAAGGGACTATTTGACTGGTTGCACCTGCCACTACAAGAAAATCACACATCGCCTAATATCAAGACGTACCCTGAGTGTCAAAACATGGGTTCACAGCTTATTCCTACGTAAACCAAGTATGTGCAGCAGGACACATGACGAGAAAACACAACTCGGCTTACTTCCATATAAGCCGTGTACACTCTGAGAAGATATTCGGCTTATAGATCATACTCGGCTTACAGCTTAATAAGGCATGAGGACCGTGAAAAAGTACTCGGCTTACAAAACATACACGGCAAGCGTAACTGCCACATGACCTGCGTGCCGTCCACTAACGGATCAGTGACGGTGATGGCTATAAGCCGAGTACCCGACAAATTGCACTCAGCTTACTGTGCACAAACTACATGTAGTGCAAAAAATGATTAGAGTGGTGAGTTGGACTTATAATTACTTGTTGCATTTCTTTTCTTTCCCCCTATTTCTCACCCATTCTGTCTAGGATAGTTTTCATCGCACTTTTGATCCCATTTGATCACTGTTAGAATAATCCGAGACGCATGCGTTTGGGTACTATGAGTCTATGACTCAAATTCTCATTGTTAATGGCCTTTTTATTGTGAAGCAAGGAATGCGTCTTCATGGATTTTGTGGCATTTTCTTGTTTCCTTATGACTTGTTTATTCGGATTTACTTGCTTTCCTTACCATGTCCAATGTGATACAAGCAGGGCACCACAGGGTGGGTGTTGAATCCTTAGCTGCTTGGCATGGCAAGAAACTGAAATATGTAGTTGGTCTGCAAGCATCGAAGACATCTGAGATTATATATGAAGGTGAGTGCCCTCATTGGCAAAATAAGGCATATGGAGTTTTCTTTGGCTAAACAAATCATTTGCTTCCATAATGTCTTAATCAATGAACATGCCTGGAATTGTTTTCCAAGATTTCCTAACTAGTCGAGGTTTCCAGGAAAACGAAAGCTACTCTATTTTTCTAATACTTGCCGCTGGTGCATGCTGGAATTCCTTCATGGCTGCGGTTACATTCTGTCATTTTGTTGTGTCTATGTTCCCAGCTGATACTATAGCCTTGAACACTGTAGTGCATCTTTATGTTTGTGTTGTCCACTAAAATTTATACCTTCATGAACCGGCACTATCAGGTTTGTTCTACCAGGTTGCAAATAAGGAACAGTCTGTGAAATTATCAGGGTTGATATATCAGGATTTGTTCTGAGAGGGTTGTAAATATCCGATTGCTAATAAGGAAGCATCTGTGAATTTCTTTGACACGGTTGAAGATATCTGTGGGCAATTTAAAGTGAACACGATCTGCCAAGAAATAAAGACAAACAGAGATCATGAGCGCTCAAAGGGAATGTTGCTTGCTTTTTTTTCTAACAGGTATTAATCATATTTGTAATACTCTTTTTTTGAACTTTATAATTTTAATACTATTGATGATGAATGAGAAGTGGAGGTCTTGCTGTTAAACAAAAATATGCTGAGAACTTGAGTCACGGCACAACCAACTGGCCTATATCAGGTTTCCTTTTTCTTGGTCACAATTTCCGATAGCCGACAGCTTACCGGAAATTTGAGTGGGCACGGGGAAAATTTGGTATCGCCGGATTTTTTTAATTTAAACCACAAAAGCAATATCAAATAGGTGTCATATACATACATTATCGGATGCAATCTCTTGGCTTAGCGGTAGGGCGCGAGACCTATCAGCTTCATGTTGCATGTTCGATTCCGAGGTGGTGTGACCACTGGAACAGGAAGCACTTGGTGTTCGCAATCTGTTAAACTAAATACATCTAAACGTTGAACAATTCTAAATTCAGAGTTCATTTGAAAATTTCAGCTGAGAAAAATGGGTGATGATACGCGCCAGCGCGCCGGCCCAAATTTGGGCCGGTCGTACGCGGGCCGTACAATTCTATCTCTGTGAGCCATCGGATTGCTCCACCTCGCTTCGTCCTCCTTCCGCATAGGAGAGACAGAAAACTGCAGCAAGCAATGCTGTACCCCGTCAAAAACCGCATGAGCAGCCGAGAGCTTGAAGCACCGCGGGGATTCGCTGCGGCCGTCGCCGCTCGTCGTCGCTGCTCATCGCCGCTCGCCATCGTTGCTCGCCGGTTGCAACACCAGCGCCCACTAGTCCGCTCCTCCCTGTGCAGCAATGGCGTGGGCGCCGGCTCCAGCATCCGCCGCAGCACCATTGATGCATATAAAACGTCGTGTGCTTCAACGGCTCGCTGCTGCAGCTTTTTTCTTGCCGGTCTCTAGTTGAAGCTTTTCAAACATATGGTTGAAGCTTTTGTGTCAACGATTGCAGCTTTTTGCATTTCGCTCTGGCCGGTTGAACCTTTTTATATCGCCGGTTGAAGCTTTTTTCGTCACCGGTTGCAGCTTCCGCGGTTGCATGGTGGGCGGCCCTCGATTCCCGTCGTCTCCGGTTGAAGCTTTTGACAATGACGGATGTAGCATTATCAATCATCGGTTGCAGCTTTTAAATGTTGCGCAATGACCGACCCACTTTCTCGTCGCCGGTCGTAGCTTTTCTCGTTGCCGGTTGCAACGTCGTCGTCTCTGGTCGTAGCTTTTCTCGTCACCGGTCGTAGCTTTTCTCGTCGCCGGTAGTAGCTTTTCCCGTCGCCGGTTGCAACATCACCGTCTCTGGTCATGGCTTTTCGTCTCCAACACCGGTGGCATCGGATGCGGCGGCGCGGAGGATTTGTTGAGGAGGTGGCGTGGGAGGCGGCGGCCTGCTCGCCGGAGGAGAAAAAGGGATCGCCCCCATGCTGACGGGAAGGGGAGGCCGTCGACTCCATGACGGCCTGCGGACGAGATCCGACAGGGGAGGCAAGCCGGCTTGGAGGAACAATGCGGATCTACCCGGAGGCGCTCAGTGAGGCGGCGGGCGAAGGCTGCAGTAGCCATGAATGAGCTGCGATGCTTTTTTTCTTTTCTGAAATAAAGAAGGAGAGAGATGAATGCACGTGCAAGAAAACGACCGGCCGAAGCGTTCGGCCGATGCGCCGAACGCAAGCGTTGGAATAGCTGAGATTTTTTAATACCGGATTTTCGACCCATCCCCAAAAAATATAAAAAAAACTTGGCCTATATTGAGCAGATGATGCTCTTCATGCCGGCTAGACATGTGAGAATGGTATTGTCGGGACGCGGAGTAATTGATCCCGAGCACACAGGCTCTCGGAATCTGTCTCGCTCGATACGTCGTCGCGATTCGCGTTACCTGACACACGTGACCAAGGCCGGGCCCAGCGGAGGACGTGGCAGAGATAAAGAAAAGGAGGAATCCTCCCGGGCGGTGGGGCAGGCCGTGGCCGATTGGCGTCAGAGCCGTGGCTCGAGTCCGCAGCCAATTCCTGATCCGTGGATCAGTGTCCGTTAACGACGTCAATGGGCTGGAGTAAATGAACAAATGGGTAGGTGGATATGGTGGCTCCTTCCTCTCGCACCTGTCGGTCGGGTTCTATCGGGGCGGCTCGGTGGCGATAGCAGCAGTTCTAGGGTTCGAGAATCTCTGCTCCGGCGCGCATGGAGTTCTTGATGCAGCCGTTCAACAGGTGCGAAATCTGCCCGTGTCTGCTCTTTCTGGTCTGCGATTTGGTTTTGCTAAAGTGGGGGATCTAAATCTTGAGCGCTCGCTGTGTGTGTGTGCGCGCGCGCGTGCAGTAGAACTCCGATTGAAGAGGTGACTGACAGCGATTTACCAATGGAACCGCTGCATCACCCTGTTAGATCGCCGCCCGGCGCTGAAGTGGCAGCTGCGAGTGCTTCAAGTGGCGGAGCGCAGATCTGTCCGGTGTCGGCGGTAGGATAAGCAGGGAGTGGAGATAAGCCAGAGGCTTCAGAAAACTCCATGGAGCAGATTGATTCAAAGACGCCTGGGTGTACACGAAGGTATGAACTTCAAAGCATACAAATTATTAGGAACATAAGGAAACCTACTTCAGAATGTATCTCTGTCGTTTGTTGTGCTACGAGGACAGAAGTAAAATTGATAAAATTGTGGGAAAGATATCTGTGGTTGCCATGATTGCATTGTGTGCAAGTGCAGGAGGGGTAGTCTGTGACAGAAATTGGAAACATTAGAATGAGCAAAGTCAGAATGCAGAAATGACATCTGAATATTTGTGTGGGAAAGAGGATGACTGGCAGCGAGTCATTGTTGAAACCGACCATAATTTGCGTGTTTGTATTTCAGAGTCAGGATCGGAGCTGCCGTGCCAGGTCGTGCCCCATGCCCAGGTAGGATCACAACATTGGAGAAATCAGTCCGCGCCTTTGCCGAGGCCCCTGGGGAGAATGTCATTGTACCGAAATTAGGGGTCACTTTTGATACCTGTATTCATGGGAGAAAGGATTTGGAATTCGATGTGGGAAGAGTAGGCTAAATGTCAATCGGACAAAATGCATGCAGGAGATAGGGTGTGGTTGTGCGGTATGCTTCTGTTTGTTGAAACTTTTTACAATATGCATATCTTTTTTAGATTGTCTGCACTTGTTTTGCTGAAAGTTGGTAGTATGAAATGGTTGCAGGCAAAGCCAATAGTGGAGAATACTTCATCCTGCCGGTGTGAACGTCCTGCTCTCTTAACTGAAATTCGGGATGTGGGGGCTGGTAGCGCCTGTCCTTCATTGGCACGGACAAGTGTTCAGCGTCTTGTGGTGATACTTGTTGAGCCGCGACATCACAACTGCCTGAGTCGGACATGATTACAGCCTGTAGATAATGTTGTCAGTGCTTAAGCAATGTAGTATCACATAGCGTGCGGTCCCTATGTCCAGTGATATCAGACATGCAAAATGCTATGCTTGATGTGTACGTAGGCATGCACTAGCAAAAATATTAAGAACAGAATGTATTCTGGACAAAGTAGTTCTGCCTCGAATCTGCATATGCATGCGCTCGTTTTTGCATTGACAGGCTAAAAGGAAACAGGTCCGTGTTCTGCTCTAAACAAAGCTTAGGATACTAGGAGTGATCTGTACTTTGCAATTCAGAACAATTCGAGATTTGCACAATTAAAATAAAATACGCACACACTGGATTCAGGTCAGATCCACCCTCGCAAAACACAAAAAACAGCGGATTCATGTGTAGGTCACTTGCGGTGGTGGAGACGCGGAGCACGCAGGAGCGTACCCGGCATAGCGTGAGCAGGGGATCCACTCCGGTGAGATTGCAGGTGCTTGTTCGGGTTGGGGAGGGTGGACAGGGGAGTAACTGAGATACGGCCGCCCGCTGGCTGTGCACGGCAGAGGTAGGTGCAAGTGATTTTGCAGGGCAGTGGTAAGTTTGATCTGCCGTCCGGCTATTCACAGTAACACCCTTAATAATTTTGACTCCCCATATCAACAAAATTAAATTAATACCGGGAACATAATTCATTACTGGCGAACATGCGTGATTACAAGGATTTAATTTAGCACCACAAGGATATCTGACGAACACGGCTGCACTAACCTATTCTCCTACCGACTAAGCAGATAGGCTATCTTGACTAGAACGGCTAACTTAAACACTCCGATCGTGATGTGGCCGCCGCTGCGCCTCCTGTGTTAACCCAAGCGTGCCCGCTCCATGCCTGCTGCTCCGCTCGGCCATTCCGTGCAAGCTCGCCCCCGCGCCTCCACTCCTCCATTGGTTCGCCTGATCTAGCTCTCCGGTGCATGTAAGCTGCGGGCTGATGAGGGGCGGCTACAGAATCTGCAGCAATCTGGTCACTCAGCTGAGCACGGTACTCCTCGGTCGACCTCATGTATCCACAGAGGAGCCCTCTCTACAAATCACAACAAATGAGGAAACCAAATGCATTAGAAACTAGAAATCCAACGCACAGGCTGCGAATCTGCGATCAGCAAAAATCAATTCTGGCTATAAAACTTACATCCCTATTGACTCACTTGTAGAAGCGACCAGCGTTTAATCCGCTGCGGGCAATCCAAGTGTAAATCCAGGCATGGCAGTCCTTGCATGGAACAAGAGGCAAGATCTCGTCATGGCCTACCGACGAGGAAGATGCAGACATGGCTAGGAAGCGTTGGAGCTGCTGGCAATGGCTGGAGTGAGTTCTGGTGGAGCCGCAGATCTGGGTGAGCGGCCGGCTGGATGAAGGGGATTAAGAAGAGGAGGAGCGTGTTCAAGAAGATTTGTAGCTCCAACGGCTGGGTACATTGAATGAAGTAGTGGGCGGCGTTAGTCTAGAATCGCGGCCGAACCGGCTCAATTCCTGAGCGTATTTCTGATCCGCGCCGAGGATTTGCTGATGGAGTAACCATAACGCATCCCGACCCGTGGGCCAACGACCATAATAAAAAATCAGAAACCAAAAATTGAGCTGGACCCGCACTGACGCCGTTGAGCATCTCGATATAGCCATGTGGTACCGATTCCGGGATCCTGTGAGCTCGGGCTCACAATAGTATTTTTCGGTATTGTCGGTTTGTCACTCAACATAGCTATCTTGAGCAGCAAAGAAGGATATACTTAACTCTTGGGCCCGCCTAACATGTTGAACATTCTATCTATCATTAGTTCATTTTTCTAATATCTTTAACGTTCTAAATGTGAAATCTGAACCTGCCGAGATGGGTTAACACACAACCAATGCGTCCAAATTTGGGTTGGGCGCCATAACTTTTAAGTCTTCCCGCGGTGTCCACTGATTTCTCCATCCACATTCTCCAAAAAAAAAGGGAAAATTCACTACTTTTAAGTGGCCTAATAAATGCTATGTCGATTAAAGGTCATGGTTTTGAGAAAAGAGATGAGAATCAGACTTAAATATTTTGAAGGGTTTTAATCGGCTAAGAAAAAGACATGACCCGGTAATAGTTAGGACGCGACTAGGGCGTAGGCCACATCATAGGTAGTGCACAAACCCCCTCTGGCCTTCTTCTCACCTCTGAGACTACTCACCCCTATTTCCCCCCTCTTTGCCGACGATGCAAAAAGAGAAACGAGTAAAATTATATAGCTTTGAAGTACTATGGGTTTTAGCCGGCCTAGAGATATACTGGATCTAACAATTACAAGACTAGGGCATGTGCCACTCAATAATCTATCTGTCATCCGAGTGTATACGGCATCTCATATGTCCTGTCGTCCACAACAGTCATGACGATGTTCTCCGAGAAGGAGGAGAGTCACTCTCTTCCCAGAGATCGCGAGCTCGCCATGCAGCGATTCCGGTATGTCTGTGCCGGTGACGAGCACCATCTGGTGAGTTGGGCGATGAGGTAGCTGATGTAGGCATCTTCCATCTCAAAGCAAGTCTTGATTAGGAGGGTCTGACTACCTCAAGCCCAGCGAGAACGCGGTCCTTCACACACGACTCACCATGGAAGCTGGTGAACACGATTTTGGCAGCCTGGTAGGCCAACACGGTGGCGAGGGAGAACGACGGCGAGAAGATCATCCCGGCGAGGCTCGCGTTTGACGTCATGGATCGTTGTTACATAATGGAAGGTTGGAAACTTGGAACCCGCTGATGAGATCCACGGTTACAAACTGGGTCAAAGCTGCAGGTTCGCCGACGTGCGCCATGCATAAGTGTGCAAGACGTCGTTGGAGTAGTGCAGGCCGCACGGCAACTAGGAGACCGTGAGGCTCACCACCGAGAAGCTTGGAGTTGGAAGAACAGCCGTCGCGAGCTTCATGCTAATGTCGGGCATCCATGGATATTTCGGCCAATGTGCGCGATGTGCAGTATGGACGAGGCCGGGTGCAGCTGGGCGGAGGTCCAGAGCCAAGTGCACCATGCATGCCACATCACCAAAAAAACCGCCTGCCCAAACCACTCTAATCAGGATTAGGGGCTGATTCACAGGGTTTTGGAAAGGCCAGGGGCTAAATTGGCCGGCTCGTGAAACTCCAGGGGGCTAGGTAGACTTGTTTCCTCTTCTCCCCTTTCCGTTACAAGGAAACACATTCCAGAATCCAGATCACAATTCTGCCCGATGGACGCCGGCGGCGAGACTGCGGCCCTCCTCCACCGCCTGGGCCTGCCCCTCCGCCCCCGCCCCACGCCGGTCTCTCTGGCCCCGTACTTGCCTCTCCACCACTTCTCCTCGAAGCTGACAATTTCCCCACTCCACGCGAGCGATGAAGGCGACGACGAGACGACGCCCGGCCTCATGTCGCCGGCGACGGAGGTGCTGGGCAAAGACGACCTCCTCGCCGAGATCCTCGCACGTCTCCCCCCGCAGCCGTCCTTGATCCTGCACGCCTCCATCGTCTCCAAGCGCTGGGGTCGCCTCGCCGCATCCGCCGCCTTCCGCCGCCGCTTGCGCGACCACCACGGCAGGCCCCCTGTCCTGGGCGCATTCGAGAGGGACGGGAAGAAGCTCCTCTTCATCCCTGCCCTGGACTCTCCAGATCGCATCCCCGCGGAGAGGTTCTCGTTGGGTGAATAGCTCCCATGCGACGTCGTTGGTGTGAACTGTCTCTCATGCGACGTCGTTGGCTGTAATAGCTTGCATGCGACATCTTCGTTGGAAAAAATAGCTCCCATGCGACACACCATTTACGCGGCTAGTTGGCTGTCCGTTAGGCTGAGATTTGGTTAGGACACTGGGGGTTATGTGCTCTGACTGGTGGGGTCCACCTATGGCCACGTAGTCAAGAGTCAACAGTCCACGACTCGACCGGCGACTGGGCGAGCGGCGCCGCCGTAAGCATCTTCTCCGGCAGTGGTTTCTTCTCCGCGGTGGTGGAGTGCATTTCTCGGCAGCGGCAGAGCTATTGCGAGGTGAGCCCGAAACCCTAGTCCCACTCCCCGATCTGTGGCCTCATGCTGCCCTCTGTTTCTTGGCGATTTAGAATCGGGCTCCATTGGATCCGGGGGTTGTTTCTTCTCCGCGGCCCGGTGGTGGAGCGCCTATCCCTGCAGCGGCTATTGCGAGTGAGTATTTTCCAAACACTACTCCCATTCCACTGAATTTTGAATAAATCTGGGGTACCCATAAATCTGTGGCCTCATGCTGCCCCTGTTGCTTGATTGGATAGGAGATGGAGCGAGGGCTAGATGAGATGGAGCGAGGAGACGGGCTGCCCCGAGGAGACAGTGCTTCAAATCGGTAATGGCACCCTCTTTTCTTGGCGATTTAGAATCGAACTCGATTTGGTAGTGACTGCCGCCGCTGCCTGCCATTGACAAAACAGGGGAGGTTCAGGTTCTGCCACCACATTCGCAATTAGAGTGGAATTTTTTCCCTGTAAAGCCAAGCTCAGTGATGGCAGTGTCCAAGACATTGATAGAGATACCACCGTGAGGTTGGATGTCGATTTTGCAGATGTTGATCCCCAGGAATTGGAGATCATGAAGGAGAAGGCCGTGGGCAATTTGGTGGAGAGAATTGGGGAGAGTATTGTTTGGGGTCCAGAACAAGAGGTATCTCTGCAACGTTTCGATAACTATAATGGTGAATATGTGAGAATTGAAGATGGAGAATCCATGGTTGCTGAAATTGATCAGCAAGGAGGATGGGCAAGCAAACAAGTAACATTTTATGCAGAGCTAATTGATCTGCAAACTCATTCCAGAGTTGGTTATGTGCCATCAAAGATGGCTGCACAGATGGAAGATGATGAGTGGGTTTCACAAAAGAAGATGTTGGCATTGTTGACTGAACCGACTATAGTAGCTGAAGATACTGGGATTGATGCAGATGGAGAGGAGGGAACCCATGGTGCTAGGAAGATTGTTGTTGACTGGAATGTAGTAGAGTTGAATGAAAAAACAGATTTGGTCATTACACCAATATCTGACATTGATATGGCCGAAATGTTTGGCATTCAAGTTGATGACAAAGATAAGGAGAAGGATGACAGTTCTTTGCCAGCTGAAGGTAACACAGGCCCTAGAAATGCAAATGAGGATGAAGAACACCTGATGAGAGAGGCTGCAGATGATGTGGATGATGCAGATGATAATGAGCTGGTTTGTTTGTATGACAAAGAGAACCCAGTTATTGAGGTGGGAAAGTTGTGGCCAAGCATGAAGGAGTTTAGGATGTCTTTCAGGACCTATGCAGTGAAAAAAGAGTTTGATGCCAAGACTATGTGGACTGATCGAAAGAAATTTTATGCTCGGTGCAAAGGTTATGATGGTGGTGGCAATCCTTGCAAATGGTACTTGTCTGCCAGACTACAACCTGATGGAAGTACAGTAAGGGTAAATCAAATACCACACCAGCATACATGTATGACCACTTCACAGAGAGTTTCAAAGATGACATCACAGCTTTGGGTTACAGAGAAGATTACTCCTATTTTAGCCAAGACTCCAAACACTACTGCAAAGAGGCTTAAAGTTGACTTGGAGAAGTTGTACCCCATCCAGCTGCAATATACCACAGTGTGGAAAGCAAAACAAAGGGCCATGAAATCATTGTATGGTGACTGGGCAAATACATTTAGGATGTTGTATAGTTTTAAAGCAGAGGTGGAGAAGAGGTCACCTGGGAGTGTAGTGGAGATAGATACAGAGGTAACAGAGGATGGCAAGGTTTTATTCAGCAAGTTTTTTATGTGTTTGAAGCCTTGCATAGATGGATTCAAAGCAGGTTGTCGTCCATATTTGAGCATAGACTCATCTTTTTTGACTGGAAAGTGGAATGGTCAGTTGGCTGCATGCAATGCTCTAGATGGACACAACTGGATGTTCCCAATTGCAATAGGAATGTTTCAATCAGAGACAGAGGCATCATGGATATGGTTCATGATGCAACTGAAAAGATGCATAGGGCCAGTTTCTCCTTTGGCCATCCACACAGATGCATGTAAAGGGTTGGAAAATGCAGTAAAAAGTGTTTTCCCCCATGCTGAGCAGAGGGAGTGCTTTGGACATATGTGGATGAATCTGATAAAAAAATTCAGAGGAGATGAATTTGGGCGCATGTGGCCAGCAGCAAGATCCTACACCAGACAGACACATTCCTATCACCTTGGTAAGATATTGGCATCATGTAGTGATAATGAATTTGCTTCATGGTTGAACACCCACCATTCTCTGTTGTGGTATAGATCAGGTTTTAATACTGCCATAAAATGTGATCATATCAATAACAACTTGGCAGAAAGTTTTAACAACAAAGTGAAGCATTTGAAAGACTTGCCTGTGCATGACATGGTGGACCAAATAAGAATCATGATCATGCGTTTGTGGGAGTTGAGAGGAAAAATTGCTAATATTTTGGAAGGGGACAAGCTTCCAGCAGTGGTACAACAGGTGGTCAACAGGAGTAGAAATCTTTCACATCTATCTGTTGAGAAATCTTCCTTGTGGGGTGCTGAAGTTAGAGATACAAAGAGTGGCAAGAGGCATGTGGTAAATACTGAGTTGCATGAGTGCACTTGCCAAGAGTGGCAACACACTGGAAAACCATGTGAGCATTCCATACTTTTTTTGGCATCTAAACCCAGGTTAAATATGCACCCATATTTGCATGAGTATTATTCAGTACAAAAATTCAAAGCTGCATATGCAAGTCCAATTCCTGCACTGACTGACCAATCTCAGTGGCCTGAGGTGGAAATAGAATTTACCTTGTGTCCCCCTGTCACTAGAAGAAAGGCTGGGAGGCCTAAACAGAGCAGATTCAAAGCTTGGTTTGAGAAAGGTGGTTGTAGTAAGAAGGGGGAAAAGGAAAAGGAAAAGAATGATAAGCCCAAAAGGGCTCAAAAAGGTAACAAAAATAGGTGCAAGTTGTGTGAGGTACTTGGGCACAGAATTGGTTCATCCAAGTGCATCTACACTCCTCAGAGGCCAAAGTATGTTTATGTTACTGTTTTTGCAAGTTTTTGATTTTGCTACTTGTTCTAGTATCTAACCAAGTCAAATGCTTTATTTTTTAGGAGGAAGCGTGCAGAAAAAGCCCCACCGCTTGTTGTTGAACAATGCTGGCCAGTGAAAAAAGCAAGACTCAGTGGCTATAGAAGGAAGAGCACTAAGCAGATAATGTTTGGTGACAAAGATATGGAGCTAACTGAAACTGTTACTGCTGAACATGAGCTAAGTGTTTGTGTTTTGGACGATGTGATGCATACTGAATCTGTTTTGCAGACGCTAGGGCAATCTGAAACTGTTGCAGATGAAGCAACTGTTGTGCTGCCATTCGAATCTGCTTTGACAACTGTGTTGCCATGTTTGGAGGTTGTGCTGCCAAGTGTTGAGTTGCAAACTGAAGTAGTTGAACAATGTGTGCCATCTACTCAATCTGCAGAAGTGCAAACTGAAGAAGTGAGACATGGTCAGGTGCAAAAGTTGAGGGGGCCAAAAAGCAAGAGCATCAGCATCAACAAACTATGCGCCGTGGAACCAAACGGTGGAAAAAAGCAGAAGAAATCGAGTGGTAGAAAGAAGCAGAAGAAATAGAGTCGAAAACATTCAAATTTGATGTGAAAACTTAAGTTTGTTGTCATTTGATGTGAAAACTTATGTTCTTTCATGTCATAACTTATGTGCTATGATGTTGATTTGACTTGAAATAAAATTCAAATTTGAACCGATATTCAAATTTGAACCTATCTTCAATATTTTTTGAGTTCATTTGTTTGTTCTGTGATGTTGCATCGTTTTATGTACTACTATGCACTTTAGTTCATAAATCCAACCCTTTTTGTGAATTCCAACTCATAGTCACGGACAATGTTGACCAAACAGGCTCCAAAGTAAGGGAAAACGGCCCCATTTCTAAGCAAGTTTTTTTCGACCTTCTCAAAATCACCCAAAAAAGATTTTCTTAGCTTATATTATACCTATATAGGATCAATACGAAGTCTCACCTTTTTTTGAATAAGTATTCATATTATTTAATTTATTTTTGAAAAAACACCCTTTAATACAAAGTTAGCAATAAAACAAGTTTAAAAATTTTAAATGCAAAAATAACTTCAGATCCTCCTTAGTCACTCTAAAATGAAGCTAAGGTGATGTTTTTGATTTTTTTGCATTTTCAAAACCTCAAACCCTCTTCTCACTCCTGTGAACTCCATGCAACCTCAGTCGAGATAGTCCAATTTGTGAAGGTTTTTTCAAGCAAAGATCATTAGATCAAGTTTATCATTTTATATCATAACTATGTAACATAAAAAGGCTATATGCGCAGGTTTTTCATTTTTTAGATTTTTTTTGAATTAGTTATACACATTTGAATGTTCGGTCAAACCTTTCAAAACCCCATTGACTGCCTCCAAACCCCATGTAACCCTAGCGCCAAACGTCCACCGTCGATCTAACCCTAACGCCAAACTGCGGCCGTCGGATAGGCCTTCTAGAAGGATTCCGTGGGGGCGATCCGTGGGCTCCAATCTGATTGGCCACCGTTTTTTCTCTCTGACGAACAGATAACGTTGAGCGGGGGATCATCTAAGTGACCGTTGGGCCGAGCGGATCGGGCCCGGCAGAGCCTGGCGTGCGTGCGCACGGCCGTCGAGAGGGGGATGGGCTGCATGCGAGAGGGTCAATGACATGTGGGCCATCCCTGTCCCATGCATGCCATGCAACGTCGCAGCCTAGCTATTCTTTGCTCGTGAACACCTAGCCCGCCATTGCATGCACGCATCGACGCAGTAAAGCACGGCAGGGGCGCAGCGTATAGGTACGTCGCATCTAAGCTATTTTAACAAATGCATGTTTGAACGAGACGGACGCGTCGGTGGTGCAGCTCCTTTTTCAGTGTCACGCGCGGATGAACGAGCCTGTTTCCCACGCGGCGTCACCGCCGATGCAAGTGCACGAAACGATGCAACTCGCCTGTGCTGCCCGTGCCTCTTTGGATGCTCTGGCCGCCGTTTTTTGAATTAATGCCCGCAATTACTTATGCCAGTGCGAACGGAGAAGAGAAAACGATCCAGAAGGCACCGTGTACACATTGACCACAGCTGCAACGCGGCTATAAAAGGGCACCATTTCCTCATCCTCTCACACTCATCTCTCAAGCCTCCTCCCCTTCTTCTTTTCGAGCCAAATCCCACTCGAGCCACCATGCAGTTCAACGGCCCTACCTACCGTCGCCCTCCCACCGTGCCGGAGAGGCAGTACCCGGCCGGAGTCGTCGTCGAGAATAGCCTGAGGGTGTGGGCCATCTCTAGATGGAGGGGCCCTAGAGAGTTCGCTCGCTTCTTCCTCCAAGCCGGCTACCGCCACCTCCCTCCGGGCACTCCGCCCATGTTCCACCTCCACGAGCAGTACGATGGCAACGCCAACGGCCTCGTCATCGGCCTCCACGTCACCTTCACCAACCCCTACGACGCTCACCACCTCCTCGGCCAGGTGTTCTGGTGTGGATGCGAGTTTATCGCGTTCACGACCTACAACATCTTCACCAACTTCCACCACATCTTCCCTCACCCCAATGGCATGCACACCCTCCCCTACCAGATGCCGGAGGATGACGAGTGAGGGGCCCAAGGAGGAGGGGCCAAGGAGTGGCAAGGAGGAGGGGCCAAGGAGTTGTTCAAGGGGCGAGTCTTCTATCTATCTAGTTTGGGGCTCTAGTTTCTGTTTGTGTTGGTTCGGGCGTGTGTGCCCGTGTCTTTTATATATCTAGTTTTAATTATTTTACTTTCATGTTTTATGAACTATATGTAGTGGGGGGATGCCCCTCTATATGTTTTATCTATCTATGCTACTAGGGTACCCGATGCCCCACTATCTATCTATATGTTTTTTCGGTCCTAAAGTTTCTCCATTGCATTTTATTTATGTGGCCATGTGTACTAAAAAACAATTGATCTGGTATCTAAAATGTACGTTACCAAGAAATTGACAATAAAGATTATGTACTGTACTACATAATCATACAGTTGGTATACAATGCATTTGAAGACAATGGGCAAGAAAAATGCTAATTATCTGGTGCTGATGACATGCGCAAGTGTTGTTTGATGTTTAAATCATGCTTGCTATGTCATTTTTTGCTGCCAAACATGGCATTAGCGAGAAAGGTCATTTGGGCACTGAATGTATTAAAGTATACACCATATATAAAAATGTCTAGCCAAAAGATTTGGGTGTACACCCATGACCAAGTATGGATCCGCCCCTGGTTGTAAGGGGATGCCCCTCTATGTTGTAAGGAGATGCTACTAGGGGCACACTAGATGTCTTCTTTTTTGGGCACAACCTTTTTCGGTTGAAACACACGAGTAAAAACTTTGAAAACACCATAGCACAAGTAAAAAAATATATTAAGAAATGGTGCTTGGTTGAAATAAACTAGAACCAAACAATTGCAACTTTTTTGGTTCACAAAGACTGCTCAAATAATTATCTCAAATAGCTTATGCATAAAAATATCTCAAATAATTATCAGATGAGTTATCTCAAAAAAGGTGACTGCAGGAAACTTAAAATTTGTGAAATGATCTAAAGCCGAAAAGATATATCGATGTCAATGACCGTGTGCACTTTTTTTGCACTCCTTTTATCAATGGGCCTGGATATGTTCTATTCGGCCCTGCCTAACTTCTATATGGGCCTGGCCTTTTCGGGCAACTGTGGACGAACCTTTTTTTCTTTTCTCCCTCTACCACTGAAACTGAAACTGATGACGAACTGAAGAAATAAAAAACGGGGCCGAAACAGAGTGGAGAGGACATGCTTAATTCATACAGCGCAACACTTTTATTCAAATGTACATATCATCCCGATTACAAATGATGCCCAATCTATTCACTTACGACTAATTATCATCACATAAACAAATGCGAGACCAATTACACAAACATAAAAAAGTGCGGCCATGAGCCCCATCAAATTGCCCTGCTTCTGCAATTTGATGAGTTTCTTCATCTGCTTGTTCAGCTTCTTCAGCTCTGCCGTCACTCCTGCATCCCCCACAGTAGCACCAATGGAAGGGCGGGCGCCCCCGATGGAATTGCCAGATCCAGGGGCCCCGGATCCAGATGCGCCCGATCCAAACTTGCCCAACTTCTCCTCCCCTGATGCACCCTCCAGTTGAATCCGCTCTATGTACTCATCTAGCCACTCAAAATGGGTGCATTGCTTCAATTTCTGAAATCGGAAAGATGAACCCTAAATCCCAAATCCGATGGGGAAAAATGGGCAAATATGAAATTGGGAGACAAAAACCAAAATTGGCATATTGAGAAGTAAAATCTCACCTTTCCCTGCTCTGGTTTGCTCTCGCATTTCACGAATTCCCGCCCAAGGTTGCCATTCTTGTCGGTCGTTGTGACTAGCCGCTTCAGGGGTGCGATACGTGGGCATGCAGGGCATCTTGTCATGGGCACTGCGCCATAGCGCGGCCATGAGCGGCGGGAGGCTGAAGCGGAGCTCGACATTGCTAGGTCGCGGCCCGGAACGGCGTTGCTGCGCGTCGTCGCCGGAGAAAAAGAACAACAACGGTCGGGGAGGGGGAGGGGGGAGGATGGGCTCGGGTGCTGCACGGCTCGGGGCACGGCTCGGTGTCCTCTTGTACCAATGCTGACCTGGATAAGTTAGTGGGTCCCATGCTGTGGGTCCCGCTCACCTGACCAATGCTGAGTTGGATAAGTTAGTGGGTCCCATGCTGTGGGTCCCGCTCACCTGATTCGAGTTTTAAACATGTGTCTTTGGATTAGGCAGCAGTGTCGCATGGGAGCTATTTTTTCCAACGAATATGTCGCATGAGAGCGATTACAACCAACTACGTCGCATGAGAGACAATTCACACCAACTACGTCGCATGGGAGCTATTCACCCGTTCTCGTTGCAGGTCTGCGCTGACGATGCCACCAATGACCACTGGGGCGTGCTCGGCTGCCGCCATGGGCGCGTCCTCATCATCAACCGGACGCAGTGTGAGCTCGTGGTGTTCGACCCCATCTCTGGCGACCGCTGCATTGTGCCGTTTCCGCCAAATTTCGACAATCACGCTTACAACACCAATGGAGCTTTGATCGGCGACGACCAGCTCCGGTCCAGCGCATTTCAGTTGGTCTTGGTAGGCTTTTCTGCCAATGACGGCGCAGGAGTTACTGCAGCCCGCATCTACTCCTCGGAGACCGGCGAGTGGGGAGAACTCATTGCTGCAGCGAGACCATGTGCTGTTGGCCATCTCCCCTGCACACTCATTGGCAAAAGGCTCTACTGGTGGCTCACTGAGCGTGACCATGGTATACTGGAGTGATCAGCAAGCCTTCCATTGAGAACATTCACAGCTGCCGGAGCCGGATCATCAGTGGAGAGGATGGCGGTATTGGACTCGTCGTATTCTCGTACCCTAGCTTGCAAATGTGGGACCGTAAGGTCAGTGATCGGAGTGTCGCAACATGGGTGCTGCGGAAGACAGTTGACATGCGTGGCAAGCTTGCTCTGCCGTCTAACATGGAGGCAGGGAAATCGACTATTCTGGGGTACACTGACGATGCGGATGCGATTATTATATCGGTGCACACATTCCCCTGGGTGCAGAATGGCGACGTTTTTGTCTTCCTGGTTCAACTCAACTTAATGCAGTGCTCGGGAGACTCGGCAGCCCTCTCGGCGCCGGTCTCCCTCGCCGACCCGGCGCCGCGACCGGTCCCCTTCGCCTCCCCGCCCGCCCCCCGCCACCACCGACGCCGGCTCCCCCTCCCGCCGCTACCAGCCTCCCTGCTCCCAGGCGGCGTTTCCACCGGCCAACGGCGGCAACGGCAACCGGGGACGCCCGGGAGCCAAGAAGAGGAAGAAGAAGGGCCCTCCGCGCCCTCAAGCCGCCACTTCCACTGCTACCGTGGCTCCTCCTCAGGGTGCCTCCGCCGCGGCCGTGGCTCAGCCGTGCTTCAACTGCGGCCTCTCCGGCCACTTCCAGGTGGCATGCCCCAACCCACCATCGTGCTACTTATGCAAGGAGTCCGGGCACCCCGCGATTTTATGTCCGGATCGCCTGGTGACAGAGGAGCTCATGATGTATGGGCACGGCATCGAGGACTTGGCCTTCTTCCACATCGAGGTGCCCGAGCTCGCCCCACCGTCCCCCTCGCTGCTGGCCCTGGTGACGGTTGTGGGAGAGGCCGTCGCCACTCCGGAGCTGATTGAGGCTGAGCTCAACCACCTGTGCCGCTGCTCGTGGGACTGGCAGGTGACCCCCACGGCTCCCAGCTCCTTCTCTGTGGTGTTCCCAGACGCGATGAGCATGGGCTTCTGCACCCGCAGCAACAACATCACCCTGGCCCTCAACGACATCGTGGTGAACATCTCTGAGCCGCAGTGGGATCCCAGAGCCGTCGCTACCCTGGACACGGCCTGGCTCCTCATTTCCGGCCTCCCTGATGTTGCCCGTTCCGAGCGGACCATCCGCAGTATGTCCAAGATTCTGGGCCGGGTGGTGGTGGTGGATGAGCTCTCCCTGCGCAAGGAGGAGGAGGTCCGGGTTAAGGTGAAATGCCTGGACTCCTCCAAGCTCCACGTCACGATCCGGGTCTTCTTCAACGATGACGGCTACGACCTCAAGATCCGCCCCGAGCCTCCGTCCCACGTCGGCCGCCCCCGCCCCGCCTCCGTCCTTGCCGAGCTGCATCTGAAGATCTCCAACTCCCCACTTCCTGTTGTGGTGGGGGGTGACTTCAATCTCATCCGTTCCCCGGAGGAGAAGAATAATTCCCGGATTAATTTTCCCCGGATGCAATTATTCAACGACTGGATCGCGGAGCTGGGGCTCCGTGAGCTTGACCGGACAGGTGCCAGATTCACCTGGACCAACCGGCAAGCTGTCCCGACACAATCCGTGCTGGATCGTGTCCTAGTTTCCCCGGAGTGGGAATTGCGATGCCCTCTGGCGTCGCTTCGGGCGGTTACCCGGATTGGTTCCGACCATGTCCCCCTTCTCCTCTCCACCGCTGACGAGCGCCCCCCCCCTCCCCGCCGCGGTTCCGATTCGAGCTCTTCTGGCTCAACCAGACTGGCTTCCGGGAGGCCGTCGTCGCCCGCTGGATCTCCGCTAGGTCGGCACCCCACCGCTCCATGTCTGCGGTCGACTCTTGGCACTTTTGTGCCAAGCTAGCCCGCCAGTTCATGAAGGGTTGGGGGGCTAATTTAGGCCGGGACCTGAGAGAGCGCAAGAAGTCCATCTTGGTGGCTATTCAAGCTCTGGATGCGCGTGCGGACTCGACCGGGCTCTCCTCGGACGAGTGGCTGCTTCGCTACGACCTGGAGGACCAGCTCTCCATCATCTACTCGGATGAGGAGGCTTACTGGCGCCTGCGGGGTACCCAGAGGTGGGTGCTTCAGGGCGATGCCAACACCGCCTACTTCCAGGCGGTCGCGAACGGCCGGCGTCGCCGCAACTCCATCCACTGCCTGTGGGATGGGGGCGCGCAGTTAGTGCTGCCCGAGGCCATCCGCCTTCATGTGGATGGCTTCTATAGGGCATTATTTACCCCCACCCCGCGCGGTGGGGCTAGCCTCGCACCCGACATTTGGTCGGGCGCGCTAGGAGTTTCGGATGAAGCCAATGCGGCTCTGGTGGCCCCCTTCAGTGAGGACGAGGTCCTCGCTGCCATTAAGGGGATGAACTCCTCCTCGGCCCCGGGACCGGACGGTCTCCCAGTAGCTTTCTTCAAGGCGTTCTGGCCTACCATCAAACCCGAGGTCATGGCTCTCTTTGAGGAATTCTACTCGGGTTCCATGGATTTGGGGCGCCTCAACTATGGGGTGGTGACCCTCATCCCCAAGGTCTCGGGCGCCTCCGTTATTCGCCAGTTCCGCCCCATCACAGTGATTAATGTGATTTTTAGGATCCTGGCGAAGGGGTACGCCAATAGGGTGACCCTCCTTGCGGACACAATCACCCACCCGAACCAATCCGCCTTCATTCGAGGCCGATTTATCCTTGATGGGGTGTTGGTGTTCCACAAAGTGCTCCACGAGGTCCGTCTGAAGCGCCATAGGGCGGTCTTCCTTAAGTTGGACTTCCACAAAGCCTATGACACGGTGCACTGGCCGTTCCTGAGGGAAGTCTTGCTTCGCAAGGGCTTTGACGACCGTTGGGTGACCCGCGTCATGCAGCTCGTCTCCTGTGGCCGGACGGCAGTAAACATCAATGGCGACATCGGCCCCTTCTTCCCTACCCTCTGTGGGGTCCGGCAGGGGGACCCCTTCTCGCCGTTCTTGTTCAACATGGTGGTGGATGCCCTGGCTGCCATCCTAGATAAGGCCAAGGCTGCGGGACATATTAGAGGTTTGGTCCCGCACCTTGTTGGAGGGGGAGGGGTCTCCCTTCTCCAATACGCTGACGACACCATTGTTATGGTCGAGGGATCCGCCCTTGAGATTTCCAACCTGAAGTTCCTCCTTCTGTGCTTCCAGCAAATGTCGGGCCTTACCATCAACTTCGACAAGAGCGAAGTGATGGTGCTCGGTTACCCCGCTGAGGAAGCTCAGTCCATTGCCGATCGGCTTAACTATCGGCTGGGTTCTTTCCCCACGGCTTATCTGGGGATCCCCATTAGTGACTCGCGCCTCACCGTGGCGGACCTCCGCCCCACGGTGACCTGTATGCAGCATCGCGTGGAGCCCTGGAAAGGGCGTTGGCTGTCGAAGGCGGCCCGCGTGATTCTTATCAACTCCTCGCTGGCCAGCCTCCTGTGGTTCCTCATGAGCTTCTACAGCCTTCATGAGACGCTCCATCAGGAGATCGCCAAATACCAGTCCAGATTCTTCTGGGCAGGGGAGGAGGGCAAGCAGAAATATCACATGGTCAGCTGGCCAGATATTTGCAAACCCAAAGACCAAGGCGGTCTTGGGATCCTGTCCTCTCGGCGCATGAACATCGCCCTCCTGACCCGCTGGCTATGGCGCATTGCCAATGGCGAGGGAGGCCTCTGGCTTACTATCATCCAGAACAAATACCTACGTGGACAGCCCCTGGCGTTCTGCCAACGCTCGGGCGGTTCCCAGTTTTGGCAGGCTGTCGTCCAGCTGCTACCGGTTCTGCACATAGGCACTTCCATCTCTGTGGGCTCTGGCGCCTCAACCTTTTTCTGGCTGGATAGATGGCTTGGGGACTCCCCTCTAGCCGCCCGGTTCCCCAGCCTCTTCGATATTGTAGTTGACCCTCGGGTCTCTGTCGAGGCGGCCCTTATTGACTTAGGGCGCCTCGCGTTCCGCCGCCCTTTTGGACCTGCCGAGGTGGCTGCCTGGGATGATCTCCTCCAGGACATCGCCCTGCTGCCTATGGACGTGGCAGACGCTCCGGATGCCATCTCCTGGCGCCTAGATCCCTCCGGCCGCTTCTCCACCAAATCCCTCTACGCGGCCATTGCCCCCACGTCAGCTCCGGAGCCCTTCGGCCTTATCTGGGACATTCGCCTCCCACTTAAAATTCGGATCTTTCTGTGGCAGTGGATCCGCGGCCGCCTCCCGACCGGCGTGGAGGTCCTCAAGCGCCATGGTCCTGGTGATGGAATGTGCCCCTTGTGTACCACGGTTGAGGATGCTAATCACATCTTCTTCTCGTGCTGCACGACACAGTTCCTTTGGTCTTGTTTCCGCGAAACGGTTGGCGGACAGTGGTGCAATACCAACTTCCCTGACTTGCTTGCCGAAATTCAGGCCTCCCCCCCTCGCTACAGACATATTAGATGGCTGTGCGTCGGGGTGCTGGCCTGGACCTTGTGGACGGTTCGCAATAGGCTTGTCATTCAGAAGGTGCCCCTTCGACGTGCGACTGACTCCATCTTTAAAATGTGTGGTTACTTGCAGCTCTGGCGGCCGCTTAGCCGCCCCCCGGACCGGGACGCCATCGACAGACTCCTCACCGACCTCCGTTCGTTGGCCTTCCGCCTGGCACCTCCGCTCCCGCCGCCACCCCCGGAGCCCGACTAGTGGATGATTCACTTCTGGCGCGTGTGCCTTTTTGGTTGTGTGTGTTGGGCTTGTTGAGCTGTGCCCTCAGCAGTAACCCTTGTTGCTTTCTTGTGCTTGGACTTTGGGTGCGTGTGGACCTTGTGTTTGTGTGAACTTTGTGTTTGTGGCTTTGGCATTGGCTTTATCTATAAAGCGGGGCGCGAGCCTTTTTCGGTAATGCAGTGCAAGAAACTACATGGAAGCTTTATGGAAAATTCCTATCACCCTTATGCAAATTTCTATGCCGGTAATTGCTTATCCTTACATTACATTAGTGGCCAGAATGCACATGTTTTTTAGCCTTAAAATGTTTACGAACGACTTTGTTATTCTTTTCCTCTATAGATAATCGATAAATGAATAGCATGTTGTTTTTGTGTTATATTTTCTCCTTATTTGCCCTGAAAGATAGAAAATTTGACTAACTTGTGCGAATGTTCACATACTTTCTATGGCTATATGATTACCAGGCCCAACAGCACTCAAACTTCTTGGTCGTCTACACAGTGATCGGGATGCTGCTGTACCACAAGCGTAATGGCCGGTCCATCATGGTACCAGTCAAGCTACCTAGGTTCGAGTCTCCCCAATTACTTTATATGCAACGCTGAGAGGCGGCTCTTCCCCCCTTGGTCGCATTTGTTGCAATAGTTATCATGTCTCATGTTTGTTTTGTTCTTGGCCTTTGGAGCCTTGTGTTGTGAAAGTTGTGACTTTCTGTTAAACTGGCCGTGTGTGTACTTTGTGTTGAGGGTATGTGTTTGAACTCAGGTTGGGAGTGTCCTGTTTGTAACATTTACTGTAAACTTGTCACATTATCTTATGATAGTGGAACTAGAGTTGTATGGATAGAATAATGAATTTACTGTATGAAAGATAGCAAACTATTTTAATTAATCTCTTCTACCATATCATTTTGCTCAAAAATTCACATACATTATATAAATAGAAATTGTTTTGTTTAAAGATACCGTGTAGTTAAAAAGCACATCCATGGTTAAAGCTAAATATAGAATGCTTTAAGGGGGACACCATTGCTTCTGTCTACCTTCTTTTTATTGTACTCATAAATATGACATAACATGTTGCTGGCTTACCTGAACCAAGTCTTTTATGCTACACTAGGAGTCTAGCTGTAATTAGTAATACAATTCATATGGCTAAGTTGAAAAATAGTCATAAAGAAGAATCAGATGATGTGCCGTACATTAGGTTATGTCAGGGTAATAAGTTTGGTGATCTTCAAAGATTCAGTCATAAGTTCCTTCAGATTACACAGGGAGGTTAGGATGTCAGAATACCCACAGGTTAGGAAGGCAGAGAGATCCGTGCCGGATATGCTACAGTACTAGTGTGCCGGATATGCTACGGGACACAGTTTGCCAGTTGGCCCCTCCTGAAGGTTCAAATAGAAGATCTTAATTCTGATCCTTGATGATACTCAGGAATCTGCTTATTCTTGAACACCCGGAAAAATGAGATTCTATTTGAAAAGGGTGTTGTTTTTATTTAGGATCATGTCACACACTAGCCAGTGTTAAGGTGGTTTTGTTGAGCCTATAGTTGGAAAAACTGAGTGTGTCTTTCTTGTTATTTTTTTCTCGCTGAAATGCCCTTTTAGCTAATATTGCTGGATCTCGCAGAAATCTTGATGTTCCAGTAGCTCAGTTGTGCATTAATTTTTTTTCTTTGGAAAAGGAGGATGCCTTTTTTTCCCAGCGTCCTGCTATGCATATGATCCTTTATGTACTATTCTTGTAGAAACACAGCACATCGAACAGTTCTTGGGGTGAAACAAAAAATACAGCACAACACTGGATCCTCCATCGTACATGGATTGTATCACAAAATGTTGTATGTGCACCGCAAAATTTTCGATGGCAAGACTGCCAAATTTGGTTAGGGAGGATACTGGCCTCCTGCTAGAGGCGTGGGAGTAGTCTCCTGAGCTGTCGTGGTGCAGGTTGTCCTGCATGCTGTTTTTTCTCTCTTTTTTCTCTTTTCCTTGCTTTCTGCAGCAATTGTGAAGTTCACCCCCCCCCCCCCCCCTATTAATGAAATAGCAATGCTCCTGCTTGGCCCATAAAAAAGCAGTAACTATTTAATTTATATAAAAAAGATATGATTCATTTCATTCCTTCAAATGGAAAAATTCCAGTAGTTTGGAAGGTGTTCAAAACAAAGCAATAAACGCATACCACTCTCTGTTCACAGCAGCAGAACACGGTAGAGAAGGTAGAATGCATGTGTCCCTCTACGACACTTCAAACCCAGTATTTGAGCTGATTGTGTACAACAGCTTACTCCTCACCGTGCTTGACTGCTTGTATGTTGGGAGCTGTGACACATCCAAATGAACAAAGAAAAATCATGTGTTGTGGTCAATGTTCAATGCGAAGCTGTTCTGATAAGTTAGGGGGGCGGACGGATTATATGTCTGACTGATTTGTTGCAACCTATGATTGTTGTGAATGTTCATATACTTTCTATGGCTATATATGGTTACCAGGCCCAGCGGCGCTTCGACTTCTTGCTCGTTTGGACAATGATCGGGCTGCTGCTGTACAACAAGCGTAATGACTAGCGCATCATGCTACAAGTCAAGCTACACCCGTTCGAGTCTCCGCAATTACATTAAATTCAACGCTGAGAGGCGGCTCTTTCCCGCTTGGCCGCATTTGTTGTAACAGTTGTAATCTCTCATGCATGTTTGTTTTGTTGTTGGCTTCTAAAGCCTTGTGTTGTGCGGCAAGGTCTGAATTTCTTTTAAACTGGCTGTGTGTACTTGTGTTGCGGGTATGCGTTTGAAGTAAGGTTGGGAGCGTCCTGTTTGGAAATTTGTTGTATAGTATCGGTAAAGATTGATTTTACTGTATGATAGATATAGCAAACTATTTTGATTTAATTAATTTGTTCTATCATATCATTTTACTGCAAAGGTTCACATAGATTCTATAATTATCCATTGTGTTTTTAAAGATAAAGGGTGTAGCGAAAGATCATGTTCATGGTTAATATCATACCTTTCTTTTAGTTAGGGAAATATCACACCTTATGAAGGTAAATATACAATGCTCTAAAGGGGACACCATTGCTTCTATCTATATTTTTTTACTGTACCAATAAATATATCATAACCATGTTGCAGGGCTTACTTGAACCAAGTCCTTTACTAGGAGTCCAGGAGTAATTAGTAATACACTTCATATGGTTAGTTGAAAACAGTTATGAATAATCAGATGGTGTGTCATGTGTTAGCTATTTTCAGGGTAATAAGTTATGTGATCTTGAAAGATTCAGTCATAATTTCCTCTTGATTACATGGGGAGGTTAGGATTTTAGTGTTGGATATGCTACGGTACACAGTTTGACAATTCACAGCTTCTGAAGGTTCAAATAGGCAACTCTCAATTATCATGCCTGATGATACTCAGGAATCTGGCGATTCCTGAAAATCCAGAGATGATCAGCTTCTATTTTACAACGGTGTTGTTTTATCAAGGATCATGTCATGCATCAGCGATGTTACGGTGGTTTTGTTGAGCCTTCATTGCTTGTTTGAAAACTTAGTGGCATTTTTGGTACTGTGTGGTAGCCTCCACAATTATAACAATTGATGGCAATTTCTAAAAAAAATTGGCATTTTTATTGTACACTTTTTTCTCAGTTTTTCAGTTGGGTTTTCTTCATTGTTTTCATGTTTTTTCACCTTTTTAATACTGTGTGGTAGCCTCCACAATTATAACAATTGATCGCAATTTCTAGATTTTTGTGGCATTTTTATTGTACAGTTTTTTCTCAGTTTTTCATGTGTTTTCTTCTTTGTTTTCGTGTTTTTTCACTTTTAAAAAAATTGCAAAGGGAATCGTTTGGGCCAGCTGACATGGGATTCGGTGGATGGTTCGGGCTGGTGGATGGTCCGTATTACAATTGGGCATCTTAGCGGCCAGTTGGCTGTTCCTTCACTCAGGTTCTCGGTATATTTTTCTCTAACAGCACGACCACTGCTTCTCATGCATCCATCATCAATAGTATTAATTACAACAATAAAGTTCAAATAAAGAGCATTACAAATATGATTAATACTTGTTAGAAAAAGCAAGCAGTATTTCCTTTGGACGCCCATGATCTCTGATCATCGCTGATTCTTGGTAGATCGTCTGTGGATATCTTCAACCGTCTCAGTGAAATAAACAGATTGGTCCTTATTAGCACCCTGATACAAACCTATTCCCACAGAGGAAAAAAATGGTAGAACAAACTTGACTGCGTTGGTGGCTCACGAAGGTATAAATTTTACTGGACCATGCAGACGGAGAGATGTACTACAGTGTTCAAGGTAGTATGTCGGTTGGGCACATTTATAGGCACAAAAAAAATGACAGAACGTGACAGCAGCCATGAGGGAATTGCAGCCTGCACCAGCAGCAGGTATTATAAAATAGAGTAGCTTTTGTTTACCTCCAAACCTCGGCTAGCTAGAGAATCTTGGAGAATTTCTCCAGGTATGTTCATTCATTAAGACAATCCAGGAAGCAATTGATTAAAGAGGGTTTATTCTGCCGATGATGGCGCTCACCTTCATAATAGATTTTGGCTTAGATGCTTGTAGACCAACTACAGGTTTCGGCTTCTTGTCATGCCAAGCACCCAAGGATTAACAGTCATCCCGCGCTCCCGTGCACCAAAATCATAGAGACATAGTAAGGAAAACAAGTAAATCTGAAGAAACAAGGCTGAAGGAAACAAGGAAACGCACTGGCCTGATTGGAGCATCTAAAACCGGAGCCCTCATATCGTCCGCAAACGTTCGGGCGGACTGCCCAGACAGCAAATTGCCACTCAACCGAACCTCACATAGTCAGCCCAAATGTCCGGGCTAACCGGCACTCCGCAAACCCAGCCCATATCTGGAACGGATCTGCAGTGGACCGGACATGTCCGGACCCGTCCGCCAAGTCGGATCCAGCCCACGCTGAACCACCTTGTCCCCACAAATACCCAACCTAGACCAAACCCTAGTCAAAGTCCTTGCTCTTCTCGACTGCTCCGTCTTCACTGCCCCTCTCCTCCCCTCTCGTCCCCTCCCCTCCACCCTGGCCTGCTCCAGCAGCAGATCCAGCAAGGAATCCGACCCAATCGACTGGGCGGCACTCGTCAAGAAGGACTCCAGCTCCTCCGCCCCAGACGACGGAAGTCGCGCTTCGCATTGCCCTTCACCGGTCGCGGATGGACAGGGGCGGGAGCTCAAGTTCCGCAGCCTTCATGGTCTTGGGCTTTTGGCACCCTACAACCACAATTGCTATTCACATCCCACTGATTCAGTCTACAATAAAATAGTAACAACATAACCAAATATCAATACATGATTGTATGAACAGAGTAAAAATGATGATAAAGAAATATGACACTACAATTTCCCAAAAGGTCAAACCAATGCACTACAGTGGGTGTCCTGTGCAAAATGAAACTAGAAACCAGGGAGAGGGAAGGCATAACAAAAGGGAGAGGCTGAGTCCAGCCATCTCCCTGTGAGAGGCTTGCTTTATTCTCCTGTTGTTTTGTTAGCAAGTCTAGAACTGGCTCATAAAGTTTACAAGCATGTAGAAAAATGAATATTTTTATGTTGTTCTTTATTGGGATTTTTTTCATTTTAAAAGCTGCTGGTAGGGAATCCAGTTCACCCTTGATATGAGTCAAACGGCACATTTTCATCAACCAAGTTTATCCCCTGTGATATCAGCCAAAACAAATGCAGATCAAACCGAACTGGAGATTGCTTCGACTGGCTGGACAGTACTTCATGCTCTAACAATGCCGGCCTGTGCAGCGACCAATCTCTTTAGTCACTAATGCACGAGAAATAAGAAAAAGATCAGCACATATTAACTTCACAATGAGGAAAGTTGTGCCTGAATAATTGAAGTAGGGTCATTCCAACAAATTCAGCAATATTAGGTAAAATTGCATTTGGATGAGCGAAAAAAGCATACATGGAGGAGAAGGATAAAAAGAAAGTATTGAGCCCGTCTTGACGGATGGCTCAGAATTATTCAGATTTGTAATAATAAAGATGGGACACTGACCATGTTGAGGCAGGCTTCACTTCCAACTGTATCCATCATTCCTGTCCATGGTAACCATATGTGACAAAAACTAACAATGTCACTCACAAGTCAGAGCAATTCAGCTCATCATCTTCTATGAGAATAATTCATTCATATACTACATGCACTGGGATTAAAGAACGAAGCTGTTCAGAGTATGCGTCCCTTTTTTCACTGAAGCTTCATAGTAGATAATAGTTTGTCCAGGAGTCAACTTCATATATTGATACAGGCAGCAAAGGATCAACCACAAAGAAATCCTCCTTTTTCTGAAAAAAATAAAGAGAGCAAGAATAGATGGCTCAGGTACTGCAGCTTCTAACAATATAATGTAAAATAGTACTTCGATAAGAGAAAATACATGAAAGACAACTTGGAGTTTGAACCTTCAGAAGCTGCCAGCTGTAAAACTGCATTACGCCTTTGTGATATGTTGCAATTCTGACCTCCTCATGTACTTTATTGTATAAATAACTTGTAAATCAAGATATGTGAATGTAAATATCCAGAAGGTTTATCCTCCGGCAAAACCAAAATCTGACTCTAACAAAAAGTCAAAAAACATTGAAATAGAGCAAGTAGCGGAGATATCATTCTCGCAACCTTGTTTTCCTTTTTTCTTTAAAAAGGCATCATCCTAGCATTAAGTTGATCTTCGACTACTGTTATCTTTCGCAACGGTTCTATATATAGAATGCATGTCAACCCTTATGGCAAGGTGATATGATACAGTAAAATCATTACTTTACCCATACAACATTCACTCAGGTTAAATTATACACCACACATATTCCAAACAGGATGCTCCCAGCCTGAGTTCAAACATATACCCACAACACAAAGTGCACATACAAACAGTTTTACAAAAGTTCACCCAAGCAGGGTCCAAAAGCCAACAATAAACAAACACGAGACCAGAACCTTAATAAGATTTGCATTTGAAGTAGTTGGGGAAACCCGGCCCAGGTGGCTTGAGGATTACCATGACGCACTAGCCATTACGCTTCTGCTCCACCAGCATCCCCATCATTGTTCACAGGAGCAAGAATTCGTCGCGCCGATGGGCCTGGTAATCATATAGTTATAGAAGAAAGTATATAAACCTTCACATCTATGATATGGTATAATAAATTACTCAAAATAGGATGACAAATTTTATGAGGAATAATTAAATTATGACAGAAAAAATACAACCAATAATTCCATGCATGGATCAACAAAGGGGGGAAATATCACATCAATGGTATCCATGAAATTACCATGCACGAAAAAAAAAGGATCGATGTGACTCCTTCAATGTTAAGATAAGTAAATTACCTGCGTTATAGAAACTGGCGAATGGATAATAGAAATTTTGGAGAAGGTGTCCATGAAGCCTGTTGCATTGCATTGTCTCAAGTTGGACTGTAAAGACACGGATGCACGTCCCTTTGAACACTGATATAAGAATCGCATTAGCATCCTCGGCATACCCGATAAGTAGTGAGTCCCAAGCCGCCCACGAAGATGTCAGATCAACGAAGTTGTCCATGACAACGGTCTTGCGCAGCACCCATGTCGCAACACCGTGAGAATCGATGTTGCGGTTCCACATTTCGATGGTAGGGTACAACAATATGGTGAGGCCAACAGTGCCATCCTCCCCTGGGATGATCTGGCTGTTGCAGGTGCTGATATTCGCACGGGGAGGGCTTGTAATCAGAGCTAGGCTCTGGCTTTCCAGATTTAACTCTAGAAAGCTATACGGAGGCTTTGTCAGCCAACAGTAGAGGCGGCTGCCGACCACGGTGACGGGGACACTGGTAAGATGACATGGCTCAGCAGTGGAGATGATGTCTCCCCATGTGCCGGTCGCAAAGGAGTAGACGCGGGCCTCAACTCTGGCGCGGGCCTCATCTACCAGGACCAGCTGCTCGCCGTCGGAGAGCAGAGCTCCGTTGGCGCTTTGCCCGCCGTCGACCAGATCCGGTGGGAATGACACGCGGTGGCAGTCACCGGAGATAGGGTCGCAGATGAGGAACTCGCGCAGCGTCCAGTTCATGATGAGGACGCGGCCCTGGCGGCACCCGAGCACGCGCCAGGTGTCCCACCCGGTGCAGACCTGGATGGAGAAGCGCTCCGCGGGGATGCTGCGGACTGCAGGGATGAACTTGAGAGAGGTCAGGTGCTTATCGAAGACGCCTAGGACCGGGGGTCTCCCGTGGTGGTCGCGCCAGCGGCGCCGGAAGGAGGCGGAGGCGGCGAGGCGACCCCACGGCTTGCAGACAAGCGATGCGAGCGGGAGGGAGGATAGCTCCGGGGAGAGGCGGACGAGGACCTCGCTGAGGACGTTGTCGTCCTCCAGCGGCGCCGCCGCAACCGCCGGCGAAACGCGGTGGCCGCGGCCGGTGGTCATCTCGCCGCCGACGCCGCCCTTGTGTCGAGCCTATTTTCTAGGGTTTTCCAGTGGATGGAGTGGGGAAAAGAGCAGGAAGCAGCCGGACTCTTTTTCTTTCCTGTAGGAAGTAAGGTCCGTTTGGGCTGTGGACGTACAAGGAAAAAAGCCATTTTAGCCCAAGAAACTGATATATTAGTAGCAATTCGAATGTATATATATTATGGAGTAGAAGCAAGCGATGATTATTATGGAAAATCTACGGACGAAGTGCTTTGCGAGTGAACACACCTCTGTCGTCAATATGAGGAATGGAGGTCGCAAAATGGTGGGAAAGAAATAGTTTGTTCGAGTAAGAAGGGGAATGGGGCGAGCCCATGACTACCATGTCGTATGCCTAGGGCGAGCCGGGGGACTCATGCTGCTACCACACTCAGGTCTCCCTTCTTGCTTCCTCTGACTATCGTCCCTGCCAGCCTCTGTTCCACCGCGGCGGGCCTGCGTCAAAGGTTGTGGGAGGCGTTCTTTGGTGGTGCAAGTGGCTGGTTGGTGAGTGGTTTCAATCCTTATATCCGGCCAATAATAGCCATGATTTTGGCTAGTGTCGAGCATCGACAACCCTCTGATGTTGCTGACAACCTTCTACTAGTGGGAGTTTCGAGGATCTGACTTGCCTCACCGTGGGCGGGAGGGAGGATGGTTGTGGGGAGAGGCGGACGAGAACCTCGGCGAAGACGTTTTCGTCCTGCAGCGGTGCCGATGCAACCGCCTTCGGCGTTTCCCCTGTGGAATGGAATTGAGATTGAGGCTGCTTTTTAGGGTTTTGAAATGGAAGTGTGGAAGAAAGGCAGGAAGGGGACTCTTTCATTTCCTTTTTGTGTGTATAATGTTTGTTTGGGCTATGGGCGTACAAGAAAAAATCAAAATCTACCGACGGAATGACTTGGGAGTGAATGCACCTCTGCTATCAACCTTAGATGAGAGGCGACGAAATAGGGGAAAAGAAGTAATTGGGATGAGGAAGAAGGGGAAGGATTTCGCATAAAAAAGAAGAAGGGGGTTGAGAGGAGGAAGAAGGGGGGCAGAAGAAAGGAGAGGATGAGATGCTTGGCTGGTGGCTAACCACGACAATGACAATCATAGAGAGGTCGACCTACGTCCGACGAGTAATTAGCTCCCGGTTAAGCTTACATTTGCTGCTAAGGGAGCAAAAGAGGTCAGCGATCCAAGGAGGGTGGTGGGCAATATGGAGGGATGTGGTAGCACCTATGATCACATCCCGTATGAAGGAAGGCGAAGTTGCGGAGTGGAGGGAGGAAGCCATGCTGCAGTAGGGGGCACCGATGAGGGATAAGACATGACGAGACATAGATGAGCAATCTGATATGGGAAGAAGATGATATGACTGACTCGTTCTCTTTTCGTAAGGATCGTCTAGGTTGTGGTTGTACAAGAAAGGAAGGATTTTAGCCTAAGAACCTTATTCATTGATATCAAGTATATTATGTAGAAGCAAGAAATTATTATTATCAAAAATCTACCAATGAAGTGCTTCACGAGCGAACACATGTCAGCCATCAATCTTAGGGAGGGAGGCACCAAAATGGTGGGGATGAAATAGTTGGGACGGGTAAGAAGGGGAAGTGTTCCACAAAAAGAAAATGAAGGGAGATGGAGAGGAGGAAGAAATGAGAGGGCGGGTTGATAGGCGAGTGGCTCTCTGTGATAACGATGAGCATAGGAAGTTTAACCCCATGTTGGACTAGTAATGAGCTCCCTGTCAAGCTTACATCCATGGCTAAGAGAGGAAAGAGGGCATCAAGGTGAGAAGGATGAAAGAGGATGGTGGGTGATGTGGATTGATGTTGCGGTATCTATGATCGGGCACCCAATATTAAGGAGGACGCAGTTGTGGGAGTGTAGGGGAGGGAACCATGCTACAGTAGTACGGTGGAAGGGGGACTGAAGGGAGAACATGGGAGGAGGGATGGGTTGAGAAATCTGAAGAGGGAGGAATAAGGTGGAGGGAGGGTGTCGGTGTCAAAACCGGCAGATCTCGGGTAGGGGGTCCCGAACTGTGCGTCTAGGCCGGATGGTAACAGGAGACAGGGGACACTTTGTTTTACCCAGGTTCGGGCCCTCTCGATGGAGGTAAAACCCTACTCCTGCTTGATTAATATTGATGATATGGGTAGTACAAGAGTAGATCTACCACGAGATCAAGGAGGCTAAACCCTAGAAGCTAGCCTATGGTATGATTGTTGTGTATGGAGTTGATTCTGTCCTACGGACTACTACCCTCCGGTTTATATAGACACCGGATAGGGTTAGGGTTACATAGAGTCGGTTACAATGGTAGGAGATCTTGAATATCTGCATCGCCAAGCTTGCCTTCCACGCCAAGGAAAGTCCCCTCCGGACACGGGACGAAGTCTTCAATCTTGTATCTTCATAGTCCTGGAGTCCGGCTGAAGGTATAGTCCGGCTACCCGAACACCCCCTAATCCAGGACTCCCTCAGTAGCCCCTGAACCAGGCTTCAATGACGACGAGTCCGGCGCGCAAAATTGTCTTCGGCATTGCAAGGCGAGTTCCTCCTCCAAGTCCTTCATAGAAGATTGTAATCACCAAGAGTAGTGTCCGGCTCTGTAAAATAAGCTTCCACATATTGCCATGGAGAGAATAATATCAACACAAATCAAATCTGCTGACGTATTCTGCAGTGCACCATCACATTACAACCAAGTCCTTTATTCGAATCGTTTTTACTTTTCCACCTCAGCATGTTTCACGAGGCGGTTTCCTTGGCACGTCTTGTCAAAGCAGAGATCGTGTACCCCCCTTTCACGGGATTCTCATCAATACGGACGTGGGTAACCCAACCGTGCCACTTATCACGGCGCTTGGGAGGCAAGCGAGTTTTACTAGGCAGGTGGGACGCACGAATGCGTCCGCCTATATAAGGGGACAAGGATCCACGTCCTTACCTACGCCTTCTTCCTCCCTTGCCTATCCATCTCTCGCGCACCCGAGCTCCAGCGCCCAAGCCCGCACTTCCCACCTCAACCTTCTCCAGCGATGTCCAGAGCGGGAGGCAAATGGATGGTCTCCTCCGTTACGGAGGGTAAAATCAAGAAGCTAAGGAAGGCCGGGTATCTGTCCAAGGACATCGTGCACCGGCTTCCCGAGGAGGGGCAGCTTATCCCCACCCCAAGGCCCCATGAGAGGGTGGTATTTCTCCCCCACTTCCTCCGCGGACTGGGCTTTCCACTCCACCCATTTGTCCGGGGGCTCATGTTCTACTACGGCCTGGATTTTCACGATCTGGCTCCAAACTTTATCCTCAATATCTCGGCGTTTATCGTCGTGTGCGAGGCCTTTCTCCATGTCCGCCCCCATTTCGGCCTCTGGCTCAAGACCTTCAACGTCAAGCCCAAGGTGGTGTGTGGCAACCAGGCGGAGTGCGGAGGCGCCATGGCAGGCAAGATGGCCAACGTCCTATGGTTCGAGGGCTCTTTCATGGAGACCCTAAAGGGATGGCAAGCTGGGTGGTTTTATATCACCGAGCCACGCGATCCGGAATGGACCGCAGCCCCCGAGTTCCGATCCAGACCCCCCACGCGGCTTATGTCCTGGAAAGAGATGGGCCTGTCGTGGGGTGACAAAAAAGAGGTGACCGGATTGCAAACATGCATCCAGTCCCTGGTGAACAAGCCAGTCCGGCTCGTTAATATAATCCAGGTTATGCTCATCCGCCGGATCCTCCCGTGCCAACAACGGGATTTTAATCGGTGGGAGTTCGACCCGGTGCAGCACCAAACCCTCAACAGGCTCTTCGACACGATGTATGAAGACGCCTGGAAGGTGCTATTCAAGGGTGCCGAGGCTCCCGCATACGCTTTCGAGGACCGCGGATACAGCTCGCAGCGTCACGCTAGCAAGGTATGCCATCTACACCCTTCACAGGATGTTAAACCTTTTTTCATAGTTTGACACTATGCGGGATCTGAACTCCCTTTCCTTTGACAGGCTTGGCGGGCGATAGCCGAGCCGATTAACTGTCCGGCTCTGCT
Organism: Triticum aestivum; assembly: GCF_018294505.1. Classification (NCBI taxonomy): domain Eukaryota; kingdom Viridiplantae; phylum Streptophyta; class Magnoliopsida; order Poales; family Poaceae; genus Triticum; species Triticum aestivum. The sequence goes on along the minus strand of NC_057809.1, from coordinate 13,977,608 downwards.
GCCCAAAGATCCAGCCCCAGCTTTACTGGTGAAGCTGCTGGCCCCGGCGCCTTATGTGGTGCCGGAGAAGAAGGCCAAGAAGAAGAAGACCACGGGGACTCGAAAGAGTGCCCGTAACATGGTGGTGTCGGACTCGTCGTCTGACGAGTCCGAGGCGCCCTCCTCCCGCGAGAACGAGGAGGAGGAAGAAGAAGACTCTCCCTCTCCAGTGGAGGGAGGAGAGAAGAGGAAGGCCGCCCCAACGGGGGAGGCCGAGGGGTCTAGGAAAAGGAAGACCCCTCCGCCGGACTACGCCCCTGACGCTGAAGAGGGCGAAGAGGAGTGGCCGGACAGGGCCAAGCGTCCGGCGAAATCGTAAGTTCGGGTATCAGAGTAACTCATGATGTTCCTTTATTGCGCAGCTTTCCCTAATGTCAAATGTAATCATGCAGCCCGCCCGGGCCGCACTCAACGAGTCGTAGAGCGGCTCCCTGGATTCATCGGACGTGAACTCTGTTCCGCCCGCTGTCTCCCCCCGCACTGCGGATGATGCCGAAGTGGCGTCGCAACGAGTTCCGGGGCAGGAGGAAGTGGTCCTGGAGGAGCCGCAAGGCGACCTCCCGGACCCCAGGAGTGAAGGGGACAAGACCCCTCAGGGCTCCAAGTCCGGCTTTAAGCCGGACACCGTGCCGGAATCTTCAACAGTTCCGGACCGCGGCAGGCGAACTCCTTCCAAGAGGAGCAAGCCTTCTGAGCCGGCAGCCTCCGTCCAATCGGAGGCCCCGGACAATCTGTTGGAGGTGCTTGAAGGCGCCTCCATCGACGAGGAGCACCGTACTATTATGAGTATGGTGATCCAGAAGGTTCAGTCCGCCAAGAGCAGGCTGAGTGAAGCTTGCGCTAGCCTCCTAACAGGCTTCGAGGTAAGTAAGGATATGTAGAAATATTACCGCATAGACAGTAGCCCCTCATGCTCTGGTAGGCGTTCGGAAAGAAAAGCCGAATAGAGGATCTATTAAATTTCGCAGGAGTCTAATAATGAAGAGTCAATATGCGTATGCAGGCTTCGCTGCTAGCCACCGCCGCACTGACTGCGGAGGTGGATGCCCTGAAACAGGGACTCGAGCGGTCCGAGCAAGAGCTCGGCCTGGCCAAGCAGCAGCTCGAGGAGAAAGAAGGTAAGAAATACCTTATAAAAAAGTGCCTATAGAGAGGCGTGATTGCAGAAAAATAACATGATTGAACTGCTTATTGTAGGGGCCACGACTGAGGTGGCGACCCTCAAGCAGGCGATGTCCGAGGCCGAAAAGAAAACGACCGCGGAGCGCACCGAGCGAGAGAAACTTGGGTCTTAGGTCGGCGAGTTGCAACAAGAGCTTCAGGCTCTCATGAAAAAACATGAGAGTTTGGAGCTTGAGTCGAAGACCCAAGCGTCCGAGCTCGCGACGGCCCTTGAGGCTACCAAGTCTGCCAAGGCCGAAGCCCAAAAGGCCCTCCGAGAGTTGGAGGATGTGAAAAAGATAGAAGTGGGTAAGGCATTCTTTATGCAAAGCAGAAATATAAAAGTAAACTACTTGTTACTTACCCGAATCCAGAGTTCTCCAGGGGCCTTCGCAGATCTTCCCCGCAGCGTATCCGATGCCGCCGCATTCTACCGAGCTAAAGAGGGCAGCTCGAAGGAGAAGGTGTTCTGGTCTCAGTATGCTGAGGCCGGACACTCTGTGCCCTTGAGCGATCAGCTGAAACAGCCGGTCGAACTCCACAAGGCGGCCGAACAGGCCATGAAGGGCTTCAAAGTTCGGCTGTGGCCCGGAGAGGCCCTGCCTGGGAGCTACTTCGGGCTGGTGCAGCGGCTGGTGGAGGCTTGTCCAAGGCTCGAGGTCATCAAGCGCTCTGTCTGCATCGAAGGTGCCCGTAGGGCCCTTGCCCGTGTAAGGGTGCACTGGGGTAAGCTGGACGGAGAAGCTTGTGACGGACGGGCCACCGCCAGGGAAGGAGCATCGCAAGCCGGAGAACTACTATAAGGATGTTCTTGCTGGTGCCCGCCTTGTGGCGGATGAGTGCACCAAGGATGTAATTTTTGAATGAATTCGCTCGTGTTTATCCTGTGCGTTGAAAACCTGTTCATATGCACTAAGCAATGCTTATTGAATTTAAAATATTATTTTCTGTGCGGCCATTTATCGAAAATTGAGAGATGGCCAGTCGTCGGCTTCTGCCCCCATGCCACTAGTGCTGGGGTGTTCGGTGATAAACCTGGGCGCTCTTGTTCCCATGCTTGGGTCCTTCGAGGGAGGCGCTCAGCACGATGAACTAGGCAATCGGACTATAATGCTTGAACACTCTCACTTAGCCATAGAACTTTATAATTTTAAATTTCGGCGAAGCCCCTAGTTCGGAAGACCGAGTTCGGGGCGCTATCCACGCCTTGGCTGGGGTTATCCAGCTCCTCGCTCGAAGCGGCATAAGCCTTTAGGGACTCGAAAAACCTCTCGAACAGCGACCGGTCTCTCGCCTCATCATGACAGTCAGTTTTAGCTTTCTCCACTGAGGTGCTTAACCCAGCTCAACCGGGGCACAATCGTAGTGGTTCTCCTAGTGCTACCTTAGCCGATATAGCGGAACGTAAGGCACCAAAACATAGGAGCCGGGCAAACCCAACTATTGACCCAAATCATGATTCGGAGCCGATGCATATAGTGGTATAAGTTCGGGGTGCCGCACTTGTGAAAGTGTACGGGCTTCTCACACCATATTAAAGGGTACTGAAGCCCCTGGCGTACTTTGCCGTACCACCATGTACGGGTGCGACATGTCATTAATGAACATATATATGAAAAGAGTAATGCAAAAGATAGACAAAAAGCTAAGCATTGTTTATGGAGAGGCTATTTATCAAAGCCGAACGATACAAATGGTGCGGTAAGCAAAAGATATTGGACTATTCAGTATGTCCTGACCAGGGGCGGGCCGCGGAATTATATATAAAGTAGGTATATCGCTCGTAACAGAGACAACCTGGGAGTTCCATAATGCGGCATTCCTTATCTGCCTCCCTAGATCTTGCATCTTTTGTGCGGCAATCGAATTGCCGAACAGGTCGTCTGAAGTATGGAGTCCTGAAAGTAAGAAGAAAAAAAATTAAAAAAAGAATCCGGCAGCCCCTGGTACGTTTTAAGCCGTACTTTGGGCGTGCCGTTATTATGCCCCTTCCCCTGTGCCCATGGTATTTCGAGGGCGTAGTTATGTACGCGAGGTACTGGTTTCACTAGGTGGCGAAAGCTGGGGTTGGGGCCGCATTGCTACGCTTGCTCAGAGTGTGCCAGGCGGTCCTGCTGTAGGTTACTCCGGGCGCGCTTGGCAGTGTCTGGCTTTTTAATGGCTGGACTGGAGAATTGCTCAAGAAGGCTACTTTGTACCTCCGCTGCGAGAGCCGCCGTATGCTCCTTCGTACGGAGGGAGCGTTCGGTGTTTCCGTTGACCGTGATCACTCCTCGAGGGCCTGGCATCTTGAGTTTGAGATATGCGTAGTGCGGCACCGCATTGAATTTTGCGAATGCGGTTCGTCCGAGCAGGGCGTGATAGCCACTATGAAACGGCACTATATCGAAGATTAACTCTTCGCTTCGGAAATTATCCGGGGATCCGAAGACCACGTCAAGTGTTACTGAGCCTGTACAGTTGGCTTCTACACCTGGTATGACGCATTTAAAGGTTGTTCTTGTGGGTTTGATCCTTGAAGGATCTATGCCCATTTTCCGCACTGTGTCCTGATAAAGTAGGTTCAGGCTACTGCCGCCGTCCATGAGGACTCTTGTGAGGTGAAATCCATCGATGATTGGGTAGAGAACCAATGCGGCGAAGCCGCCATGACAGATGCTAGTGGGATGGTCCCTCCGATCAAAAGTGATCGGGCAGGAGGACCAAGGGTTGAACTTTGGGGCGACTGGCTCCATCGCGTATACGTCCCGTAGCGCACGCTTCCGCTTCCGCTTGGGAATGTGGGTTGCGTATATCATGTTCACCGTCCGCACTTGTGGGGGAAAGCCCTTCTGTCCATTATTGTTTGGCGGCTTGGGCTCCTCGTTGTCGCTGTGCAGCCCCTTGTCTCTGTTTTCGGCTCTTATCTTGCCTGCCTGCTTGAACACCCAACAATCCCTGTTGGTGTGATTGGCTGGCTTTTCGGGGGTGCCATGTATCTGGCACAAGCGATCGAGTATTCGGTCCAAACTGGACGGGCCCTGAGTATTCTTTTTGAATGGCTTTTTCCGCTGACCGGATTTATAGCCTCTGAATCCGGCATTGACTGCCGTGTATTCATTGCTGTCGCTGTTAACGCGGCGTTTTTGGTTGTTCCGACATGTCCTGCCACTTTTGTCTTTGGTATCCGAATTACCAGGGTTCTTTGATAAGTTGTTACTGCGAGCTAGCCAGCTGTCTTCACCCGCGCAAAAGCGGGTCATGAGTGTCGTGAGAGCTGCCATGGATTTCGGCTTTTCCTGTCCCAGGTGCCGGGCAAGCCACTCGTCGCGGATGTTATGCTTGAAGGCTGCTAGGGCCTCTGCGTCCGGACAGTCGACTATCTGGTTTTTCTTTGTTAGGAACCGTGTCCAGAATTGTCTGGCTGATTCTTCTGGCTGTGGAATTATGTGGCTTAAGTCATCGGCATCCGGCGGTCGCACGTAAGTGCCGTGGAAGTTGTCGAGGAATGCGGCTTCCAGGTCTTCCCAAGAACTGATTGAGTCTGCTGGCAAGCTATTTAAGCCAATGCTGAAGGAAATATGCCCTAGAGGCAATAATAAAGTTATTATTTATTTCCTTATATCATGATAAATGTTTATTATTCATGATAGAATTGTATTAACCGGAAACATAATACATGTGTGAATACATAGACAAACAGAGTGTCACTAGTATGCCTCTACTTGACTAGCTCGTTAATCAAAGATGGTTATGTTTCCTAACCATGGACAAAGAGTTGTTATTTGATTGACGGGATCACATCATTAGTTGAATTATCTGATTGACATGACCCATTCCATTAGCTTAGCACCCGATCGTTTAGTATGTTGCTATTGCTTTCTTCATGACTTATACATGTTCCTATGACTATGAGATTATGCAACTCCCGTTTGCCGGAGGAACACTTTGTGTGCTACCAAACGTCACAACGTAACTGGGTGATTATAAAGGGGCTCTACTGGTGTCTCCAAAGGTACATGTTGGGTTGGCATATTTCGAGATTAGGATTTGTCACTCCGAATGTCAGAGAGGTATCTCTGGGCCCTCTCGGTAATGCACATCACTTAAGCCTTGCAAGCATTGCAACTAATGAGTTAGTTGCGTGATGATGTATTACGGAATGAGTAAAGAGACTTGCCGGTAACGAGATTGAACTAGGTATTGGATACCGACGATCGAATCTCAGGCAAGTAACATACCGATGACAAAGGGAACAACGTATGTTGTTATGCGGTCTGACCGATAAAGATCTTCGTAGAATATGTAGGAGCCAATATGGGCATCCAGGTCCCGCTATTGGTTATTGACCGGAGACGTGTCTCGGTCATGTCTACATTGTTCTCGAACCGTAGGGTCCGCACGCTTAAGGTTTCGATGACAGTTATATTATGAGTTTATGAGTTTTGATGTACCGACGGAGTTCGGAGTCCCGGATGAGATCGGGGACATGACGGGGAGTCTCGAAATGGTCGACACGTAAAGATCGATATATTGGGCGACTATATTCGGACATCGGAAAGGTTCCGAGTGATTCGGGTATTTTTCGGAGTACCGGGAGTTACGGGAATACGGGGGAAAAGTATTGGGCCTTATTGGGCCATACGGGAAAGAGAGAGGGGCTGCCTAGGGCAGGCCGCCCCCCCCCCCCCGCCCAAGGCCTAGTCCGAATTGGACTAGGGGGAGGGGCTGCGCCCCCTCCTTCCTTCCCTTCTCCTTTCCCCTTCCTTGTCTCCTACTCCTACTACATGGAAGGAATCCTAGTTGGACTAGGAAAAGGGGAATCCTACTCCCGGTGGGAGTAGGACTCCCTAGGGCGCGCCATAGAGAGGGCCGGCCCTCCCCTCCTCCACTCCTTTATATACGGGGGCAGGGGGCACCCCATAGACACAAGTTGATCTTCGTGATCGTTCCTTAGCCGTGTGCGGTGCCCCCCTCCATGATATTACACCTCGGTCATATTATAGCAGTGCTTAGGCGAAGCCCTGCGACGGTTGAACATCAAGATCGTCACCACGCCGTCGTGCTGACGGAACTTCTCCCCAAAGCTTTGCTGGATCGGAGCCCGGGAAGCGTCATCGAGCTGAACGTGTGCCAAGAACTCTGAGGTGCCGGAGTAACGATGCTTGGATCGGTTGGACCGGGAAGACGTACGACTACTTCCTCTATGTTGCGTCAACACTTCCGCTTCGGTCTACGAGGGTACGTAGACAACACTCTCCCCTCTCGTTGCTATGCATCACCATGATCTTGCGTGTGCGTAGGAAATTTTTGGAATTACTACGTTCCCCAACAGTGGTATCAGAGCCTAGGTTTTTATGGTTTGATGTTATATGCACGAGTAGAACACAAGTGAGTTGTGGGCGATATAAGTCATACTGCTTACCAGCATGTCATACTTTGGTTCGGCGGTATTGTTGGACGAAGCGGCCCGGACCGACATTACGCGTACGCTTACGCGAGACCGGTTCTCCCGACGTGCTTTGCACATAGGTGGCTTGCGGGTGACAGTTTCTCCAACTTTAGTTGAACTGAGTGTGGCTACGCCCGGTCCTTGCGAAGGTTAAAACAGCACCAACTTGACAAACTATCGTTGTGGTTTTGATGCGTAGGTAAGATTGGTACTTGCTTAAGCCCATAGCAGCCACGTAAAAATTGCAACAACAAAGTAGAGGAAGTCTAACTTGTTTTTGTAGGGCATGTTGTGATGTGATATGGTCAAGACATGATGCTAAATTTTATTGTATGAGATGATCATGTTTTGTAACCGAGTTATCGGCAACTGGCAGGAGCCATATGGTTGTCGCTTTATTGTATGCAATGCAATCGCGCTGTAATGCTTTGCTTTATCACTAAACGGTAGCGATAGTCGTGGAAGCATAAGATTGGCGAGACGACAATGATACTACGATGGAGACCAAGGTGTCGCACCGGTAACGATGGTGATCACGACGGTGCTTCGGAGATAGAGATCACAAGCACAAGATGATGATGGCCATATCATATCACTTATATTGATTGCATGTGATGTTTATCTTTTATGCATCTTATCTTGCTTTGATTGGCGGTAGCATTTTAAGATGATCTCTCACTAATTATCAAGAAGTGTTCTCCCTGAGTATGCACCGTTGCGAAAGTTCTTCGTGCTGAGACACCACGTGATGATCGGGTGTGATAGGCTCTACGTTCAAATACAATGGGTGCAAAACAGTTGCACATGTGGAATACTCAGGTTATACTTGACGAGCCAAGCATATACAGATATGGCCTCGGAACACGGAGACCGAAAGGTCGAGCGTGAATCATATAGTAGATATGATCAACATAGTGATGTTCACCAATGAAACTACTCCATCTCACGTGATGATCGGACATGGTTTAGTTGATTTGGATCACGTGATCACTTAGAGGATTAGAGGGATGTCTATCTAAGTGGGAGTTCTTAAGTAATATGATTAAATTGAACTTAAATTTATCATGAACTTAGTCCTGGTAGTGTTTTGCAAATCATGTTGTAGATCAATAGCTCGCGTTGTTGCTTCCCTGTGTTTATTTTGATATGTTCCTAGAGAAAATTGTGTTGAAAGATGTTAGTAGTAATGATGCAGATTGGATCCGTGATCTGAGGTTTATCCTCATTGCTGCACAGAAGAATTATGTCCTTGATGCACCGCTAGGTGACAGACCTAGTGCAGGAGCAGATGCAGACGTTATGAACGTTTGGCTAGCTCAATATGATGACTACTTGATAGTTTAGTGCATCATGCTTAACGGCTTAGAATCGGGACTTCAAAGACATTTTGAACGTCATGGATCATATGAGATGTTCCAGGAGTTGAAGTTAATATTTCAAGCAAATACCCGAGTTGAGAGATATGAAGTCTCCAACAAGTTCTATAGCTAAAAGATGGAGGAGAATCGCTCAAGCAGTGAGCATGTGCTCAGATTGTCTGGGTACTACAATCACTTGAATCAAGTGGGAGTTAATCTTCCAGATAAAATAGTGATTAACAGAATTCTCTAGTCACCATCACCAAGTTAGTAGAACTTCGTGATGAACTATAATATGCAAGGGATAACGGAAACGATTCCCAAGCTCTTCGTAATGCTGAAATTGATGAAGGCAGAAATCGAGAAAAACATCAAGTCTTGATGGTAGACAAGACCACTAGTTTCAAGAAAAGGGTAGAGGGAAGAAGGGGAACTTCAATAAGAACAGCAAGCAAGTTGCTGCTCAAGTGAAGAAGCCCATGTCTGGTCCTAAGCCTGAGAACTAAGTGCTTCTACTGCAAAGGGACTGGTCACTGGAAGCGGAACTACCCCAAGTGATTGGCGGATAAGAAGGATGACAAAGTGAACATAAGTATATTTGATATACATGTTATTGATGTGTACTTTACTAGTGTTTATAGAAACCCCTCAGTATTTGATACTAGTTCAGTTGCTAAGATTAGTAACTCGAAATGGGAGTTGCAGAATAAACAGAGACTAGTTAAGGGTGAAGTGACGATGTGTGTTGGAAGTGGTTCCAAGATTGATATGATCATCATCGCACACTCCCTATAATTTCGGGATTAGTGTTGAACCTAAATAAGTGTTATTTGGTGTTTGTGTTGAGCATGAATATGATTTGATCATGTTTATTGTAATATGGTTATTCATTTAAGTAAGAGAATAAATTGTTGTTCTGTTTACATGAATAAAACCTTATATGGTTACACACCCAATGAAAATAGTTCATTGGATCTCGATCGTAGTGATACACATAATCATAATATTGAAACCAAAAGATGCAAAGTTAATAATGATAGTGCAACTTATTTGTGGCACTGCCGTTTAGGTCATATTGGTGTAAAGCGCATGAAGAAACTCCATACTGATGGGCTTTTGGAATCACTTGATTATGAATCAGTTAATGCTTGCGAACCATGCCTCATGGGCAAGATGACCAAGACTCCGTTCTTCGGAACAATGGAGCGAGCAACTGACTTATTGGAAATAATACATACTGATGTATGCGATCCGATGAGTGTTGAGGCTTGCGGCAGGTATCATTATTTTCTGACCTTCACAGATGATTTGAGCAGATATGGGTATATCTACTTGATGAAACATAAGTCTGAAACATTTGAAAAGTTCAAAGAATTTCAGAGTGAAGTGGAGAATCATTGTGACAAGAAAATATGGTTTTTACGATCTGATCGCAGAGACAAATATTTGAGTTACGAGTTTGGCCTTCAGTTAAAAACAATGTGAAATAGTTTCACTACTCACGCCACCTAGAACACCACAGCATAATGGTGTGTCCGAACGTCATAACCGTACTTTATTAGATATGGTGCGATCTATGATGTCTCTTACAGATTTACCGCTATCGTTTTGGGGTTATGCATTAGAGACAGCTACATTCACATTAAATAGGGCACCATCTAAATCCGTTGAGACGACACCGTATGAACTATGGTTTGCAAGAAACCTAAGGTATCGTTTCTTAAAGTTTGGGACTGCGATGCTTATGTGAAAAAGTTTCAACATGATAAGCTCGAACCCAAATCGGAGAAGTAAATATTTATAGGTTACCCAAAAGAAAATGTTGGGTACACCTTCTATCACAGATCCGAAGGCAAGTTATTCATTGCTGAGAATGGATCCTTTCTAGAGAAGGAGTTTCTCACGAAAGAAGTGAGTGGGAGGAAAGTAGAAAACTTGATAAGGTAATTGTACCTTCTCCCTTATTGGAAAGTAGTACATCACAGAAACCGGTTTCTGTGACACCTACACCAATTAGTGAGGAAGCTAATAATGATGATCATGAAACTTCAGATCAAGTTACTACCGAATCTCGTAGGTAAAGCAGAGTGAGATCCGCACCAGAGTGGTACGGTAATCCTGTTCTGGAAGTCATGTTACTGGACCATGATGAACTTGTGAACTATGAGGAAGCGATGATGAGCCCAGATTCCGCGAAATGGTTTTGAGACCATGAAATCTGAGATATGATCCATGTATGAGAACAAAGTATGGACTTTGATGGATTTGCCCGTTGAACGGCAAGCCATAGAAAATAAATGGATCTTCAAGAGGAAGACGGACGCTGATAGTAGTGTTACTATCTACAAAGCTAGAATTGTCGAAAAAGGTTTTCGACAAGTTCAAGGTGTTGACTACGATGAGAGTTTCTCACTCGTATCTATGCTTAAGTCTGTCTGAATCATGTTAGCAATTGCCGCATTTTATGAAATCTGGCAAATGGATAAACAAAAGTACATTCCTTAATGGATTTAAAGAAGAGTTGTATATGATGCAACCAGAAGGTTTTGTCAATCCTAAAGGTGCTAACAAAATATGCAAACTCCAGCGATCCATCTATGGACTGGTGCAAGCATCTCGGAGTTGGAATATACGCTTTGATAAGTTGATCAAAGCATATAGTTTTATATAGACTTGCGGTGAAGCCTGTATTTACAAGAAAGTGAGTGGGAGCACTACAACATTTCTGATAAGTATATGTGAATGACATATTGTTGATCGGAAATAATGTAGAATTATCCTGCAAAGCATAAAGGAGTGTTTGAAAGGAGTTTTTCAAAGAAAGACCTCGGTGAAGCTGCTTACATATTGAGTATCAAGATCTATAGAGATAGATCAAGACACTTGATAAGTTTTTTCAATGAGTACATACCTTGACAAGATTTTGAAGTAGTTAATAATGGAACAGTCAAAGAAAAAGTTTCTTGCCTGTGTTACAAGGTGTGAAGTTGAGTAAGACTCAAAGCCCGACCACGGAAGAAGATAGAAAGAGAATGAAAGTCATTCCCTATGCCTCAGTCATAGGTTCTATAAAGTATGCCATGCTGTGTACCAGATCTATTGTATACCATACACTGTGTTAAGAGAGGGAGTACAATAGTGATCTAGGAGTAGATCAATGGACAGCGGTCAAAATTATCCTTACTGGAATAAGGATATGTTTCTCGATTACGGAGGTGACAAAAGGTTCGTCGTAAAGGGTTACGTCGATGCAAGTTTTGACACTGATCCAGATAACTCTAAGTCTCAATCTGGATGCATATTGAAAGTGGGAGCAATTAGCTGGAGTAGCTCCATGCAGAGCATTGTTGACATAGAAATTTGCAAAATACATACGGATCTGAATGTGGCAGACCCGTTGACTAAACTTCTCTCACAAGCAAAACATGATCACTTTTTGGGTCTTAATCACATAGCGATGTGAACTAGATTATTGAATCTAGTAAACCATTTGGGTGTTAGTCACATGGAGATGTGAACCAATCACATAAAGATGTGAACTATTGATGTTAAATCACATGGCGATGTGATCTAGATTATTGACTCTAGTGCAAGTGGGAGACTGAAGGAAATATGCCCTAGAGGCAATAATAAAGTTATTATTTATTTCCTTATATCATGATAAATGTTTATTATTCATGCTAGAACTGTATTAACCAGAAACATAATACATGTGTGAATATATAGACAAACAGAGTGTCACTAGTATGCCTCTACTTGACTAGCTCGTTAATCAAAGATGGTTATGTTTCCTAACCATGGACAAAGAGTTGTTATTTGATTGACGGGATCACATCATTAGTTGAATGATCTGATTGACATGACCCATTCCATTAGCTTAGCACCCGATCGTTTAGTATGTTGCTATTGCTTTCTTCATGACTTATACATGTTCCTATGACTACGAGATTATGCAACTCCCGTTTGCCGGAGGAACACTTTGTGTGCTATCAAATGTCACAACGTAACTAGGTGATTATAAAGGAGCTCTACTGGTGTCTCCAAAGGTACATGTTGGGTTGGCGTATTTCGAGATTAGGATTTGTCACTCCGAATGTCGGAGAGGTATCTCTGGGCCCTCTTGGTAATGCACATCACTTAAGCCTTGCAAGCATTGCAACTAATGAGTTAGTTGTGGGATGATGTATTATGGAACGAGTAAAGAGACTTGCCGGTAACGAGATTAAACTAGGTATTGGATACCGACGATCGAATCTCAGGCAAGTAACATACCGATGACAAAGGGAACAACGTATGTTGTTATGCGGTCTGACCGATAAAGATCTTCGTAGAATATGTAGGAGCCAATATGGGCATCCAGGTCCCGCTATTGGTTATTGACCGGAGACGTGTCTCGGTCATGTCTACATTGTTCTCGAACCGTAAGGTCCGCACGCTTAAGGTTTCGATGATAGTTATATTATGAGTTTATGACTTTTTATGTACCGACGGAGTTCGGAGTCCCGGATGAGATCGGGGACATGACGAGGAGTCTCGAAGTGGTCGAGACGTAAAGATCGATATATTGGACGACTATATTCGGACATCGAAAAGGTTCCAAGTGATTCGGGTATTTTTCAGAGTACCGGGGAGTTACGGGAATACGGGGGAAAAGTATTGGGCCTTATTGGGCCATACGGGAAAGAGAGAGGGGCTGCCTAGGGCAGGCCGCGCCCCCCCCCAAGGCCTAGTCCGAATTGGACTAGGGGGAGGGGCTGCGCCCCCTCCTTCCTTCCCTTCTCCTTTCCCCTTCCTTGTCTCCTACTCCTACTACATGGAAGGAATCCTAGTTGGACTAGGAAAAGGGGAATCCTACTCCCGGTGGGAGTAGGACTCCCTAGGGCGCGCCATAGAGAGGGCCGGCCCTCCCCTCCTCCACTCCTTTATATACGGGGGCAGGGGGCACCCCATAGACACAAGTTGATCTTCGTGATCGTTCCTTAGCCGTGTGCGGTGCCCCCCTCCACGATATTACACCTCGGTCATATTGTAGCGGTGCTTAGGCGAAGCCCTACGACGGTTGAACATCAAGATCGTCACCACGCCGTCGTGCTGACGGAACTTCTCCCCAAAGCTTTGCTGGATCGGAGCCCGGGGAGCGTCATCGAGCTGAACGTGTGCCAAGAACTCGGAGATGCCGGAGTAACGGTGCTTGGATCGGTTGGACCGGGAAGACGTACGACTACTTCCTCTGTGTTGCGTAAACGCTTCCGCTTCGATCTACGAGGGTACGTAGACAACACTCTCCCCTCTCGTTGCTATGCATCACCATGATCTTGCGTGTGCGTAGGAAATTTTTGAAATTACTACGTTCCCCAACAAATGCCGGGCCGGTCCTTTAAGTTTGAGCGGGAGGTACTTGATGGCGTGTAGATCATCGCCGCGTGCCATGTGGATGTGAAGGAGATAATCCTCAATCCATACCGTCGGGTCTGTGGTGCCATCGTATGATTCGATGTTTACGGGTCTAAAGCCCTCTAGGATCTTATGATCCATTACTTTATTCGTGAAGCATAGGGGGTGTGCAGCGCCTCTGTACTGGGCTATATCACGACGCAGCTCGGAAGAGCTATGTCTGTTGTGTTCGGCCTGGCCGGATTTGTTGTATCTGGCATGAGGATCATTGTCACATGCTGTAGGGTGCCTGCGCGATCCGTAGATCAATCTTGTCTGCCTTGGCTTGTCCTCCAGTATGTCTCACTGGTCGGGCGCATTTTCCTGTGCCTTAGTTGTGCGGCGTCGGGGCATGGCTTGGGTGGAGGGCTGATAGGCCTCTTTGTCGCGGCCACGAGGTGGCCGGTTTGCCATGTCGTGCGCTGGTGATGCAGGTGCTTCCTCCTCTGATCGGGGTAGTGACCTGTGTTTCGGGTAACTCTTGGAGGGGCGTTCGAGTTCATACTCTTCGGCCGCAAGGACTTCGGTCCATCTGTCAGCTAGCAAATCTTGGGCAGCTTTAAGCTGTTGCTGCTTTTTCTTGAGGCTGCATGCCGTGGCTAAAAGCCTGCGTCTAAAACGCTCTTGTTCGGCGGGGTCTGATGGTATGACGAATTCATCGTCATCGAGGCTTGCCTCGTTTTCGGAGGGAGGCGTATAGTTATCATCCTCGACCTCTCGGTCTGCCGCTCTCTCATGAGGGCTGGCTTCTCCATCTTCCTGTTCCGGATCTTGCTGAGGTGGGTGTTCTTCAGCGCTATCTGGGGTAGTATTATCTCCCGTCCCGGAATCACCATTTTTGCTTTGGCGGGATTTAGAGCGGCGCCGCTGACGCTGGCGCTTCGGCTGTTTCTTGGGGGCTTCATTCCCCATTGTTCCATCGCCATCTCCGTCTTTTGGAGTATCCACCATGTATATGTCATATGACGAGGTGGCGTTCCAGCGCCCTACAGGTGTTGGTTCCTGTTCGTCTCCTATATCGTCGTCCATGCCGTTGATGTCTTCGGAGCGGAAGTCCAGTATGTCGGTTAAATCGTCGACAGTGGCTACAAAGTGGGTGGTGGGTGGGTTTTAAATTTACTCACCGTCCGTATTCCACCCTTGCTGACCGTAGTTCGGCCAGGGCTCTCCTGATAAAGAGAGAGACTTAAGGGAATTCAGGATGTCGCCAAAAGGCGAATGCTGAAAGATGTCCGCGGCGGTGAACTCCATTACCGGCACCCAATCGGATTCGATTGGCAGGGGTGCGGGGGGCTCGGAGTTCGGAGAGGAATCCGGCTCCTCGGAGTCTCAGGCCACACGGAGTGCGAGGCTGGAATTCGGCTCGATCGCCTCTGAGATAGTAGCCCCTGAGGCAGCGTCCAACCGCTGATCCTCGATCGGCGCAGTAGGTTCCGAATCAATGGTCGAAACCGATGCGTGTGCGGCCTCCAAGGCGTTGTTCGGTAGCAGAGCTATATCATGCCTGTCGAGACAGCACGGCACGCTTGGCTGTGGCTCAAATCTGTTAAAGATCAAGTCCCCACGGATGTCAGCCGTGTAGTTTAGGCTTCCAAACCTGACCTGATGGCCAGGGGCGTAGCTTTCGATCTGCTCAAGGTGGCCAAGCGAATTGGCCCGCAGTGCGAAGCCGCCGAAGATGAAGATCTGTCCGGGGAGAAAAGTCTCACCCTGGACCGCATCGTTGTTGAAGGTCGAAGGAGCCATCGGGCCTAAAGGCGACGACACAGAGGAACTCTCAATGAAAGCACCAATATCGGTGTCAAAACCAGCAGATCTCGGGTAGGGGGTCCCGAACTGTGCGTCTAGGCCTGATAGTAACAGGAGACAGGGGACACTTTGTTTTACCCAGGTTCGGGCCCTCTCGATGGAGGTAAAACCCTACTCCTGCTTGATTAATATTGATGATATGGGTAGTACAAGAGTAGATCTACCACGAGATCAAGGAGGCTAAACCCTAGAAGCTAGCCTATGGTATGATTGTTGTGTATGGAGTTGATTCTGTCCTACGGACTACTACCCTCCAGTTTATATAGACACCGGATAGGGTTAGGGTTACATAGAGTCAGTTACAATGGTAGGAGATCTTGAATATCCGCATCGCCAAGCTTGCCTTCCACGCCAAGGAAAGTCCCTCCGGACACGGGACGAAGTCTTCAATCTTGTATCTTCATAGTCCTGGAGTCCGGCTGAAGGTATAGTCCGGCTACCCGAACACCCCCTAATCCAGGACTCCCTCAGAGGGGGTCACATGGTATGACTAAGGCTCAATGTTGCGCCCTAATGCTAATTAATGTACACAGTTGTTGATTTTGGTCCGCCTAAACAAATGGTTGATGATTTTGATTGTTCATTCCATCGAATGAAAATTTAGGTGTTACACATGTGGATTTTTTTGGGTATAGGTATAGCTGCACTCACTACTGGAATCGTCTCATACGCCGAGTGCCAAGAACACTCGGCAAAGGGCCTGAAACCCTCGGGAAAGGCTTTGCCGAGAGTTGCTCTCGACAAAGGCTACCTGGCGTACACCTCTCAGGAAAACATAAATTTGCTGAGAGCCAGAGCACGGGCACTCGGCAATGCATTTGCCAAGAGCAAAACAATGCCTCTCGACAAAATAAAGTGACTTCACGACCGCTTGTTTTGTCAGCTCTTTGCCGAGAGCCACGCTCGGCAAAACGGCCATAGCCAATTGCCAGCTGCTCCCAGCGCATGCCACTTCGCTAAGAGCCGCACTCGGTAAAGATTCGTTTCCAGTTCTATTTATTCTACTTTTTCCTTGGATCGTTGCAACAAAAACAGATATACAATACACAAACTTGCATTGGAAGTCACAAAGCCTAACAACAAACTCACATAAGCATTATATAAATAGTTCACACAAGGTTCATTTGAAATCACAAAGTAGCTCTTTCGTACAAGTGCCTACTTACTAAACAACAAAGTGGTCAATGAAAGTCTACATGCGACTACATGAGAAAAACGACACCACAAAGTAGCTCTTCCATCCACTGAACCCGATAAACTAGCTTGCACCATTACCTAAGCCTAATTCAGATTTTCTCTTCAGGTTAAGCACATATTGATTGTAATGATACTCTGCCTTCTCCCTGCTATTGAATGAGTCATGGGAGTTGCCTTCATAGCGAAGCACTTGTTCATTGCATTCAGACCATGAACCATATACTCATGGACACCTACCACCGTACACCGCATACCAGTTCATCTACAAAGAAAGGGAAAAGGGGGCAGAGAAGGAATGGAAAGTTAAAATATCGCATCATACATAATCCACGTAAGCATTCATCACTCATACAATCAAAAGCATCGCAAGTGGCAATCCAAGTCCATATCAGCAGCTACATGATTGTCACTAAATCAATTCCAAACTATCTAGGTGGACTACTCCGAGGTGTAGTCGGTGAAACCATTGATCGTGGAGTCAGAGCATGTGGGGCCATCCCCCACAATGGAGGACCAAGTGTTATCGGGAATGAAGGTCGGTGGACTCAATGGCACCGGGTCGTCACACTCCTTACGTTGTGGTGCCTTCCTCTCCTTACGTGGTGGTGCCTTCCTCTCCTTAGCTGGCCAATTCCTCTTGGCCAGATCCTCAAAATACTCTATTAGGACCAGCTGCGGCTTCTTCTCAATGAGCGCCGCCAAGCAGTCCTCGGCGCGCTTCTGTTGACCGCGGAGTCGACCGTAATGGAAGTTGCATCGTCAGAAGAAGCCATAGCCACGAAATCGATCGGTGCTAACACCTTTCATCACAAAATAAAAAAAATAGCATAAGAATCAAACGTCAAAGATTACTTCTAAGCAAATTAATCATGATAGACACACTCTCATGGATATTTTGACTTTCGGTGATCGTCGAGCCGGGCGAGTCCATCGTGTGTGACAAATGTATATCACAGGATGAACTTGCATAGATCGACCACCATCGGCAAAATTCGATTTTCTTTCTCCAAGAACAATTCTCATCACTCTCACATATATATGGTGGACACTCTCTCTGGTGGTGGTATATATGGTGGACACTCTCACGGGTATTTTGACTTTCGGTGATGGTCAAACTGGGTGAGTACATCATGTGTGACAAATGTATATCACAGGAAGAACTCGCCCAGATTACAGCCATTGGCAAAAGTCGATTTTTTTCCTTGAAGAACAACTCTCATCGCTCTCTCCCGTATATATAGGGGACACTCTCTCTGGTGGTTGTATATATGGTGGACACTCTCTCACAGATATTTCGACTTTCGGTGATGGTCCAGCTGGGTGAGCCCATCGTGCATTATCAAGATATAACAGGAAGAGCTCACCCAGATCGGCAGTCATCGTCAAAAGTCGATTTTGTTCCTCCAAGAACAACTCTCCTCGACCGTCGGTGATGGTCGCTCTTCCTCCATTCCTCCTGCTTTGAAAAGATCACAAAGGAGGAACAAAGGAAGCTCGACCCCCTACAACAACAATCAGTACCATTCCTCTGAAAACATCTCGCATCTGTCAAATATGGTCGTCACTCGCTCAAGATAAAAACTACTCCCTTCGTCCCGAAATTCTTGTCTTAAATTTGTCTAGATACAGATGTATTTAACACTAAAATGTAACTAGATACATCCATATTTAGACAAACCTAAGACAAGAATTTTGGGACGGAGGGAGTAGTACATAAAAACTACTACATAAAACTACTAGTCCCACTACTAGATAAAACTGCTACATAAAAACTAATGCAAAAAATTACTACATAGCATCCATAAAAACAACAAAAACTAATAGATGCAAACAACAAAAGATCCCTACATACATTCACACATAGCATCCATGCATACAACATCATTAAAAATTATCTACATAGCATCCATCCATCTATCAATCCGTACATCGAGTCATCCATCTATCTATGCATCCATCTATCCATATATTTATGCATCTATATATGCATTCAAATATTCATCCATCTATACATATATCCACACATGGAGATGGGAGAGCTCACCAAGTAGACCGGAGGGGGAGCTCAGTGTGGGGGCTCGGGGTGGGGGCGCCGACCAGTCGAGGGGCCGGCCATGGGGTGCGGGGTGGGTGACTGGGGGCACCGGCTGGTCGGGGGATGACTGCGTGGTGCAGGGGCATCGACAGGTGGGGGCGTCGGTTGGTGAGGGGGAGCAGAGGAGGGGAGAGAGGCGCGAAGGGAAATGAAACAAGTGGGAATCAATTTAAGTTTTTGATGTTACCTTTACTGAGAGCCTGTCGATTGGGCACTCGGAAAAGGAAATCAAACCTAGATCTAGGTTTTAATTTACCGAGATAAGTCCTTGGAAAAGGTCTGCAACTAGATCTAGGTTTTCCTCTTTTGCCGAGGGCAAATCTCAGAAACGACATCAGTGTTGAGTGCTACTCACGGTAATATGATTAATTAGCATCACTTGTGCAAGGCCTAGGCATGCCGCAAGGACATCACAAAGGATTTCCCGTGCCGCTTCCGGGCATGATTTCATGTGCCGCCTTGCTGATGTGCAATTTTTGGTGATGAAACCCTAGCAGAGCAATAAGTTTCTCGAATATGGCACGCGGGTCTGAAAAATATGGGGGCATGCGATGGCTTCCTTTGAGAGCATGAGAAGTTTCTAGGCCAACAGAGCAACACTTGCACTTTCTACACAAATCGGACATGTTCCCTCTCGATACCCTAGAGACTAGCTCGAAGATGGTGCGGTTTACAAGCATCCTCAGGGGAGGCTCATTCGAAACGCACCCAAACTTTTACCACACCCTACAGGGCCATGTGATGACAACGTGCCAGCTCTCGGGGAATTATGGCATCGTACGATTTTCCGAGGATTCAAACAGTTGCATCAGGCATGCCACAGAGGTACTTTCGACCCCGGTGGCAGGGTATTGATACGTCTCCAACGTATCTATAATTTTTTATTGCTCCATGCTATATTATCTACTATTTTGGACATTATTGGGCTTTATTATCCACTTTTATATTATTTTTGGGACTAACCTATTGACCCAGAGCCCAGTGCCAGTTCCTGTTTTTTCCCTTGTTTCAGTGTTTCGAAGAAAAGGAATATCAAACGGATTCAAAACGGAATGAAACCTTCTGGAGAAGTTATTTTTGGAAGGAAAGCAACCCGGGAAACTTGGAGTCCACATCAAGAAAGCAATGAGGAAGCCAAGAGGCAGGGGGGCGCGCCACCCCCCTGTGCGCGCCCTCCACCCTCGTGGGCCCCTCGTGGCTCCCCTGACGTACTTCTTCCACCTATATATCTCCATATACCCTAAAACGATCGGAGAACAGAATAGATCGAGAGTTCCGCCGCCAGAAGCCTCTGTAGCCACCGAAAACCAATCTAAACCCGTTCCGGCACCCTGCCGGGGGGGGGGGAATCCCTCTCCGGTGGCCATCTTCATCATCCCGGCGCTCTCCATGATGAGGAGGGAATAGTCCACCCTCGGGGCTGAGGGTATGTACCAGTAGCTATGTATTTGATATCTCTCTCTCGTGTTCTTGATTTGGCACGATCTTGATGTATCGCGAGCTTTGCTATTATAGTTGGATCTTATGTTTCTTCTCCCCCTCTACTCTCTTGTAATGGATTGAGTTTCCCCTTTGAAGTTATCTTATCGGATTGAGTCTTTAAAGATTTGAGAACACTTGATGTATGTCTTGTCGTGCGTATCTGTGGTGACAATGGGATATCACGTGATTCACTTGATGTATGTTTTGGTGATCAACTTGCGGGTTCTGCCCATGAACCTATGCATAGGTGTTGGCACACGTTTTCATCGTGATTCTACTGTAGAAACTTTGGGGCACTCTTTGAGGTTCTATGTGTTGGTTGAATAGATGAATCTGAGATTGTGTGATGCATATCGTATAATCATACCCACGGATACTTGAAGTGACATTGGAGTATCTAGGTGACATTAGGGTTTTGGTTGATTTGTTTCTTAAGGTGTTATTCTAGTACGAACTCTAGGGCTGTTTGTGACACCTATAGGAATAGCCCAACGGATTGATTGGAAAGAATAACTTTGAGGTGGTTTCGTACCATACCATAATCTCTTCGTTTGTTCTCCTCTATTAGTGACTTTGGAGTGACTCTTTGTTGCATGTTGAGGGATAGTTATATGATCCAATTATGTTATTATTGTTGAGAGGACTTGCACTAGTGAAAGTATGAACCCTAGGCCTTGTTTCCTATCATTGCAATACCGTTTATGCTCACTTTTACCATTATTTACCTTGTTGTTTTTATATTTTCAGATTACAAAAACTATTATCTTCTAGCCATATTGCACTTGTATCACCATCTCTTCGCCGAACTAGTGTACCTATACAATTTACCATTGTATTGGGTGTGTTGGGGACACAAGATGTAACACCCGGATGATTAAGCAACAGTGATCACCTCGGTTACTGTGGCTAACCTCACGTTGATTCGAACCCGGTCTACAAATAAATTCAAAACAAAACCAAATATAAAAGGTTTCAAAAACTAAAACTAAAATGTTCGGGGGTTGTCTAAAATAGCAAACCTAATTATGGTGGGGTGCACAAAATTTTGTAAAATGTTTTGGCATTTTAATTAATCTAAAACAGAAAGTAAGAAAAGGGAAAAATACAAAAAAAAAAGAAAAATAAAACAAAAGAGGTGGGGGGAAGGAACCCCCACTGGCCCATCTGGGCCAGCCCTTCCCCACCTGGCCCAG